>NC_068940.1:62952034-63254534 GCF_026419915.1 Harpia harpyja | reverse complement strand
TTATGGCTGATGTAATAGCAGAGCTCTGAAACTGAAGTTGCAGGAGGTCTTGGTCACTCCTTTTTTCTTGGGTTGAAATTGGCAGTCTTTGCCAGCCTGTCTCTATTGGAAGTAAAGAGACAGTCCTGAACTAGAAGCAAAAAGTTCTTCTTTTTTTTAAAAAAAAAAAAAAGTCTTACAACAGCACAGGTATCTTAACAGGCTTTTTAAGCAAAGCTTTAGATTTATATTTACAACTTTATGCAGATCCAAGATTACAGAGATAGAAGAGATATTTAAAAAATAACAATTCTGCATGGTTTATTTTCATGCATTGTAGAAGAATGCATTGTACACTCAGAGACAGAATCAGTAACTCAACCAAAGAGTGATACATTTATTGTGTTCTGCAAGAAGGGCAATTATCATCACATCATAATACAATCCCATAAAAAAAGATTCTCTCACCCTGAGCCAACACACAGAAACATAATGCCTTCAAAGATTTTTTTATAGCCCCCTATTCTAAAATTTCCAGGGTTAAACAAAAAAACCCAAAACACACACACAAAAAAGAAGATTTTATTTTAAAAGTGTTCTGACCGTTAAGGCAAAAAATGTGCATTTTTTTTAAAACCTTTTTGTAACCAGGATTAGCTAGCAGAAGGACCAAACGTTAAAGCCTGGGTTTTCATTCATTCCTCCAAATAGCCTCCAAATAGCTCACTGTTGCATTTTTACTGGTTTATATCTTACTTACTAATTTTTGCATTAAATCAAAGTAATAGTCTTTTCAATCTGTTATGCTGTCTTCCACAGTAGCCACAGGCAGATAATTTATGCAACAGTTTAAACTTTCTTCCTTGATAAGGAACTGTTTGATATTGTATAGATGCATAAAGTTCCTTAATCACCTCTGGCAGGTAGTAGTTAGATTACATCCTGAAAACTTACGTGCTGGATGATAGCCATTCCTTTGACTATTTCTAATACAAGCTAGCATTACTGTTGTTTGTGTACTAAACGTCCCTGTAAAGTAGGAAGGCCTATCTAGAAACATGGGCCATATATGACTTGTCAAAACAATTGATTGAGTCTGGCTGCTCTCTTATCTTATTTTCCTGAGGCACAACTGAGAAGGGAGCCGCCAGCCACCTAAATAGTTCTATGCCCAGCCTTCTTTCCAGCAGCCCAGCATGTGACAGTCACAGAAAAATGGGAAAATGGCAGTGAAGGGCTCTTGTAAAAGAAAGTAGTGGTGACTGGGATAGATCAATGATTCTGGAGGTGGCAGGGAAGAATAGCCAAAGCTTTCCTTCATAGATATGGACAGACATATGCTGCATTGTGCATCAGCAATATTTCCATTGCTTCAGAGAAGCATCAGATCTAGCAAGCATACACAATCTTATTGATTTGGGCTTGTTCAGTAAATCCAGTGCCATATGGATTCATCTAATTTACTGTGCAAGTGCAAATCCTCTGGTCAGTCAGTCCGTTATGTGCTGGCCACATGACCATGGAAGAGCCATGGCACATGGCTCAAGTGCTTTTATAAGAAGCTGTGTGACTGGCCATATCAGAAACACTGGGCATCACCAACATAAATAAATAATGGCAAAAAAGATTGTCCAAATATTAAGGTACCAATCTAGCATTCAGGTCACTAAAATTCAGTTTTGCTCTACAAGAGATTCTGTCTGTGGTCCAGGACAAATCACCTAGTGTTCCCTTGGTGTCAATTCTGTTCACTAGATTAGGGGCATGATAATACTCTCCTGCCTTAGAAGCCTGTTGTAAGGATTAATACATTAAGGATTCTTAAACATTCAGATCATATGTTATTGGATGATTACCCAAGGTAGCAAGAAATGCCAGACCCTTTTATTAATCCCATGAAGTTCATTGCTTCAAATCTTGAGGCAGTGAGGCCACATTTATGTAAAAAGGATTTCCTGCTATCAGTTTTAAACTGAAAGGCTATGATTTCATTGTGAACCCTTTGTTCTTGTGTTCTGAGACAAACTGGTGCACCTTCTTGACCTTCTCTAAACCATTAATAATTTATACACCTCTTTCATTTCACCCCTTACTCATCTCGGCTCTTACGTAAATACTCTAATCTTTTTAATCTCTGCATGTATGGAACTCTTTCCATGCCTCTAATCATTCTCATTACTATTCTCTATTTCCTATTTCACTTATAGCCTAAGTGAAATGAAGTGACCAAACTGAATGCATATTCAAAATGGAAGGTTACTATTGCTTTATGTAAGATGTTTATAATAAATTCGATTTATTTCTAAATTTCAGGATCCTCTTTTTTTTTTTTTCCGGTGTGTGTACCTCTGAACATAGCTGCTGTTCATTTAGGACTTCTCAGGGTGTGCAAGCAGTTCTAATAATTTTTTTTCCAATGTCCATTAATATTTTCTTACATTATCAGCTGCTGTTGGAGTACAGGCTTCCAAACTGTAGCTCCCTGAATTCTGCACCCTGGTGTTCTCTCTGTTTTACTCTTATTTAACTACTTCTGTCTCTCTGTCAGCACAGCTGTTTCCTGAGCTTTGCTTAAAAATCCTGTTTTTATTTCAATTTTATTTCTGTTACTCAAATAATTAGTATCCCACCATATCCTGTACTGCTGCCTTATACCATTGTTTTGCATGAACCCAAACCTGACCATCTGGGCACAATGAGAAGACCTTCACTCATTTATTGCACTGGTCTGTCTGTTTAGTTTGGCATTCCCATATCTGCTCCCACGAACAATCTTGCTTATCTCTTGGGATCTTTTCCTGTCTGTTTGCCTGCCTTTCTGTTTTGCTTTAAATCAACAGTCTCCTGAACGTCTTGATTGCCAACTGTGCCATACCATCATTTTGTGTTACCCATGAGAAGGTGCCCTTGTGCTCAAAGTCCTGTTGATGCTGACTGGGTTAAATCCAGCTGCAGTGCAGCATGGACCATTGTCTGAGCACAGTAATCTCAGGCCAAACACATACTTTGCAAAACACACATGGGCCTCCCTAGTTGGAGCTGTTACCTGTGTGTCCTTCAGACAGGTACTTCCCAGAAATGTGTGTAGCATCTTACAGGTGACTGTTACCAGAAGTAAAGTCTATTCTCACCTTCTGCCAGAATTGAGATGTGCAAAGACTGTATTGCATACTGTCTTTTAATTCGTCATCCAGCTACATATATGCACTCAGATATTTATGTCTGCCAAGCAGACAGGCTCTCTAACTGGTCTTAGTGATGTCTGTAATTTCATATATGCGATGTTGTCCATTTCATATCAATTCCTAAGATTATGACTCAATTCTCTATAAACAAAATGTCTCAACCACACAGCTCATCCATCATCTTATATAAGAGATAGCTTCATGTGGTACTTACTCCTCGCAATCTGGTCCATGCCAGAGTATAAACTTTTTTACTCTCATTAATCCCCACTTTCAGTACAGTGTTGTGTTGAGAGAGCAAGCGCATGTGCATCTCAAGAAAAGAAGCAAATATAATAACGTCATCCATTGCTGGAATCCATCTCACAGAGACGCGTGCACTGTGTTTGGGAAAACCAGTTCAGTATTTGCTACTAGTAGTGACTCTTGCTCCATGTTGTAGTTCTGGAGTCTTCACAACACTCAGTCATCCAACTGTACTCAGAATGCAGCTTTTCTGATGAGACTGCTCACAGTGCTGGTACCTAGAAGTGAGCTGGTGAAAATGTTTGCTTGCAAAAAGCTCAGTCTGTGACTCTAATAGCCATTTTTTATGTCTCTTGATGCTTTCTAACAAATTCTGCAAGCTGCTGCCTTAGCAGCCACAGCATCCTTGGTTTCCAGCAGGACAAATACTTTAGGCAAATACTTCAGCTATAATATTTTTATTCTTCAAATGCCTGTTCTTGGACCCATGACTCTTCTTATGTTGCATCACTACGTGTTAAAACCTGTCTCACAGGCTATTTGTAAGAGCATGCAGTATCTAGGAGGACAGTTATTCGTCCTTATAGATCATTGGCTCCTATTTGGATGTTACTAGACAGTTTTCATTTCTCTTTTCTATCAAGGACTTCATTGCTGTTCAACAGTGGCAGTTACACCTGCATTTGGACTACAGGAAGTTCTAACAGATAACATCATTTGGGGAGGAGAGGTGCTTATGGACAGTGTGTATTCAGCCCACTGACTTCAGAAAGGTTTACTGTCTTTCATCACTTGGTAGACACCCTTCTTAAATCTAACCATTTATCAGTCTTATTTATCAGCTGGAATTATAATGCAGCTGGAATTTAATTGGTTGCCAGTCTAATAACATAGCTTCAGACATTATTTGACATGAATATGTGTGTGTGTGTATATATATATATACACACACACACACACTAGCTTTGGGATTGCTCACACGTGGCAGACATCTCTTCTATAGGCTTCCTTTGTTACCCACACTGCTGCTTACCACTCCTATGGTAGTTTCAGTTTGGGGATAAGACATATTTCTAGTCTTCATCCCTGCCCACGGACTGGGCATTTTTTTTTTTTGTGTGCTTTTCATACTGCTTTCTGATGTCTGCCCTAGATCATGGTATCAGCCTCAACATCTCCTGGTTTTCTTTAATTTGAGCCAGTAGATTGCTCTGAGTTTTTTTTCCTAGCATCCACTATTGCTTTGATAGTTTCCTTGCATAGTGCAACAGCCTTGGTTATTGGAAGCTATGTTGTTGCACTGGATGTACATCTCTTGACAGTCTTTCCTGTGAGAAAATTGTCTGCCACATACAAATCTGTCATTAACAAGGAATCTTTAATGTTTCCAGAGTTTCACGGGGCTACAAGAGTTGTCAGCTCTTGGTATAATTATTTCCTCTTCTGCTTGGCTTTAAGTAGAAAATAACAAAAACAGCACAACAGCCTCTTGTCCATGATCTCCTCCTGTGGGGTCACGTTACTCATTAAGTACTTTTATCAGTCTACCCAGTGTTTCAGGTACAACAGCATCTTATTCGCTTCTGTTCCATCTTTTCCCAAAAGGATAGTAAAAAACCCTTTAATGTCATTTTCTCACCTTTATTCCTTTGTGCATATACTCAATTACTTCTTTAACCTCTTCCTTGTTTGTGTAGGTTATTTTGTCTGGAATTCCACCATCACATTTTTAAAAGTCCCTCCAGGCCATCTGTTTACTTTACTCCTAGCTTTATTTTCTAGTTAATCATATTTGAAGGGGGAGGTGTGTCTCTCTGGAATTATTGCTGCTGACATGTTTCTGCAACATGTACTGGACAATATTACAAGAAGACTCCATGTTTATAACACTAACCTGGGTTTTTAATAAGCAAACTATTTACACAGATGCTGAGACTGCAATTAACACCGAAGGGATGTGCATGCAGATTAGCTTACATGTGGTCTTTCAGATCTCCCTACAACCTATGTTCTTCTCCTTGGTTTCACACAGATTGCTGTACTGCGTTATCTTTATTTACTTTTGCAGCCTAAGGAATTGTACGTGATTTAACAGCAGCTAGAGAAGTCAGATGCTGAGCTCTTATCAGTAGCGGTGGCAGCTGTTATTGCAATAAATTGGTCTTTTCCAGCTTGACTTTATATTTAGGTACTCACTTAAGCAAGACTGAATCTATGTTAAACAGAATTCCTCTCAAAAAAGGGAATTTTAAGTATTAGCTCTGGCAACTTTATGTATTTACTAGGAAAGCAAATTTTCAAAACTTTGTGCTCATGTTGCATATATAATAGAGGCATATGAAGATAAAATTACCGATTTTGAGTACTGATGAGCTTTTCTTAAATCCATAACTGGTCTTGTACACCTTATCTCACTCGGACTGTGTCACCCATATAGGAGTCTGAAAAGTCTGTGCCTAATTAAGCAGTGTATTATGCTGATAGAAAAACCTTTAACATACTCAAATTTACTCTTTGATCATAGACTATGATGGTATTGCCAAGATAAGGATAAAAGGCACATTTAGAATTACTTTAGCTTAAATATTTAAACATTACTATTTCTAAATTCAAATGTATAGAGAGATGTTCTAAAAATACATGAGCTACTAAAAATAAACTCTAAGCTCTTCCTATAGTTTTTGACTCAAGCAGCTAAACATGGCAAAATATATCACAATATTTTGTTAGGACATTAAAACATGACCATTAAAATATGGTATCTACTGTGGAGGGCTCTTTAGTCAATAACTCCTGTGTTAATCTAGAAACATCCCGTAATAATTCAGGCAAATCTGAGAAAGAAATGGCAGTTCAGACCTTATGCTTAAAGCATTGTGTTCTTTAGTGTAAACTAGCAATGAAAAATTCATTTCACATTTAAAAATTAAACAAACGTCTATAAATACAAGATATGGCATCAATTACAAAATGAAGATTATATTGCCTTTAAGAAAATCCAGCTAATTTTCATTCACCCAAATACATTCAGTCTTACTTTAAAATTAATATATAGAGAGAGGCATATTGCATTTTTCCAGGAAGAGAGACAGAATATGTTTTCTTACTTCACACTGCAGTAGAAGTGGCCACATCTGCTCACCTCAGAAAGCAGATGGATGTTCAAATACTGTATCAAAGTATATATTTCAAGGAGAAAATTTAACTGCCTGGGTGTCACAGTTTAATTCAATATAGCTGAAGCAGGAAGATTAGAATTTTTAAAAATTTCCTGAGTTAATTGATTGATGAATAACAGCTTCCAAGAACAGACCTTTATTCATCTCATTTCATATACTCTGATCTGAAATTCACTCAGATTACCTCAGGTCGTAAAAAGTGGTAACTAAGGACACACTGAAGTGTGCACTGCACACTGCACACTTGCAGTTTCTATTTTCTAGCATTTTTCTGGGATTTTAATTTACTGGAGATACATGACCAGAATACATATTTCTGTAAAACTACTTTTAGAGCTTGAGTCAAGAAATATTAAGGGCAAGTATTTTCCCCACAGTGTTTCTGTGAAGAGCAGTAATGACCTTGTGCCATTTCCCTCTCTCAGGAGAGAGAAACTTTTTACAACTCTTAACCATAGACAAATGGGTAAGCTTCTCAGCAACAATGATAAACATTTTTATAAAGATGGTTATTGATGCAAATGCTTCCATGCTTTCTGCCAGATTAGCTTTCCTGCCCAATAGCTTATACAATTGAAGAGGTGTTTGCTAAAATGATAGCTATATACTTACAAACACCTTAACAACAGAAGAACACCAGCACGACGTCTAGAACATGAAAACTATACACATCATATGTTATTGTGGATTTATCTGACTTTATCACTGATGAATGGTTTTAAAACATTGGATTCCTTTCACTTGTCCATCCCCAGCAAGCATATAAATGTCAACTCTTTCAATTATAGATACCTAATAGCAGGCAACCAAATTGCCTAAATAGTAAAAGGGAAATTTAAGAGATTTAGGTTTTGAGATAGCAAGAGCCAATTAGAAACATAATAAAAAGCATAAAGATTTGGAACATAGTTCAAATTATATCTTCTTAAAGAATGACCTACGATGCATTATATTCAGCAGCTCCATAGCTTGCAGTTTACCTCATTTGAACCGGGTACAGCCCTGTACAGAACATACATGTTTTTCATAGGGACACTGTGACAGGATGTTCCACACTGAATAGGCATGTCACACAGTGACTATATTTAGCCCTTCACTGGGCAGTGAATGGAAGACAAGGAAAAATACCTTCCTAGTCACCCAGACTGAGTGAATGAACAAACATGCGATCTGTGAACAACTGAAGGAAAAATTAAAATTCATGGAGAACTTGGGGTTGTTTAGCATAATCCTAAAATGTGTGCTGTTCACACAAATTTATATAAAAAAATGAATACTTGTTCTTCAAAAATAAATAAATGTTTTGCAATAGAACTCCATCATCTCTGATGCTGATCATAGTGGTTTTCTTTTGTCATGAGAGTGATCAAGTATGACCAGTTTTAAGCAGGCCATATCATGTAATTATTATCAACATCCATATATATTCAATTGGACAGGTAATTTTTTTCTCACTGATATTGGCTTCCATCAGCTCTATGGATAGACCTTCTTTTTGTCTTCTAGAATGTTCATAATACTATTGGGAAATTGATTTCTAAATTATAAATGGGCAGGGTCATTTATAATAAACAGTCATTTTTAAAAGATCAGGTTTTTGGAAGTCAGTTTCTAACATTAATATGAACTGCCATTGCAAGGGGTTTGTTGAGCACAGCTAGAGTAAACAGGACGAGCAAAGTACAGAACAATAACATTATAGAATAGAATAACATTATTGAGCAGAACAGATAAAACGGGATGCCAAAAAATATATGGTGTGAGGAGTCAGAAGGTTTAAGAAACTATGAACTTTAAAATGATTGTTTCACTTACAGCTTGGTGCTGATAATTAGTTGTCAACTAACTGGTATCATCTAAACAAGTAGCTAGCTGAGTTTACTAGCTGTATATAGGTAACTGTGTAGAAACAGCCTAAAGCCCAGGCTCAGGCTGAATTTGTCACTTCTCCACAGTACTTTCCTGCAAAAGCCCATTCAAGGGTCAGCTCTACAGCAACCCAACTAGCGCACCTAGTAGAGAAACCCCATGCACTTGTGAAAGCACATGAGGTTATGCTTACTTGCTACATGGATGCACTGCAAGATACTGTGACTGATTTGCCCTCAGGATGGCATCATGTTGTGAAGGTCAGCAAAATGAGATGGCTGAAGGTTCTTCCAGGAAGGCCTCACCAAGTCCCACTGCAAAGCCAAATGGTTTGTGTGAGCTCAAGCTCCAGCTCATGGAAAACTCATTGTAACAGACGTACAGTTTCAAGGTTTCAAAGCATTTTGGGGCCACACAGCTCACATACAGTGCGTAGGTATGGCCAGAGGCTATTAACAGTTGAGATATCTTTGTATCTACCTGCTAAATTATATAAATAACAAGTAGGTCACATGGCCAAATACCACTCTACATGTTCCGATCTTAACACTGTAAACAAGAGGTAATTGCTTCCACAGAGCAGTGGAATGAAGGTGCCACAGTATTAGCAGCATCACAGCAAGTGACAGGCTCTGATGTGACAGAATAATAATAGAAAATACATCTATTTCAGGGAGAAAACATACTAATTTGTAGTCAACTCCACACAGTGGAGAGATACTGAAAACAACTCCTTAAACTGGCTTCCTAAGAAAGATGGTAGGATATTAGCTTATTGCCTCTCTTTCCTGAGAGACACAACCAAGTGCATTACACAGAAGAATAACGAGTGCTATTTTTTAAAAAGGGTAGTTAACTATTTCTACTAATAACACTTGACTCTTCATATAAACTTTTCCATCTCACCTGCACCTCACAGCACTTTGTGAAAGTTGTGTTTTGTAGTCCCTTTCAGCCAGGGAATTCAAAAGCAAAGCATTGTCAAAGTGGGGATGCCTCTGAGGAAACACCAAAGGAGGAAAAAACATGCACAAATGATTTCTGTTGCTGCCAAGAACATTAATCTCCTGTGTCCTCATCCTTGCAAGTTCACACCTGGAGGAGGCTGCATATCAGAGTTATAGAGGGAAGGGTAAAGGTAAGCAGGCTGACTGGAAGGAAGCAGTGAGGGGAAAATAAGGGCCAGGAAAACCTTGGAGGAAGTACGGTTTGATAGAACAGAATGTGGAAAGCTCACACAGTTGGGAGGGACAAGACCTGGAGGTAAAGATGGTTCATTAACATTTATAGAGACTGTCAACCACCTTGGTAAGTAGACCACAGATATGACAACCCTGCACTGCACTACAAAGTTAGTTCTAGTGGGGAATATGGCATCTGTTGCACAATGAGTAACATTTCACCACAATTTAGGGGACAAAATAAAGAAGCATCTAACAGAAGCTACTAGGAAATTTAGTAGACAACAGGTAATTCTCTACACTACAGACTGGGGTTTGCTTTTCCCACAACTGCTAAATGAGAGAAGGCTCTACTTAGCTCCCAGCTAGTGGAAGACAGCTGAGGTCCACCTGTCTATATTAAGAAGTGTATTTCTTTCCCTTATGTCATTATTCTTCTACAGAGGTCAAGGAATGCAAGAAAAACTCTCTGCTGTGCAATTCACTAGAGCAGAATACAGAGCTCCTCTTCCAAAATCCTTTAAGCAACATCTTCACTTTGTATCCATTGCTAGTAGAATCTATAATCTACCATATGGAGCTCACAGTAGACACTGCATTGGCTCAATTCCAGCAATTATCTGAAAAACACTGTTTCAGCCACTAAATCTACAGTTTTAATCAACTTACAAAACCAAACCATCCCCAGCAGTGAGCCACTGCACTCCTCAGTGTTTAGGCCTCATGGAAACAGTGATTGCATCTGTCACCCTAAAAGACCTACTCTCTCTTAGGCAGCTCTTCACCACCCCTACAGTCAGACTCCACACTTAAAATTCATCCCTCTGAATTTAGACAAGATTTTAAATACAGAACAGTGCCCCAGTTGTTGCTTATTTGGACCAGAATTCCTGTGAATGATAAATGACAGGGTTTGAGACAGAACTGTTAATGAATGCTTATCTGTATCATCTGATTCCTAGCTGACCACAGACTTCCATACTGCTCTTATAATATGTTTTATGGGAAACCTTCTAGTATAATTGAATTTCTTGGCTACCATTTCTTTCACACCAAGAAAAAAAGGAAAAAGCTGAAAAAAAACTGGTACAGACCTTATCAGTGCAATTTCCAGATAATCCCACTGTTTAAGCGAACAACAATGCCAAAAACATTTATTTCTAAGATCTTTAATTCTAGCCACCCTTGAGCCTTGCAAAATCAACTGCACCCTAGAAAGAAAGCAAAATACAGTAGATCAGTTCATCTTTTCTATAGTAGATCTCTATTCTGTGCAATGCTCCCACCTGTTTAGTAATGTGGGACGGAGTGCAATTTCCTGTTGTATCAATCCCAGGGAACACAAGTCCTGCTAAGAAACACAAGTCTCTGTAACAAATATGATCTTTAAAGAAACAGTGTGCAGGAGGCTTGAAGTGTTTGGTTACTAGCTAGCCATGTAGAATGTATCACATAACACTTAAAACAGTCATCTTTTCACCAGACATTAATTCTATCACCTCATATTAAGTCTATCACCAGATATTTAACTCTGTCTGGCCAGACTCCCCTACATCTTATCCCTGTGCATTTACACTTATTTTAATTTAAAATAAAGAGTAGGTAAGGTGGCCATCCAGTACTGATGGGACATATAACATCCTCTTTGTAATAGCACAAGGTGCTCTGCATTAAAGAATTTTTTAAAATATCCAAATTCTTAAATATTGGCATACTACCATATAGACAAATTGATTAAAACATATAGCCAAAAACCTATTTGTCTCTAATATTTTGTCCCAGCAATCTGGAAGAAGTCTAAAACACATTGCTAAAAATAATCTTTCCAAAGCAGACAAACATTCAAGTAAACTTCTGTTTACTTTTACTATTGTTTGATCACTGTTGTCACCAAGAGCCACAGTCATGGACCATGAAGTCACATCACCTTAACTATTGAAAAATTAATATTTACTATGTAATTGAGCTTACTTGTACATTGTGAAAGGTAATTGTCAAAGGTTTCAGGGCAGAAAACTGAACACTTGATGTCATCAAAAGTGAGACAAATGTCTGGTGTCTGCCCATAATACAGTGTAATTCAGTGCCATACTTCTGCAGTTAACAATACTATAAAGAAAACAAACCATATCTTCCATAGAATTTTGCTTTGTATCCCATATCTTCACTTCCTGTCTTGTTTGCATACTTTTGTTGCCTTGTATAAATACACAATATCTACATCCTCATTTTTCTAAGGAGAAAACATCTGGCGTTTTTTGCCTTCCCATCAAGTTTGAACTGTCTTTAGTTTGGTAGAGTTAAGATGCATGTGGAAAAAAAAAATCAAAAGCCTCTACATTATTCAACAGTGTTTGACAGGAGTACAGAACTAGGAAAAAACATATCTTTGAAGTGCATGTGCTATCATACTGTGACATTATATTACCAGGTTGTGATAAAACATGACACTATGTGAAATGATGATACACCTTTGTCATGGAGAATTTTGGCTGCTTTGGAAGAGTATCACTTGCTGTTCTGAGAAAGAAAAATTCTAAGTTATCAGGAAACTTACAGGATGGCTGCATCCAACACTGAAGAAAATTACTTGAAAATAGTTTCAACTTCACTGCCCAGAGCATACATTAAATGCATTATCTGTATTGAGCTCTGCTGCAGCTCTAAATTTAGTGAAATGTGGTTTTCACTGAGGCTAATGAAACTGGTAATCCCTATGGAGAGTGAAATTTCAGGGGTTTTTTTATTCAGTGGCTTCTCATTTCCCAACCAGATCACCATAGGCTACGATTTATCAGAGCTCAGGAGCTAAGGTTTGAGGGTCTTTTTAAATACATGAATAGGAAACCTTTTTGGAAAACTTGGTGTTGAACGAAGAAGTGATAATGATACTATTGCACTACTATAAACTCAGAACAAAGGTAGTAGGTACCTAGCCACTGAAATTGCCTTCTTTTGACTGAGATCTAAAATAGAAGTGTAATTAGCAGAAACCTTTCAAAAGATTTTTTTTTTTTTTCCCCTCAAGACAAAATGCCTATACCCTTATTTCAGTAGGGTATGAGGCTGTAGTTCTACATACTGCCAGGTCACATAGCAGTAAACCTTTCTTCTGGCTTAACTGTGGGCGCATAACCATAGTTCTATTGAATTTGCTAGATGACACAACCTGGAGCTTATACTGGCTTCATGGTTTTGAGACAACTGTATGTCACTACAGAAACACCTGCTTCCCCCTAAAATTGGAGTGATACAGATCATCCATACCTGTCTGGCATAAAGTCAGCAGGAGCAAAGCTAGCCTACCAAAAATTTTCAGAGAAGTCTAACCTAGCCATGTGAGTGGGGTTGTTTTGTCCTGTGGCCAGGGTGGTTTCCATCCAAGACTAAGAGCTCTAATGTTTGATTTACTGTATCATCATTTTATAGCTTGTACACAGATCCAAAGATCAAACAAACCCATTTGATGCTCAATAAAAAGTTATAAGGATGGGACTTACCTCTAGATTAAGACATCTAAAGATAAGGTTCTACATGTGAGCTAGATGTCCACACTCCCACTGCAGTTAGTGGCGATCTAATCAATATAGCTGATAGAATCCAAAAGCAATTCAGCTCAAAAGTCTGTTCTGAATTTGGCAGCTCATAAGGCCAGCATGGTTAAGAGCACTGTTTCTGTGGCCAATTTTATACAAATGAATGACATGTCTGTCAACCCACTTCATTACTTTTGACTCCTGAACCTAAATGACCAAGGACCCACGCATAGCAGGATCAATCATACAGTTTTGTCACAAGGCTGAAATTCACATCTCTAACATACCATAAGGGCCACGCTACTTCCACAGTGTCATCACTGTCTGTATCTGTACTTCATCTCTGTGTCTTTACTTCAAAGCTCCACTTAAAAGCAAACAAACCAGAAGCATAACAGTTCAGATTTGGTTTAACACCACAGCTCAAATGGTGTAAGTTCCTATCAGCATTAATACCTCTTGGAGAAACATATAATGGTATAATCTACACAAAGCACCTAAAATTACCTAAATGCTTGAGGTACTGATCTGCCTGCTGAAACATATACAGATCCTATACATACTCTAGGCAGCCTTTGCTGACTAGCACCCAAGAAATCTAATGTGGAATTTAAATCTCCCCCTACACAGACTTTTCAGGCTCTCCATCCAATAATTACACCTTGGCATTATGGCGAGGTTCAAGCATTCTCTCACGCATGACATTTCACTGAAAATGGTTCACCCCTCAGGGAAAGTTTGGATGAAGATGCTGAAGATATCCCCTGCAGATCAGCTTAAAGCTTTTCAGCTTCAGATGAGAGTCTGACTGTATTAGTATCAGCTAATCGATTTGGGGAACAAAATTCTATTGCCTTAGGTTTAGCCTGTTTTACAACTGCCCTATAGTTTGCTGGTAAAGCTGAATAGTCAGAGACCAAGTCTTACCAGATGTAGCAGAGACTGGAAATTGGATGTTTTCCAGCTCAGCAATTGGTATAGACACTATCTGGATTATGCAGTCTCTTATTAAGAATTGTCAAGGATTAGCCAGAACTAAAAACACTTGTGGGATTAGGGGTTTATTTATATGGGGACAATCATGAAAGTGAATTAACTAAAAATGTTACTTTAAAGAGAAGCTGTAAAACTGCATTAAACCCTAATGTGGATGTTCTCCTTTAGAATTACATTTGAATGATCTAACTTCACTGTAGAAGTAAATTAAATTAAATTAGGACCACTTGAATTCTGGATAAGAAGGTCCTTGGAGGTTTTAATGACGTTTAACTGATCTATTTCTAAGTCGCATCTTTGGTTGACTCACATTAATTTTCATGAATTGCTCCATGTAGATAAGTCTCAAGTTCTGAAATGAGGAAATCCCACAAAAAGAAAAGTGACTGCTAAATTAACGACAACAAAACATTTCTAAAAACAGGTGCAACACAGCTTGTTCATCTGCAAAGGCAACAGTTAAGTAATCACAATGAGTCTGGATCTGCATACTGAAGGACAAGATTTAGTAACAGACTCTCAAATAAGCCTTCTTGTGACACTGCCCAAGTGAGGCTCCTTATATACTTCTCACGTTGAAAACCACTTGCTCTGTTAATTGTTGTTTAGCTAGTTTTACACCAAGATTTTAGGAAACTCCAACCATTTTGGAAGGCATTTAGGCCAAGGTTAAGATTTATAATTAAAGAGCTGTAAACTAGTGACATGTCAAGAAAGCAGCTTTCTTTTCTCTTTTTTTCATTCCAAGTTCAAATGCTGGAGGCAAAAAGAACAAAACAAACCTCAAAACTCCCTTTTCTTTTTTTCCATTTCTGTAATCTACATAATCCATGGTTGACAACTTCTACCCAATCTAGTTTTTCTATGGTATTAGAAAGCCAATCGGACAAATGGCATTACTGACCTTTCTGCTTTATGGATGTTCAATAACCTATTTCCAGAGGGGAAGGAACTACATGGCTCTATAATATTATTGATATTTGAGTCTAATTATGCACCAGTTCGTTTGTCGTAAATTCAGCTAGTTCACCATTGTCATCTTTCTATTGTGCATCTAGAGCTCCTTCTGTGCTTTTACTGTCTGTAGAACAAATGCTATTACAGATACTTATATTTGGGGTGTGCATAAGAATTCATTCCCTCATACAAGGTTTCCTTTTCCTTAAGAGGTGCAATATAAAAATACACATTTAAATTTTAATACCAGGCATCATAAATAGGTTTTCCTTACAAAGAGATAGTTTCTCAAGTCCTTCTCATGACATGTGCAGTAATAAGCATCATATCACTGTAGATGGGTTGTAGTTACTGCTGTTCAGGGAGTATCTCTGTACTGAGAGGTGAAAAAAAGACTGGAATCAGGCTAAAAGCTGGTGAACCATTGGTTCGATTCCTTTTGTCTTCACCAATGCCAGTAGCTAAGGGTAAAAGCATCCATATTATGCTTCAAAAGAAGCAAACTCAAAGATTTTCCTTGGACACAGGATAATCTGTGAAGGCCTGACCTCTGTTGCTAATAGCAAACACATTTAGATTAAAATGCAGGTCTTAAAATATCCTACTCTTGAACACGTGCACCTACAAGGATGCTATGTCTAATTTAGGCCTTTTGGGAGACTTACTATTTTCACATCATATTTTACTGATGTCTTAGTATAGTTGCAGAAATAAAGTACAACATGTTGATTCAGTAACAGCCACGTTTCAAAAATGAAGCTTGATATGGTACTTTCTCCTCACTTAAAACAATAAAAGATACATTGTACCAAAACCCAAAGCCACTTCATTATTGTTATTAATTATAGTCTGAAACAACATCCATGCTATCAGAGTTGTTAAAGGAGCAGAAAAACTAAAAAGTTGTTGTAGAGCTTAGCTTAGCACCTTTATCTTTTTCCATTATGGAATGAAGACTTCAGCATTTTGGTTAATAATTCCTGATGTTTTACCCATTATATCATCATTTTCAATAGAAAGGAAACATAACTTGCCTATTTCAGAGCACTGAACAAACCAACAAAAGTGGGAGGGGGTTGCATTTATGAAGAAGGTAGAGAATGCAATCTGTCTCTGAACTTTCTGGAAAACACAAGAGGCTAAAACCAGAGAGGTTAAGGGGACGAAAGTTTGCCAGCTTTAAAAATGAAGAGGAAGCCAATTTAACCTTGACTTTCTCAGTGTTTGTGAAATCCTAGCATTCAAGCAGACCTTTAAATGAAAAAACCAACCCTGCTTCTCAATTATTCTGGGCTGACAGGGACTGCAGAACTTCGGAGAGCATGGTTCTGCAATTCTGGTATGCTGTTGCCCATCAGAATATCCTGATTTTATTTTCCACTGGAAAAGATAAATTAATGGTTTCTTTTTTGGGCCCTGAACTAGTAATGGCTCAAGCACATATCTAAATCCTTCTGATTTCTAAAATACCATGTTTTTCAGGACTGTGATTGTCTTTTTGTTACTTTTGTACAGACTCTTCCATGACAAATATAACAAGTAAAATTGCAAAAGCCTGCCTAATTCAGCAAAAAACCCACCCTGCTTTCTGCTGAGTTAATGAGCTGAATCAGCTCATGAGTGGTTGAACAAGTAACAGTGCCTGTAATAAAAGAGGTTGGACCGTGGGGCAGAAGTAAGGGAGGGCAGAAGAGGAAGCAGGGGAGAACAGAACCTGAAATCCTCTTTTCAGCAGTAGCAAACTATTAAATGCGCTCAGAGATCTCAACTCTTTGCAGGTTTACAGATCCAAGTATGATGTCTGAAAATAGGCAGGCCTCTCTGCCTTTTTCTTTTCCCTTGTTTCCCAGGGGCATAGTTCTGCTAAATGTGTAAAAAGAGCTGTTAAATCTTGCAAGATTTAGCAAAAACTTTTTTTTTTAATTGATGTTCAAGTACTTCTAGTAGCTCCAGTGCATTGAACACTGTCTTATAGTGAAAGTCCTACCTACTTAATAATAACCCTGATGCTTTCTCATGCTAGTCAGCAGTATTAAGTCTCCAAGCAAGACGTTTTTATATGGCTTTTCAAAAAACAGCTCATGCAGTTAAACTTGGGTCCTTTCCAAGTACCCTCTTTTGACTACACATCACACTCCAAAATTTAAAAGAGAAAAGTTTTCCTCTATGAAAGTCAACATTAAAAGCTTTTAATAAAAAATGTTTTACAACTTTAACTGTGAAACTGCTACAGAAGACTATATTCTCATGATGCACTGCAAAATATTTGGGGGCAGAGGTACAGAAATTTGTCTGGAATTTTCTGTAAATAATTATTAACGCACGCTGGCAGACTTTGGTGGAATGCACTAAAACGCAGTAAAGAAAAAATGTTGCCCTATTCTATCTATATTTAAATTAGACCTTTGTTCAAAAGCCCATTTCAGATCAGAATTTTTTTGCTTAAACCGACATTGGAAGAGATGAACTATTTAAAAAAAAATCCCCCCAAATGAAAAAGAGGATTATCCAATTTTATTTTCTACCTAGTTTTGATTAAAACTCGGTGATAAAACCCCTCATATGCTATCCTACGTATAAATTGATATATAAGCAGCATCTACAGAAATCCTAAAAATACAAGCATCTTTCAATGCATATCAAATATCACACACCAAACTTATCAGCCTTCCACTGTGAAATAATACAGGTATAGGTACAGGTACCACAAGGTCCCACATGACAGTCTTTCATGCTGCCTTCTGCTCTTTTCCAGTACTAGAAATACTCTCATGACAGGTTCTTTTACAAAATTTATCATAAATGGATAAAATTGATGGTATTTTCACTCTGAATGTTACATTTACACACCCACAAATACACCAGTAGATTTTTACTGTGGTTTTATTTAAGCAGCTAAATCTTACCATTGATTGGAGAAAGGAAAACAGATGTGTGTGTGTGGAGGAAATGAAAGTGTAGGAGGGAAGGAAAGCAGAACCAAATGTGAACTCCTGCATACAAAAGATGTGGTAGCAAGTGGGGGGTGTAACATATGATAGAACACTGCTTTTAACTTAATTTTAACATTCTTTTGGACTGGTAAATACATCACACTTATACCGCTAAGATTCTTCAGCCACTTGCAAGCAAGAATAGGAATGTAAGAATAGAAGAATGGTAGGAAGGGACTACAATTAGAGAGAATGCATGGATAAGTCAGCAGATAACAAGCAGGAATATAGAGATGATTCATGGACGAAAAGCAAGAAGGAAAAGCAGAGTGGCTAGAGACTCTCTAGAGTCTCTGGAGACTGAGGTTTGCCTACTGAGCTCTGCAGCACTGGGACTGTGGCTGCAAGATAGGTGGAGCATATGCTGGGTATGGTATGAAACAGCTGGAGTCTGAAGGACAGAATGCACATGAGGAAATGCCATCTTACTCAAACGCAGACAGCCTGTCAATTATCCTCCACAGTTCCTATTTTCAGAGTAATAATTGATTCCCCTGTTGAAGGTAACAGAAGAGGCAGGTGTGCCACAAACCTTTGGAAATTAGAGTTGGACAACAAAGAATTCAAAGACCAACAATTATGGATACTTTCCTGTCGTGGTTTAACCCCAGCCAGCAACTAAACACCACGCAGCCGCTCACTCACTCCCCCCCCCCCCCCAGTGGGATGGGGGAGAAAATCGGGAAAAGAAGCAAAACCCGTGGGTTGAGATAAGAACGGCTTAATAGGACAGAAAAGAAGAAACTAATAATGATAATGATAACACTAATAAAATGACAACAGTAATAATGAAAGGATTGGAATGTACAAATGATGCGCAGTGCAATTGCTCACCACCTGCCGACCGATACCCAGCCAGTCCCCGAGCGGCAATTCCCCACCCCCCACTTCCCAGTTCCTATACTAGATGGGATGTCACATGGTATGGAATACCCTGTTGGCCAGTTTGGGTCAGGTGCCCTGGCTATGTCCTGTGCCAACTTCTTGTGCCCCTCCAGCTTTCTCGCTGGCTGGGCATGAGAAGCTGAAAAATCCTTGACTTTAGCCTAAACACTACTGAGCAACAACTGAAAACATCAGTGTTATCCACATTCTTCGCATACTGAACTCAAAACATAGCACTGTACCAGCTACTAGAAAGACAGTTAACTCTATCCCAGCTGAAACCAGGACATTTCCAAAGGCTAGCTGTCAAAGGTCTTCCGTCTCAGCTTATCTCTAAAACAGAGATACAATATCTAGCTAGCCCACAGAAGATACCATGTTGTTGGCAGCAAAGCTCTTTTCAACACATGGGGTACTATAAAAGTGTTAAATATTATTGTTGTTACTACTACTAAGAAAAACCAATAAAATATAGTATTGAACAAAGGGCAGCACACTGTAATATGGTTACATCCTGCTTGAAAAAATATCTTTTTCTGTCAATGGTAATAAAAATATACTATAAAAATGGAAACTTGTAAAAATAAATCTCAGATAAGTAATCTAAGGAGGGTGTGAGTGATATAAGAAACGCATTGGTTTGCTTGATTGCTTTTATGCTAAATGACTTGGGGATTGGACTGAATACTCTAGACTGTCATTAAGACTCTCTGTTAAGGTTGATTTCTCCAAATCCATTGCTCTGTCAGAATTTGGTCATTTATGTGTCTGTTGGGGAGAAAAATCAAATATTATAAACTCTCAAGGCACTGATGTAACTCCTGTATTGTAATTTTTTTCAGTTTGAAGCCACCACAGACCACTTAGATGTTGCAAATCTCTTTATTGCCTCCACAAGAGTCTGGACACACTGACCTTTCTTTACCCTATGCAGCTTTGAGTGGAATAAAGAATATGCTGGTTTGCCACGAGGCAGTGTAGCTTGGGTGTACATATCCAAGCTGACTTAACTAACCTGTTTGGTGACTGACAAAAGTCCATCCCAAAGCAGGATGAGTCTCAGTAAAGACTTTTAAAGCCTAAATATATCAAATAGCCAAAATGAAACCCCAGGCCCCTGTCCAGCTAAGCTGTGCTTGGTACCCAAGCTAGCTGTTTTAAAGCCAGCTCAGGTGTATCATGAGGAACTAGAGCTGCATTGCTAGATTGCAATGTAGGTGTATGATGAGAGATGACTGTAGATATTAATCAGTTTTAAAAATTAAAAAAAGCTCAGGATAAGAGCAGGAAAGAGACAAAGATAAATTTTTAAAGGAAATAAGATTTTACTTTCTGGAAATTGCCATCTGGACATAAAGCCTGATTAATGAAAATTTAGTAATGTTTTTAGCATCTAATCACATTTGCCTAGGGTGGTTTTGGCTCCCACCAGTGCTGGTTATCCAGTAAATTCCTAACTAGTGAAATACATGACATTTCCTCAGTCATCTGAAGCTTTAGTGGGAAGATTTCTCGAAAGAAACTGATCGCAGTCCAACAGGTTCTTCTCAGGAATGCCACAAATTTTGAAGATTTCTATTTTTAGCTTCCTGGGCAACAAGCTTGCTCATTTGCTTATTTTGCTGAGCAACTTCAACAAGCGATAGTAAAAGCCTTCTCAGATGGGAGCACTACTTTCTTATGGATTAATTTTTACCTCACTTCATGTTTTACTTTCTTTAAGCAAAATATCCCCACAGGCATCCTATGTATAAAACTAAAGTCCTTAGTAAAGAATGTAGACAAATCTCCAATCCAACTTATTTTAAAAGTCATTAAATACTTAAAACATTTTAGCCTGGGCATAAGTCCCATCACTGTTTTGGGGAAGGGAGGGGAGCAAGTCTGTTTCTTAAGGCCTTTATCATTATAGAGGGAAAACATCAGCAACTTGCTGTGTTAAATAAGGGATGAAGGCCATAGGAGTTTCAAATCCCCTTTTTGGTCATGAACTGATCTACAGCTACATAGGCAATCATGTTATTTCATTAAGATGCAATTCATTAAGGAACTTAAGCCCACCAAATTGTACCATGAATGATTCTATTACCAAGACTAGAAGTATTGAAGACCTTTATCTATTGGGATTCTAGCTACTCAGAAAATGAATAAAAGTTTTATTTTAAAACTTTAAATATTAAAGATATATATATAATTTTTAAATTAGAGAGAATATGATCTTTAGTTTCATACGAACTGCTTTAGCAAGCTATATTTTTAGGCTTATTTACTTCAGCTGACCTGTTTTCAGTTCTGAGATTTCTATTAATCACCCTCTCATTGTACACTGTTACACAGCAAGTTGCTTTTATCACATAAGTTGTCCCAAAGAGGTGACAAATCATTGTATTTATGGGCAAATAGATGTGCTACAATATTTGAAGACACTAGAAATTATTTCTGTTGCACCTTCTAAGAGGAACTAATAGTTTCATTAAAGGGCAAAACAAAATGAAAGTGAATGTTAGCTTTTTCTGCCTCTATAATGTTGTTCTTTACTTGATCTTTAATCTTTCAGAGAGATTAAAAGAACAATACCTGTGCAATTTGTTTCATTAATAACATTGTTAGTTCAGAAGCAATGCTATAAAGATCTGCAGTGCTTGGCAGCAAGAATTATTAAGGACAGCACCAAAGACATGTAATCATGAATTTAAAATAAAAAGATGTAATTTACAAATCTCATTTTGCTTATTCTTTTGTTCACCTGTCATTGCAATTAGCACTACATTAAACGGCTGTGATAAGAAGTCATGGTAATAGAAGAAGCTTTTTTTTTTTTGTCAGTACATATTTGAAAGAATTTGTTTTCAATAGTATATCCTCTCTCACTCTTCAGGTGGGCCCCCTACTGCAACAAAATATATGAAATATATTAATATATATATTTATCTTTTTATAAATATATATTTTAAATATATATTTACATATGTATTTATATATATTTTATATATATATATATATGAAAACATATATTGCAAAACCTCAACATTTGCTAAAGCACTTGGGTATATATAGCATTGGACTGGAAAATACTTTAAATTTTTTTCTCTCTACCTAGCCCAGAAAAGATCAGATACTAAATTGCTGTCCTTTAAAATATATCTATATCCATCTACCTATCTATATATGCTAAATATAAAGTAAAATATAATTGAATAGGTTTGGAAAAGGTGTTCAATAACTTCCCTAGAGAAGCAGTCAAAATCCTGTTATCTGCAGAGATATTTAAAACTAAATTGCATAAAGCACTGGAAAAGTTTATGGTAGAGAACCGTTTTGCAGGGGTAAGGCGATGGACTATGTAACCAACAGGTCTTCCCTATCTCTACATTCCGTGATTCATATAGTACATGAAGATGACCAATGACTTTTTTTTTTTTTAACCAATAAAATGAAAACCAGCATCTCATGAAAATTCTGTCCTTCATTATTCTGGGAGATAATAAGGTTGAGAAGTCTGACACGTCCACTAATGGTTCTAAACTTGCAACATAATAAAATAAATTATTTAGATTTAAGTACCATTTCACAAGTACTGTATCATACTTACAATTCTAAAACATTACACCTTCTGACATGTTTACATTTGATCATGGTCCAACACAACTTGCTGTGTGCCTAAAGTGAAACAGCAAAGTCATACAGGTGAACAAAGGGTACACAATAAGTATTTAAGCCCAATTTGAGCTGTAAATCTACCAGTCAAGTTAGAGCAATAAATGATTGATCACATCAGTGAGAATTCCTGAAACAACACAGTGGCCTGG
The DNA here is from genome assembly GCF_026419915.1 of Harpia harpyja. Classification (NCBI taxonomy): domain Eukaryota; kingdom Metazoa; phylum Chordata; class Aves; order Accipitriformes; family Accipitridae; genus Harpia; species Harpia harpyja. Next base: position 63,231,719 of record NC_068940.1, on the reverse strand, counting down.
AGTCTTCCCAGCCTCACTTGGGATATTTACCAAAATGCCTAAAATTCACATTGTCACCTTGAGCTCCACCTACAGCCACTTATGAGAAAGCTGCTCTGCCACGCGATTCAGGCCACCTACAATCCAAAAGAAAAAAGAGATCGAACAGGGAGCCTCAGTTATTGATCCCTGCCCCAAAAAGGAATGCAGTCTGAGACACCCCTGGGAGCCCAATTGCAAATCCTTTCTTGGAAACGTTAGCAGATAATGCTCCGCATGACCCCAGCTACTCACCTATTGCAGCAGAGAGCCCCAGCTGACCCTGTAGCAGTACGCAGCCCCAGCTATTGCTTTCTCCTCTCCACAGGGAATAGAAGGGTCATATACTGGAACCATACAGAGTTTCCTATTGGACAGAAAGAGTAGTAACTCAGCTGTACACTGGCTGTGCCCATCATCTACTCTTTATCACAGTTTGGTGAGCCTTGAGTAACTTTCCTCACATGCTTACCTCCCTCAAGATACATCCCATGCACCTTCTTGAGAGCATATACACCCCCGTCACCAAAAATAAAAACCTGAGATCCACTTCTGTGGGTTGATTCTTCCAAAACATATTATGAATAACTCTTACTGACAACAGTGGCTTAATCCTGTTTGCAGACTGATAATAGAGTTTCTTGAGCACAATGATGAGTATTATACTGGATTGGAGTAGGAGGGCAGGTGATGTCTTCCACTTTCTCCGTACTTATGTAACGGTACGGAACAGTGCACAAATACAGCCCTTAGGTGGTTGAAAAGTATCTTATTACTGTCCACCATTTTATAAATTCTTAATAAAACAGTAACATCAATATATAGCATGATACACTTACCAAATGCAACTTTGGGGGAGGGAGGGAAGGGAAAGATATTTATGGCATGCTTCTTGCATCTGGGTTGCTGAACAGCAGAATTATATTCAAACTGCATTCAAGGCAAACATATACTAAGAAGTACATACACAAAGCAAAAATATTTCCACCAAACCTGGGAACAATGCTTATATATTTAGATATATTTTTCTTTGCACACATTAAATTCTCTAGGGACTTGATTCAGCAAAACACTTCAGTGTAAGATTAGCTCTATGCACTTTAATGGGGCTATTCACGTGCTTACAAAGAAATACTAGCTTAAGTGCTCAACCTAAGGCTTAGACATTTCAACAATTTTAAAATTACAGTCCTCAAATAAAACATGCCAAAATAGATTTTATAAAAATGGATCTTATAAAAATATTTCCAACTTGCAAGCAACTTTTCTCCCATCACTCAGAATCTGCAGGGATGTCCTCACCTCATCCATTGCTAGAGAGAATCATCAAATCTGTCTCTTCTGTTATATCCAGACATATAACCAAACTACAAATGTCCAAGGCAACCTGATCTCTAGAGGGAGCACAGCAATTTTTTTTTAATTTTTTTTTAAATCACAACTCTTCTGTTAATATTCCTAGAAAAAATGAGATTTGAAACACTATACCTAGAAAACTGTCAAGACGCTTTCTTGATCCTAAACCAAAGTCCTTCTGCAAGAAATTATTACTCTGATCCTGATTAATAGTCAGCAGCAGCATCTTCCTGCCTTCTAGGAAGGCCATGACATAAAAGACACAAGTCTAACACGTATGTCACCATAAGTGTGCTCTGGCAGCACTTCAGCTCACCTAGATGGAAACCTCCACAGGAAAATCTACAGGTTTTTCTCCTCTCATAGTCCCTGTTCTTCTCCCATGGATTCAGCCCAGTCAGAATCCAAGCAACTCTATCTTCAAAAGAATTTGAAAACTCACAGCAAGAAATGCTTAACTCTATTACTGTAGGCAAGTTGCTTAGATTAACCAGGTAGCTAAGCACCAAGAATGCTCCTGCTGATTAGGATTTTATATGTGTTCCTTAAGGCACAGGCATTTTTCTTTTCCCTCTACCACAGTCACAGGATAGAAGTTTTGGATTAAAAATACTTCTTACATTTCTCTACAGCTAAGTAAAGTCTTCCACAACTACTATCATAGTTTCTTCCTTTCTGCTTCAGGTATCACAGTCAATACCCTTGCAACACAGGTGAAGTGCAGGAAATTTAGGACTATTTAGTATTAGCGGTTTAAGGATAGAAGTTCACTTCCCATCAAACCAAGACATCTGCCAATCTGCAGTACTCTTCTTCAGAGTCCTAAGAAACCTAGATTTTATTAGTTTTAGGGACAGACATCTAAACACAGTCTAAAAAGTAAAATACATTATTGCATCCTTACAGTTCTTTTACTCTATGTGTAAATTCTATTTGTCAGCAGACAGGACTGGGGTAGCTCCTTGCTCACAGTAGGAGACCCTGCAATAGACCAAGAGAGTAAACATTGCAACAGAAGAACTGTTCTCAGTCCTTTTCAATGAAGACGTATTTCTCCATAGTCAATCTAAGGTCATTGGTATTGGGCTTCCTTTTGCAAACTCCTTATAGGCAGCCATGATGGGGATCCACTGACCACACCTTGAAATCTGTAAACAGCGTTGTTACCAAAAGGACTGGCCCCTGTGATTCTATTCCTCCAGTGGGAAAAAGCTCTGCCACATATAAGTTAGGCCTAAGAAACTGTATTTTTCAAAAAATTTGGAGTTGACTAGATACATGGGTAGAAACACAGTGTTTGTTTGCTCATGACATATATACACTGATGAGCTTGTTTTGAACACTTAACATCTCAACTCTGCTATCGGTATATTATTTACAACTCCAGAGCATTTCTCAAGCCTTGCAGATGCCTGAAAATAAGGACTACATAAGCACAGGAAAGAAGGCAATGCCAATAACTATCTACTAAGAGGCTCAGAAGAGCCATAATACCATTCTGGACAATTTAAATATTCATTCTTTCCTTGTTAACATAAAGCCTCTCCACGTTCAGTTTCTCAATTAAACAAGAGGTGAAGTGGTTTACATAGCAGTGCTTTACATAGCAGTGCTTTAGTGAGATGGAATCTAATTACAGTTAATCTCCCAATAGACAAAAGGGTGGCTTCCCAACAGTTAATAAAAAGCAATGGTAGGAATGATGAGAGTACTGCTTACAAAATGAACTTAAGATAAAGGACAAGAATGTCTAATTACCCAACTAAAAACCTGCACTGAGAGGTATTCGTTTCTCAAGCAAGGGTGGGCGGAACAAGTTATGATTACATCTCATCCTGGAGGAAAGGAAAGCTTACCATATACATTTCTTAGAGACCTACATTGCACTAGTGCTTAGGAAGTTGAAGGCTTCTGCTTCCTTATCAAGAAACTAGGTGCCATGATGTTGGCTGTATGAGTAAAAGGATAATAATACCATATGGAGACAGAAGAACTAAAATATTGATATTTCATTTTTTAATCCTGCTGGGGATCTGCCATTCTTCAGATTGTTCTGATATGTGACAGACAGAGAAAACTCTTTGCTGTCATAAATTAGTATGATTCAGGATTACACACCTAAAAGCACTCAGGGTTTGACCTTGCATTTCCAAATTTTTAGGAGCCTCCACAGCACTCCAAAACATAATTGGGTTATGCTGACAGACAGTGCTTATAATACTCTGGAGGATCTGGCTGATCTTCAGAAGCATACCTCTATCTCAACTAAAATAGAGAATTAAGTAAAAGATGGTCAGTCTTTGTACTTAATATTCACAGCTTTCCTAGTTTCTAGCTGTGAGAACCAGTGGTGACTGTATTAATAAAACTTTTCTCCTATCACATTAGAAGAAACCACATAAAACTTTTACTTGACAGTTCAGGTTAGGACAGTGCACACTAAACTACAGGCCACAGTAGGGTGGAGGGACTACAATGAAATGACATTGCATTTTTCCCAAGCCTGACAAAATTACTCTAATGCTGTTAAAAGAGCATTTGAACACTGTCTTCTCCTTGTTGTTACCTAACACAGTGAGTTAATGAAGAAAACAAGAAAGTCACAGACTAATACAAGTCACGTTTCTCTCCAGAAGAAGGATAATTGTTGCAGAAATAAGAAAAGATTACCATGCCTAATAATTCAAATGCCAGTAATTAACAGCCCAATAAAAATTGTCTAGGATTTCCACACAAATCTTACCATCTGCCTGCAATAAAAACCATGGAGTGTATCTCTGTTTCAAGTGGAAGTCACATGAAGGAGATGTAAGTAGAACCGATTCAGCAAATTTAAGAACCTTGTATGTCAAGATAATGGGGGTATTTTCTCTAAAAAAGAGGCCCATTATCTTAGAAATTTATTGATATTTATTGATATTAATAAGATACCCTCAAAAGAAAAATTTGTGTGACTCCATAAATATGTACAGCCCCCAAACATAATATTGAATATGTGATGTTGTATAAACAAGAACAGTATGTAATAAAAAGACTTTTGAGTAAAGTAAAAAATTCCTGGTAACCAGCAAAAAGATATCCTGATGCAGATAGCTTGATCACATTTCCTATCCAGCTTGCCCATGTGGACTTGGAAACCAGTACTGGGTGTATGTAGCCAGATTTTGGTTGTGGGGAGACTGCAGGGGCAGCCTCTGTGGGAGAGGTCAGGGACTGCCCTATGCTGGACACAAATGGTTCTAGATGGCTTTGCAATGGACCGACTGCATGTCAAAGCTGAGCCTATCAGCCAAGTTGGTGGCACTTTTATGAAAACTTATCTAAGAAAGAGAGGAAAACACCAGCTAGAGAGAGGAGGAGGGAACAAAAAGAGAAACAGAGGGAACACCAAGGTCAGGGGAGAAGGAGGAAGAAGGGGAGGAAGTGCTCCATGACAGATACTCCCCGCAGCCCGTGAGACACTAACTTTATACCATGCACTTGAAAGAACTGCAACTGCACTCACAAAATACATCTCTCTCAAATTAACGTTGATAAGCTCTTTATGACATTGTGTGTCTGTTAGATGACAGAGGATGAGAGCAGGCATGGAAGCTGCCATGCAGTTTGGATGCCGCTGCTATCCTGGTGTGCCCACCCCTGTCCATCAACAATGCATGTCTGACACGGTAGGTTACAGGACTGAAAAGGCTCTAAGGATGAATCTTGAATGCTGTACATAATGGTCCACATTTTAGGCATCAGTACAGGGAACAATTGGAAGATTTGTCCATCTCTCACCCCTATGATTTTGAAGGTCAACAGTTTGGCTATTCCTTCTGTGCGATGTCCATGGCACAAAGAAGCTAAAGCAATGCTGAACATAGTCCTTTGTGCAAAACAAATGTGCCTCTGTTCTAGCTCAGAAAAGAGCAATATTGAGATTAGAGTTATCACACAGGTCTCAGCAACTTTCAGTGGTCTCAAGCAACGCTGGATCCATGCAAAAGCGAGGCACAGTATCAGCGAGGTGGAGGAAGGGAGGGCGTAGGCAGGCTGTACATGTGTGCCAGGGGAGTAGAGTTACTAAATCAGCATTTGTAAGGCACGTATATCTTCATGTTATAGACAATTTCATGCAACCCCCCCAAATGCGTTTTTAAATGCAGAAGTACAGAGAGCATAAGAGGAAAAAACAACAGCAAGTTCTAGAGGACAGAATTCACACCAGAAAACAACAAAGAGACTTTTTAAAGTTATGAGATGGCTTGTTACAGTAGGTTATATTACTCTGGCTGATTGCCACATCAAGGAAGGAAAACAGGGCACGTAATAGTCGCTCAATATGTCCTGCAAGTGTCTGTCTTGAACAGTGGCTCAGGTGCTTTGGCAGGAGAGTCCATCTTCTGGTCTTGTTTTTGCAGCAGCACTTTTTATATAGTCAAGTAAAGGATCTTTACTTTTGCATCAGATTTAGGTGGCTGCTTTCCTCTAGCAATTAGAAATTCTCTTTTAGGAAATTCATTTGACATACTAACTGGGCTTTTAAGTCTGGGAGCACATATCAGTAACTGGCATAAAGTATCAATAGGGATTTCAGTGTCCTAAGACCTATAAAAGTGGAACAAATATTTAAAGGAGGGATGCATAAAAAGAGAGTTTAGCAGTAAGGATTAATTATTGTGGGATCCGTTTCCTCAGGATAGGATTTTAAACATTAAGATTCATTGTTCCAGATACATCTACGATAACGAAAAAAAAAAAGAATCAGAAACACATGCCAGAAATTCAACTGGATAACAATAGATCTGGGATTCAAGTGCTACAGTCATTTAGAAAAAGAGATTCCTGTGGTAAGAACTGATGACCTACAGATTAGGTATCACAGAACATGGTGTCTCAGTTCACATGTGGACAGAAGTCATTAAAAGCCTCTTAGTAACTTTTCTGCAATACAGCAGTTTTTCTACTTCTGAAGCCTCTAATCATTTGATGCCACTGCAGCAGCCAAAAAAATTCAAGTCATACAAAGTCATAAAGTAGTCATTGCTGAATTCTCTTCTCGACAGTGACGGAGTCCTTACTTCAGATCTGTATGAGGATGGGTTGAAATTACACTCTCCCAGAGCACCCATAAGCTCCTGTTTTGTATTGCATTGTGCATTTTGGCACAGTTCATTCCACAACAAAATGACTTAAATTCTTTTGCAATTCTGATGCAGTTATTAATGCAGTAGTTGACTAGAATATCTACAAGTAGTCTAGAAAACAGCAAGGAGACAATTAGTCTGAATTGCTAGCAACAGAAAAGCACTGGAAACAATCCTTTGTAAACTTCTCTCTCCTCAAGGCTATGCACATTTAGACTACAAACCCAATTATGGAAAAATACTGCACAATACTTACAGAGAAATTTTCAGGCATGGGGATTCTTTGCTGATACTATACTACAGGATCTTCAAATTTTTTCCTACTGAATTATCTAATGCACTGAAGTATCTTTGATACTGTAGAAGAATTTTCCACCTTAAACAACTTGCTCAAATTTATCAGCCAAACTAAATCAGACAAGTTAAGTTGTGATGAACTATGCTAATAGTTTACAGACAATGTGCAAACAAAAGCCCCTTCCCCTACATTCAATTGCTACCAGGAACTGTGTGGAATGTTCTGGTGAGGGAGGCAATGAAGAAGAATACAACTCAAGGGTGATCAAAATCCTACCAACAAAAAACTCCCACCAATTTCAATAGGCTTTAAACAACAACAGAAAAATAATTTTCCTTCCCCTCTGTCCCTTGCTGTTTCCACATGTCTTACTCTGATGCTGTAACATGCAGCTGGTATTATAGCTAACAGCAGAACGTCTCTTTCCTGTATTCTGCTCTCCCTTCTCACCTCAATCTAGTGACAAAATTCACCTTAATTGCAACTAAGCAGTAACTGATCCCATATATTTAAAATGGATATATCTCTCACTCCACTCCCCAGAAGTTAGCTTTACCCTCCAGCTGGTTCCCTTAGCAGCTTTGCTGTTCCAGCATAGTATTTTAATAAGACCCAGCATCTACAACTTCTGGGGACTTAGCATTTACACGTCAAACATCACTCTTCAGCTATTTGATGGGCCATTTAGTGATGCCCCTGAAGAAAATGGCCTTTTTTTTTTTATTTTATTTTTTTCCTGATCATCCCCAAGGCAGCACATTCCTTCTTACCAGAAGGAATAAAATAAAGTTTTGCAAAAACACTTGGCTGCAGCATTTGCCAAGAAAAAACAACTTCTAGTGTTTGCAAGCACCTTAACCAGAGATGACAAAACACAACACTTCAAGAAAGGTACTTCAGAGGTCCACAGGTTTTAAATGTTGCACAGCACTTACGTGTGTGGGTAAAAATATACACGTGTATAATGTTGAGTATGGTATTTTTTAAATTTATTTAAAGTCCCAGTGTGTGCCTCTCCCTCATTTTTTCTAACAAGGGATGGGGACTTTGCAGAGCTGATACCAGCCCACCAGAGGGAAAAGCCCCATTTCTTCACAAGAAGTGAAGACGAGGTTGATACAAAAGGTGCTGGCAGCAGAAGAACATGCCAAGGGTTGGCTAGGGAAAGCAAAAAGCGTTGTGATTCCTGGCAGGTCTGTGTGCACAAACCAGAGTGATTTTTACTACTGTGCTGGTCATGGGAAAGGGAAATTAAGTAGGATAATTAAGAACAGAGAAGCAGAGTAGGCACATCAACATCTGTTTAAATTATTGGAAAGGAAGAGGAGAAATCACCAGTAGAACACAGTCAGGAGTAAGTCAAGTTTCTACTGTTATCAGATGAAGGCCTTGTCTAAATACAACAGTTGCACCATTTTAATTCAAATCAATTACAAACCTCATTATAGTTATACAGGTGCAAAGCTCTTTGCAGACAATCTTGTATTGGTTTACAACTGGCTTAAGTGATTTACACATATCCACAAAGGGTTGCACCTGCTTAATTAAACTGATTTAAAAATTATTTTAAACTCATGCCATTTTGTCTATATGGAGATTAATAGATAGTTATTTTTTAAATGCATTAAACTTCAGATTCTCAAGGATAATTATGTGCAATAGTATTATGTTTTCTCTCATTTAAACAGTCACACATTATTAAACAATGATCATCTGAGCACATAGCTGAAATCAAGCATCCTCCATGACATCAAGTTATGCTCAGCTGTGCTACTTACATGGTAATATTTTTCAGTTCAGGAAGTATTGTATCCTTAATTTCTAAAGCCATCTTCAAAAAAATCTTAACATCAAACTTATTAACTTGTTCATCTGCAGGACCACGAAGTTGGAAGGACTGTTTAAGATACTTGTTTATTCACCTCAAACCTGAACTGCTCTTCAAATGGCTTTCTAAACTAAGGTACCTACTCCCGTTAATAAACACTGCTGAATTGTTACCAATAAAGTTTGGTGAAAGGTATGAATTGTTCCCACCAACCAAGAGTTTGTACTTCTGATGAATAATTTATTACCTGGATGTGTCCATGTGCAGTTTTTTTCTGCACAAATGTTGTTTGCCTTTCTTTCAATAGCAGACTGAACATCAGTGACACATGGTAGCTGTGTTGAGGAATAAGGAGCTCTCATCTGACATTTTCCTGTATGCAGCTCCACAACTTTCAAGGCGCTCTGGTTTGTACAACCATAACATGAATTCTGCACTTGGCATTATTCCCTGAATAACTCCATTATTAAGGAAGCTTGGAAATGTAATTTTTTTTTTCCTTAAGGCATTTGGCTATTATTTTGCATGCTCAGAATAGGAAACTGATTTTCTATATGCAAAATGGTTCATAATCACTATGCAAAGTCAACTCCTCAGTCACTAATGTGGACATTTTTGTGGGGTTTTTGTGTTCAAAGAAAACACCACCACACACACTGGAAGAGATCAAACCAAATTACCTTAAAACAAATGGAAGAACACAAGAGGATGGGGGGAGGGGAGTAAAAAAAAAAAATTAAAAACCTCTTTCCCCATCAAGCTCTCAGTATGTGTTGAAGGCAGTTTTCATTAGACATGTTTTGCATCTCCTCTACAGAAATGTACTCTCCATTGCTGTCATGGCAGTATAGTATCCAAATCACTGAATCCTTCCATCTAACTATGGGAGTCTATGAATTTCCATCTGTGTGCATTTGTTTGATCAATTTTATTGTAAGACTACTAAACTTGATTTCATACAAAAATTCAAACAATATATTTACAGAAACATTAATAAAAGCTTTTACTAGAACTGTGCTTTTGCTGCCACTAAATTTCATTGCCCAAGCTCTGAGGTATTCAACAGTACAGACTTTTGAATGGTTTGAAAATGAATAGGCAACAATATCATTTGCTACCAACAACAAAGAAACACTTTACCAATAGTCAGCATTCAAATAAATCACATTGACTGGGCTTGTCTATGCTCAAAAATTGTCTAATTTAACTCTGTCAATATAGTCAGAATGATACAACCTCCCTGTTGGATGTAAAAGTTATAGCACTGAAATATAAAGTCAACACCGTATAACCTTTATCCACACCATGATCTGCAATAATTTTTAAATAAGCCAGATTCCCAGTCAAGGAAAGTTAATACTGATACTGAATTTTACATAAAAAGAAGTTCTGATATACACATTTTTTTCCCAGCTGATATGCATCATCAGCCCTTTTTTGGCTCCTTAACATCTAGAAGAATGACTGAGGGTGGGGGAAGACAAAAGTATTATATGCACAACACTACCATTTAAAGAAGCTCCTCTGCTACATCGTTAAGCTTGAACTGCTGTTACCAAAAGACAGGATCCCAACTGTGAGGATGGAAATTGTCATTTCAGAAAAGTACACCAGGACTGAGCCTGTTGTAAAACCAGTCAATGCCTTTTAGAAAACACTTGATAGTTGCAGATTTCTAGTCACATTTGCTCTTTGTTCATGAGCCAATTAAAAAAAAAACCCTTCACTTGAAATGCCAGTTGGTCAGCTCATTAAAAAAGCCTCAGTGACAACACTAGAAAAGGGGCAAATGTCTAACTCAGTTTATCTTGAACATATTATTGGCCTATTTAAACAAGAATAAGAAAGAACATGGTATTCAAAAAACAAAGAAACAAAAAACCCGCCAAACAAAAACCATAGCCTTTTAAGAGCCAGATTCAGCAAAACTGAACCTCAGAATTTTCTGGAAGTTTTCCTAAGCCTTATTCTAAAAGAGTATGTAAAATGGAGTCCTTTAGGAGCAACAGTATATAAGAGTGCTCATCTTAAAACCTACACACATCTTACAATACAGTAACTCTTGCTTTCAAACACAGTGACCAACTCACAGCTGTTGACTAATGCAAGGATTGAGGAAAAATAGTTACATTCTCTACAGATTGTTAAACAGAGCTTTCCACTAAAAGAACAACTTTAACAGAAAGGCTTACTACACTCTGCTTTCAGAGAAACATACTGTTTTCCTCCTCTGGCAAATAAAATAAAAACAGAGACAATAGCAAGGACTAATTGGAATATTAGTCAGCTAAGGCCCCAGTATAGTCCCCATCAACATTAGTGAAAACGAACTCCAAATCTTCAGGACATCCGAAAAGCCATGTTTGTGTATCAAAGAGAATGCCTGGAGCTCAGACAACAAAACCCAAGCTATTTAATTTCAAAAATACAGCCCTACGTGAAAGTCACAAAATGAGTTGTTGGTATAAACAGTGCAAACAACCATTTATTTTTTATTTTGCCTGTTCTTAGTATCATACTTCTTCTAAAAGCAGTCTCCTGCCACCTCAGAGTAGAATGAAGGTCAGCACGACCATTCAAAAAGCTGCCTGCAAAACCTCAGTAGCTTTCAGTTTTCTTCACGTTCTCCTTGTAACTGCAGGTTTCACAAAATACTTGAGGAAGTCACAAGACTCCCAAATACCATTTCGTTATAAAAACTCCTAAAAGAGAAGTCACTTAAAAAAAGCCAAGGTTTCCATTTGCCAGTCTCAGCACCAAGACTGGAAGTGCTCCCAGGAGAGGCGGGTGGGCTCAGACGCCCTGCAGGTGGCTGCACCGGGGCGAGGGCCACAGGCTCTCCCAGACTTCGGCCAGGCCTCGCCTCCAGCTACTCCTCCTAGCTGCCCGAGGGTCAAGCTCTGGCACAAGGCTTACTGCGGCCAACACGACTTCCACGGGGGTAGTTAAACACTTGAAACAAACGATCAAAGGTACGTGAGCCCTAAGGAGGCACGGCACCGAGGAAGAAGCACATACCGCGAAGGACAAACAACAGCAGGCTCCAGGGCTGGGAGGCGGCTGGCCAGCCCTTTAACGCCGGCCCAGGGCCCCCCTCAGGGGAGGGAGGTGAGCCCCCAGGCCTCTCTGGGGGCGGCTGGCACCGCTGCTGCCACCCGCGGCCCCCCCAAAAGGCAAGGGGCATTGGAGCCGTTACAACCGTTGGAGCGGCCCCTCGCGCGCCCGAGGGCTCGGGCACGCCTCCACCCCGCAGACTATGACTCCCGGCAGGCTCAGCTCGGCGCGGCTCGCGCGCCCCCGCGCAGAGCACGCCGGGAGCGGTGCCACCCCGCCAGCCCACACGCACTGCAGCGCCATGGCACGGCGCCGGGCGTGTTCGCTGTTCCTAAGGGAGCCCACGTGACTTGCATGCCTCGCTCCGATTGGAATAAACAGCCACCAGTTACCGCTGCCCCTTTTTTTAGCCCTCCCCCTCCAATGGCTGCGGGGAGAAAACAACCTCCCCTACGCGCGCTGCCACGCCTTCACCTCCGCCGCTCCGATTGGCTGCCTGGGCTCGCCCCGCCCCTTTTAAATACCTGTCGCTCTGTGACAGGTCGTCACGGAGTTCCTGTTGGAGGGGCTACCGCGGGGATTGGTCCCTCCCCCCCGCCATCCTCGCCTTCTCCTCGGAGCCCCGCCCCTGCCCCCGTAGCTCCTCCCGCGCTGGAGGGCGGCAATGTCAAACCGCTCGCTCGGGAGGACCCGATCCGCCGGCCCGCGCGAGCGCGCGCCCGCCCGCCCCCTCACGCCGGGGGGAAGGAGTCATCGCGCGCGCGCGCGCGAGGAGGCCGCAGCCCATCCCCGGCGCCGGCCGTGCGCCTGTGGCTCCAGCGCTCTGCCCTCAGCCTACGCGCGCGGCCGCCGGCCCCTCCCCCCGCCTCGAGCCCCGCCCTCGGCCTCTCGGCCCCTCCCCCTCCGTCACCGGCCCCGCCCCCGGGCTCGCCCGCCGTAAGCGGCCCCCTCCTCCGCCCCGCCCCGCGCCGCACTGGGACGGTGACGGCGGCGGCGGGAGGCAGAGCCCGGCCGAGCGAGGAGGCGGCAGCGGCAGCGGGGAGTCAGTGAGGCCCGCTGAGGGAGCGGGCGGGCTCCGCCCCTCCCCTGCCGAGCCTCCCTCCCCCTGCCCTTCCTCCCGCTCCCTCCCCCACCCCTCCTCCGCCTCCTCCCCGCACGCGCCAGGCGGAGAGGCTGCGAGGGAGCCCCGGGTACAACATGGCGGAGCACTCGGCCCCCGATAGCAAGCACAAGCCCGCCGCCAACTCCGTGGCGCTGCTCAACAGCCGCGCCGGGGCGGGCGGCGGCGGCGCGGCGGCGGCGGCTGCCGGCGGCCCCCCGGCGGGCGGAGGCGGCCTGTCGGGGGGCCTGTCGCAGCCGGCGGGCTGGCAGTCGCTCCTCTCCTTCACCATCCTCTTCCTGGCCTGGCTGGCCGGCTTCAGTTCCCGGCTCTTCGCCGTCATCCGCTTCGAGAGCATCATCCACGAGTTCGACCCCTGGTGAGTCCCCGCCGCTGCCGGACGGGACGGGGAGGCGGGAAAGCCGCCCCCTCTCCGGGCGCGCCTCAGGCGGGCGCCGCGCCGTGAGCCCCGGCGGCAGAGGTTGGGGGGGGGACGGGACGGACGACGCCCCGTAGGCTTCCGCGGCCGCGGGGACGGCGGCAGGCCCCCGCCGCCTGCCCCGCTCGGCCACTTCGCGAACTTGCGCCCTGCCTGTTCCCCCGGCCGCCGGCCGGAGGGAGCCGAGAGCCGCGGCCGCCCGGGGGGGGGAGGGAGGGAAGGGGGGAGGGAGGCGGCGCGGACGGGACGCGCCGTGGCAGGTCGGAGGGAGCCCGAGGGGTCGCGGTGCAGCGGAGACAGGCGTGAGGGGCCGCCGCGGGGCCGGGGCCGGGCGGCGGGGAGAGGGAAGCGCCGGGAGCGAGCAGCGGTGCCGGGCGCTTGGGTGTCCCCGCAGGGCGGGAGGGAGGAGGGAGTGCGGTGGCGGAGACCTCGGGGACGGGGAGGCGGCTGTTGCCCCGGATCCGGCGGAGCTGTGCCGGCTGGAGGTGGTGGAGTTGCGGCAGGACTCTCCACCGCCCTGCCGAGGGGCACGGGGAGAGCTGTGGCGCTGGCAGGGTGGCGGGGGGGCCGCCGGGCAGGAACCGGGGGCTCCGGCGACCGCCGTCGTAACGGAGCACTCGTAGCGAAGGTGGTCCGTGTCCTTCTGCGGCGGCCTTGGTCTCCAGATGCGCGGTGCGGCTTCTCGGAGTGGTCTTTCCTAGAGCCCTTGTCGGCCGGGGAGGGAGGAGGGTGAGGAATGCACTGCAGGAAGTAATCTTCATAAAAGTGACTTGAGGGATTACAGTGAAACGGGTGACATTGATTTACTGCCAGGTGTTTCAAAGAGGCGTTTCTGAGCCCAAGGACTTTTGCTGTTTCCCACGCATCTTGATTTTTCTAAAGATTGCTTTCCCTCCTGTAGAAGCTGTCTGTTCTTTTCCCTGTTGGAGGGGACTGAAACCATTTTATGTATAAGATCAAGAAATGCTGCACTCGTTCCTTGCAGCAAGGCGAAGTGAAAGATGACGGGACTCGTGGGGCAGTTTTTTTAACGCAAAAATGTGACAATGAATTTTTGTATTAGTGGCTACTTCATTCTAGGCATCCGTGGGGTTTTTTAGAGCTTTAAGCAGGGTAGGCGGCAGATGACTTTAGAATAATGAATTCTCTGGTTTAATTTAAAATTTTGTGTCTCGGGTCTTACTGTTAATCGCACGAAGGAAGGAGATGCTTAGTTTTGAAATGCACGGTAAACACTCTGTGTTAATCTAAAATTGTTACTGAAATTGTACTTATCTGCAAAGCATGCACTCCACTTTGATAGTTTCAAAAGCACAACTTCCTCTTTTCTGGTTGGTTTTTCCCCCCTCACTCCCCCCCCCCTACTGTAACCCATTCACAAATCATGGCTCACAATAGTGGATAGCGAACAAGGAATTGCTTTGTTTTTAAATACTGTCTGAAGTAATACACACTTTGTGATGTGAAAGCCAAATATTTCAAAATATCTTCAAAACATCAAGTAATTGCCCATAATTTAAGTGTTTTTCTGCACACACAAATGAATGGAAGGAATGCAAACTTTCAATTAATAAAGTTAACAATGGGGGAAGCATAGTTAAACACATCTGCAGTGAGACTATGAACCTGGGGTTGGATCCTATGGAGTAGTTCTCAGGCTCTTCTAATCTAAATTTAAGCAAAAAGACTTTCCTTACTATCATGGAGGAAACTTTTTTTTTTAAGCATACAACCTACATTTTTGTACAACTTTATCTGATTTTTATAATCAAGGCTCATCCTTGTTGGATAAATGGAAACTTTACAGTGTTGAGTTGCATAACTTCTGTTATTAAGCCTTGAAGGACATTAAAAAAGGTGCTGTGGGAGTTAAGTTCATAGTCATGGTATGTTTGTAAAGGTAAACTTCTGGTTTAAGCAATGTGTAAGTTGATGCAAAGTCATCTTCCTGAGTATGCAAACAGAAGGCATTGCTGCCTATGCTGCTGTATGTGCCTTTGCTAATTAGAGAATAGACGAAGTTGACAAAACTCATTGATTTTAATGCAGGTCTATGAGAAGCAGTTGAAATGTCAAGAATCATGCCAGTATCATGTTGCTGCATGCCAGAAATAGTAGAGGCAAATGCACTTAAGTTAGTAGGGAAGAGAACCTAAAATGGTAGAAGTGAGGAAAAACAAAAGTGCTTTTATTGCAGCAGCAATATTGGTGGAAAGAGTAAAAAATGATATTGGCCCTAAATACTGTTGAGTAGCTAGGTAGGAATGGTTTTTCACAGTTGTAAGGGTCTTACAAGTCTGAATCTAATGTGGTAAAGGAGCTTATGAAAAGAGATTAGAAGCAGTGCTCTATTTTTATTTTTTTAACCACTTCTTTAGCAGCTTGTCCAGGTAAACTGAATTTTCTTTTTTTTTTTTTTTTTTCTTCAGTATAGCGGCCATAGTCTTTGCTGGTGGAACAGTTCCATAGTTTTCTCCATTCCTTTGGCTTTTTCTGTCAAGCTTGCATAGGATATCTTGCAACGTGTTGATAAGTCACCTATTCTCTAGTGTTCGTTTTGTGATCAAGAGAGGAAGCTGAGGTATATTTGATAAAATGAAGAGCATTAGGCAAATTAGTTATTCTTTTGAATGGAAAAATACTGTTGCCTCTAAGGTGTAGAAAGCTTTCTCATTTACTTAGGAATCCAGTTTTCTGGTATGGACATAAGAAACTTAGGAGATCTGGGGTAGGAAGAAAGGGAGATTTGCCTTGGGTTTTCTACATATTAATTGAATCAAATACCACTTTTTTCTAACATCCCTTTCAAGCTGCATTTCTGACAGTAAAGTTTGGATTTGATTCCCAGGGAGGGGAAGTTTGCTTGTTTTCTGAAATTACCCTCTGAGACTTACTCCAGCTGGCATTTCTTCCAGAAATGACCCAAATGTAGTATAATAGGGCAAAGCAGTAGAGAGAGGACAGCTTTTGCTTTTGCTCTCAATGCCTGTGTGAGGAAAAAACAAACTGGTGTTTTGAAGTCACCATACTGTCACTTATGAACTTGTAACCTGTTCATCATTACTAGGATTACTGGTTTTTTTCCACACTCTATTGTATTGTATTGCCACTTTATTTTTATTTATTTCTCATGTCTTGTTTACTTTCCATACTTGAGCTGGTCTAGAGACTTTGAAAAATGTGTGTACTTTTTGGCGGCTCCTAGGTCAGGTGAGCTGATACATGAAGTCAGTCAGCATTGACTTTAAGCTGTGCTATGGACAGGCCTCCAGCATTTAACTTCAGGATTTCATTATCAGGCCAAGAACTTGAAACATGGACAGTGATCGTACACTGGGATGGACAGGTTTCACGTCTGAAATTTGGTTTGTCTGTTGGCTGGTGTGGCAGCTGGGTGGACCAGGAGCATAATTTCCATGCTTCGTACACACAAGTACGCGGTGAAAGCTTTTCATGAAAGTACAACAGCATGTTTAACTCAGTTGTCAAGCAAAGTCATTCTGTCTGTCAGATGTTGCCTTAAATGCCGGCATGGCTACTGAACCAAGGCAACCAAAATTATGGAGTACTTGAACAGGGACTAATTTCTATGCACTGGTTTGTTTAAAGTACAGCTCCAGCATGCCCGTATGCCGTTTCATTTGGCCGTTCGTATCATATATATACGTAATAATCTATATATGTGTGTGTGTATGTATGTATACATATAACGTAGATATATCTAGTGAGATCATTGCATCCTGATACTGCTACTAACTAAAACACTAACAACCTTTGCTACATCAGTAGTCTTCAGGGAGTGCTATCAAAATAGTAACATTCATTCTGTCTGCACAGTTCTTACCATTAAGTCACACCTGTGAGAACTGTATCTGAATCATATCCCATGACATTAGATCAAACTTCTGTCTTTCCCTGAGAATTTTAACAGCTTGCTAAACACCAGATTAACATGTTACTTTAGGAGTGAAAGCTGGTTTAAGCTGGAATGCAGAAGCTTGTGTGTCTGAGCATGAGACTCTCTCCATACCAGTTTGCACATGCAGGATGGAGCACCAGTGTGGTCTTTTGTCAGTTAGATTTGCCCACCCGCTACTGCCAGGAATGTTGTCTCCTACTGTCCTGCCTGTTCCTGGTACTGAACAGCACTCCCACAATCTCACATACATCTTTGCCTCTTCCAAACCAACATCACTGATTGCTCAAACCACCAGCTTTTTAACTGTCATCAGGGTGACCATTGTTTATCATACCTTACTGAGGTAATGTAATTGTGCTAGTGGGGAGTATGGTTTATGGATAGCAATCCGCTTTCTTGTCACTGATACCATCATCTACCATTAGTGGACTTTGGTGAATGGGGATGAACTGGTGAAAATAAACATAAGGTTGGTGTCACTGCTTGCATTTCGGAGGCAAACGAGTTAAAGGAAATTAGGACTTTACGTTGGGCACAGCCAAAAAGACAGGTTTTGCTAAGCTCAAATCATGTTTGCTAGATGGATTCTTGAGCTGTTATGAACTTTTTTCATTAATGAAAACATAAATTAACACCTATAAATATGATATGAAATCTTCATTAAAATAGAAAGTGTGACTCAAGTGAACATTAGAAGTGGTGTATGGAATTGATCAAACACTGGAGGTTGTGTAAATGTATTGATTTCATTGGGAGAGAGTAAGGTTGTGGGTTTGTGTTGTAGTTAGCTGATCCAATGGTTGCCTTCTGGAGTAGGAGTTCTCTGTCACCCACTGTGCAGTTCTGCTTTTTTCTTTGTGCTTGCTGTAAAGCAGTCATGGTGAGTTGATTCAATTAGGTAAATTGTCAAAATACTGTAACATTTTTGTTACCCGAGCCTGCCCACCATCAGTTTTTATATTGCAGTTTAATTTCTTATTTTTGAGGCAGAATATGAATGTTGGGAGGGAATGTAAATGGCAGCTGATTTTTAGAGGGTAAACTGGGATTGAGTGATAAGGAGGAGACATGTATACATATAAAAACAGAGCATGTTAAGACACTGGAGCAACAGGAGTGACAAAAGAAGGGGTATGTAGCAGTGAATGAGAGTGCCTTAAGCTGGTGTTCATAAGGAGAAAAAAAAAATCATGTAAAGAGGATGATAGTGTTGATAATCTCAATTAACAATGCTCAATCTGTAGGCTACGGCCAGATGTGGCCTGCCCAGATAATTCATCTGGCCATTGCTTGCTTACCTGCTAGTGACTCTTCTTGCTGGGCAGACAGACAGCAGATTGCATAGTAAATGTGTTCTTGAGGGGTGGCAGCCACTGTCATCTCCAAACTGCTCTCTTTCTGGAGGCTTTCAACCCATCACATAATCTTGTTGAAGGTGACTACATGAATGTGGATCTGTTTAGGAAACATTTCCCACCCACTTTAGGATTCTTTTCCCAAACATTTCCTTTTGTTTATAATCTTTGACAATTTCCAGACCTTGGGAAGGCATTTGATTCCAATCCAGTTTGAATATAATCACTTTGGATTGATTTTGAGATGTTGCAAATGTCATGAGATTTATATTGAAAACTTACTACAATATCTTCATTCACAAGATTTTTGATTCTATGAAATGAGAAGTACTCTATTTCTATTTTATAGGAATATATTTTAAAAGATTGAACTGTTCATTAACAGTAAGTACACAATTAAGTATTTTGTGACTTTTTTCTAAATGTAAGATACAGACATAGTACATTTGAATGATAAAAGTTGTTTATATTCTAGTAATACTAATAATTTTAGCAGGATTTCAGGTAGCCAGGTAGCTCAAACTCATTTCTGCCATTTTATTATAGTAGGAAAAATATTCTAGTATAGCCTCTGAATCTGATTTAGTGAGGCCTGTGTGTTCATGAAGGGCAAGTTTAGAGATTTTTATGTTCTTGGAGAATAGCCTGCCAGTATCTTCCCCTTCCCCCCTTTTTAATGAGGATGATCCAGATCAGGCATCTTTTTTGATCACTTCTATTGCAATGTTACATGGGTTGAGAAACTCTGTTAGCACAGGCTAGTCTCTGGCTTTTGGAGCTTTCTAGATTATAAGATAATAAGTCCTGTATGTCCAGGGACGTGAACAGCATTTCCTTGTTTAGGTACTTGGACGGTGTTGTTTTGAAGTGAAGTAAACTTTTCTAGAAGGTTGATATGGTGTTAACAGTCAAGAAGATGTGCAGTTGACTGTAGTGAACTTCTCTACTGCTTAGGTAATTGCAGAAATAGGTAAATATTAGAAATTTAATGGAAGGAGGACAATCTGAAAAAAGAACATTGGACAGAGTTGAAGGCATAGCAGAGACCATGCTTTGTGAGTGAGGAGACCTCAGGCTAGATTTGATCAGTTAGGCTGATGCAGCTGAAAAGCGGTTCACCATGTGGCCTCATAAAATAACATTCATGTAAGAATCAAACCTCTGCTCCATCTCTACTATTATTTTCTCCCATCTTTACTTAGCAGGTGGTGTTTCTTTCCTCACTTGCACAACTTTTAATTGGGGTGAAAACTTCATCAGACTTCATGTGGGTGCAGTAATGGGGTTATGCATGAGAGGGTAGGAGGGGCAGTGTTCAAAAAACATGTGCAGAGTATGGTTGAGTACAGAAACTATCTCTACAGTCTTCTTTTGGAAAACATAGGAGGTAAGACAGAATGCTTGCAAAGCGTTGACCCTTTTATTGATTTGTGGGTAGCAGAATGAAACTTGAAAAGGAAAATGTATTGGAATGTTTTATGTAGACTGGGTTGAAATGAACCAGCAGTTTAGCTTTTAATGCCGTGATTTTTTTTTTAAATGGTCTTCAGCAAATACTCAAACACTTGACTAGCTAGAGCAAATGCTATGATGAAAATCCTTGAATGGACTTTTCTTGGCATATATCCTATTATTTGGGCAGCTTAATATGTTCTGTTTTTTAAACAGAAATTTGATGTGATTACATAGGGTTAGGGTGGTTTATAAAGGTTACTTATGCTTCCTATCACAATTCTCTCTCTAATAGTCTCTGGTTTTGGCAGCCTGTAATCTTAATACTCATGTTTTTATATCTGTCTCATGTTGAACTGGTGGGGGAAGGGGAGAATAAAAATTTTGGACAGTAAAGCTAGCAGGAACATTCAAAATCCTATAGGTACTAATAGTGTTTAAATAGGTTGGGAGTAGTCTGGGTTTAGGGAGGTGTTTTTGCTGTTCCACAGGGATCTCTTCTGATTCAGTCAGGTTATTTCCCATTTAAAGTCTATCTGTGCATATGCTGCAGAGTTTCTTCCTTAATTTTTGAAAATTCCATTCTTGCAAGCCCTTTGAGGTACATTTGTACTGACATTTAGGGCTAATCCTGAGGGCTTCTTTCTACTTAGCAGAGCCATTAAAGCTGCTGCTTTCGGAGCTGTGGAGCCTGCACCCTGTAGCAGGGCATGCACAGATGTTTTTCCTAACTCATTTAGCAAAACTTCTAACCATCAGTCTTACCACTTGCTTAGAGAACAAAGTGAACTTAGGGCAAGTATTAGGTTCAATATTGTTATAGTCTTTCTGTGCTTCACATCTGCAGTAAATTTTGTAGTAGGTCCAACAGATACACTTAATTTCTGGCCCTGTAGCTGAGCAGAGCTTGTGATCTTTATCTGAGCTGTTGCTGGGAATCAAGCTGAGGTATTTTTAGTGTGGGTAGCTGGTCGGTCTGGGCTTGAGAGGTACCATGAAATTGACCCTAATGCTGCACCACACCTTACATAAGTTGAAGCAGCCCGAGGAATGAATTTAAGGACATAGATACAAACCAAATAGATCAGCTTCTGTATTTCTCAACTTACTGCTACTTTCCCAGGGTACAAGCTCCTTTGGCATATAGAGAATTAAATGCTTCCTATACTTCAAAAGTTCTTGCTATTCAAGTGAGGCAATATCCCTGTGCTTTAGAAAAAGAAGTGGTCTATTTTAAACAAGGAATAACTGAATGTTTGTACATGAGCGCTTCTAAGAGCAGGAAACAGTATTTAAAATGTCTGTCTGCTATGGGAGACCCAAGTCCAGTATCATATGCTACTTTTTAAAGAGCCCATCTAATATAAATGACTGGTGTATGTGGACTGTAATGATAATTAATTCCGGGTGTTACTATGCTTATCATATCATTTTCTATGTCAATTGATTTATATGGGTTATGTTAGTTTGTTAGGTAAAGAGCATGTTGGAGTTCTGCTCAGCTCATAATCCACGAAGATAGAATTACAAAACACCTTTTCAAAACTTCCCTCGCTTAAAACAAACAAAAACCCTTGGGAAACTACATTGCAACTGAGGATGTGAGTTTGGTTTGATTATTGATTTTTGGTGGTGTTCTTAATGGGATTGCTATTATCTTCTAGACTGTTTTCCACAGTATTTACATTTATTTGAAAAGAGTGGCTCACTGTATGGATGGGCAGCATCTATCCTGTTTGTTGAATAGTAAATGGATTTTGCAGAAGGGAAAAATAGCATGTCGTTATGTAATTTTAAACTGTTCCAGCACACGTGGCTGGGCAGCCTACATTTTGTGAATTCTTTGCTTTATTTTCAGTCTCTGCGTTCATTTTTTGCGATTATTATCCTATAAATGGTAGTCAACTTCTTTAAATCCAGGGAGTGTGATTTTATTTATTTTGATTCCAATCTTCCCAATAGATGGATATTTTAAGGAAATCTAGGTATGGAAAGTACCTGTTTGATGATGCAGCTGATTGGGAAGACCACATGTTGAACAGAATACTTGTGTGGTATAGCTAGAAGATTTGAAAATACAGCAATGCATTTCCTTGATGCAGAAGCAAAATGTAACAAAACAAGCCTACTTGTCCTGAATACTTTTCTTTACATTTATCCACCTTTTTTTTTTTTTTCTTTCTGTGGTGTATTACTTATGTCAAATGTGCTTCATTCCTATTCTAAACTTATCCCAAGCAGCATTTGGAAGTTCAGTTGAATAACTTAGATTTTCATAAATATTGTTTGGAATGTATATCTTGAAAAAGACAGTTTCATCTTCATGTTGAAATATTTAGAGTTATCATTTGGGTATTAAAGGCCTTTAAAATGCCTTTAATTCTTTCTCTGGCAATAGATAAAATGTCTTAAAATTGCTATTCTTCTAATTTAGAAAGTCGGCAAAACAAAATTGGAGCTTTGGCATTATTATATTGATGTTAACAACAGAAGTAAATGGGTGTCTCTTTGGCTTACTTTACTGTAGAACAAGAGTCATGAAAGCCAATGCAGTGTTTGAGTTCTCCAAGAAGTTGTGTACTGCTACTGTTTTGACTGTTTTATCTTATACAGCTGACTAGAATGATTTATCTAATGTCAGACGTCTGAAGTAATATTTGAAAAACTGTTGCATATGTCTCACAACTCATTTTACTCTGTAACAATTTTAATCTTTCAGTTGCCAAATAGAAAATGGATTTTGACATTGGAGAGACTACCTTAAACATTTGCCACAGTATCTTAATTTGTGATGTCTCAGGTCAGTTAGTGATGTAATTTTTCTCCTATGGCTAAACACCTTCAGGAGCCAAGGAATCTTTAGGGCTTTAATTTTGTAATCCACCACTGCTTTACCACACTTGCCCCACCCTCCCACAGTTAAGCCCAGTTTTTGCTTGGGAGAAGACTGGATGATATCTCTTGTGTAATTGTTTCATCACTGAATTTTATTTTCTAGCTTTTGCTTTAGTAAGTCAACTTCAGGGTCCCTTTTTCCTTATGCCTCCATCATACTCTAGTTTCAACACAGCATTCTTACCTATGTGCATTATGGTTTTGCTTTGTGGTAGTATGTTCCATACAGTGCAATCTGCTGTCTTCTTTCAGGGCTACCTTCAAGGAGAAAAAGCCACAGAACAGCTTTAAATGTTAGTCGAATGGTACTTTTACCTGGGAAGTTAAGTAGTGTTGTCTTCTATCTCAATATCTAATATGCTGTGCTGGAGTACCTGTGGATATCATTTGCGCATTGAAAAACACATGGAAGATGATTCCAAAGGTTCTTTCGAGAACCTCCAGGAAGCTGCTGTGGCAGTTCAGAGTGTGTTAAGTAAAGCCTGACTCTTGAGTATCTACAATATAACAAGGTGCTGCTAAGCTTGTCTTTGCTGGTGTAAATTGGCCTTATTTGCATCTAATCAAGTGGAGCAGTTCTCTTGAATTTCCCATCATCTGTTGGACATTTCCTGGGATAGTTTTCTGCTGTGTTAACAAGTTAAGGCAACTCGCAGAAATCTGGTAAGCGCAGGTGTCAGGATCTGCAGCTGGATGCAGGGAGAGGGGAAACTCCCCTTTTCCAGTGGCAGTGAGCTACTGTATTGGCACATCTTGTACCCTGATCTGATCTCAAGTATCCATGAGTTCTGTGACCAACAGGTCTTGGGCTATTGAGGGGTGAACATACCAACAGTTTCTGCTAACGCTCTTCTGCTGTGCTGTAACTGTTTACAAGTTCTGCCAGAAATAAGATTGTCATTGCTTAAATGGTTATATGGGATGTTGGGGATCTAGAGCCAAATCCCTTTTCTGAATCAGGAAGGCTAACTCTGAGTTTCTAATTTAAATGCACATTTGTGGAGAGAGAGTTGAGGGGGCATATAGTCTGGTGGGAATTGAAGTGTGAAAGGTCCTGGAACAGACCAATTAAAAATTCACATCTGGAGAGCGAGGAGAGAGAAGATTTAGGATTATGTGACCTAAGAACTATCCCTTGAGAACTTCTGCTAGGTCCTTCCAACAACTCTCACGTATCCCCTGCAATACACCTCTTTTCAACCCTGCCTGAACTGCAGCTGATCGTCTTGCTTTAGTATCCTTCTTTCCGCATTCCTTTTCATGGGCAACAAGATGTTCATTTTGCCTTACTGCATTTCATGTGGCAATGGGGGAGAAGGGGAAGGCATGGTACCTCAAGTCTGTACTTGTTATTTAATAAATAAAATGGCATTAGAAATTAAACTCATCCCTTTTACTGTTCATTAATATAAGACAGAAGGGCTGTAGCTACCAAACTGTATACTAATGTAGCCAGCTGGTCAAGGAGGTGATGTGTTTTGGAAAGGACATGCTCCTGGACGTAAGAAAGATAAGGCAATGGTGGGTGTAGTCTGTGAATATTTCCGTAATAGCATTTGTGGCAGAAAGGCATCACAGCTTCAGAACATATGTGTGTGTAATATTAAGCCTAGCTCATCTTAATGATGTTTCCCCACCTCCATGTTTTTATTTTATGTTCTTTTTTTTAAAAGCCCCTTTAAGATCACTTCTAAACATGAATTGGATTTTACTAAAGTGATGGGAGCACAGTGAAGTAGTTTGATAGCTACAATATAGTAAGACTAAGCAGTACTAGAAATTCCATCACATAATGAGAAAAAAAAACCATGTAACTTTAATTTCACATTGTACATGGCAGGAATTTAATATTAATTACAAATACTATCTTCAGTGCTGAGCACTGTAGTCACTGCAGTACACTTAATCTGTGTTGTTTCTGTGAGGATACCTAATAAAAAGCAAATAATGTTTTGTTATTACACTTTTGTGTTTCTTGTGCATAGTTTTTAAAGAAACATTGGTAACAATTCTTAACAGGTTGAATTAAATTCAGTGAAAACTTGCCTTTTTTAAAAATTTATTTAGACTTATTAGAAACAGTATGAAAGATAAAATGAATGTAGTGGATAACTGATTTCAAATTCTGCTTGCCATACTTATTTCAGAATAAATCAGGCATTGAAAGTGGATCAAGAATGCAAAATATGGTTAGAAAGATAAACTCCAGTCTGTGTATTGTAGGGAAGGATGAAGACCACTTTCTGCTGTCATCTTCTTTCCTGGTCTTTGTTTATTCTGTTGGTGACATCCTATTCCCACATCAGTATCCTCCAGTATGAGAATATGCAGTCACTCTGCAAACAGCTGGAAGACTTTCTGCCCTCAGCTGGAGGCTACCATCTCTTCTGTTGGACTGTATTAATAGATCATGTGAGTACTCCTAATCTGCTTCAGAGAAAAATAAGGTGAAATAGTTTAGATAATCTTTAGAGTGGTTTGCTTTTTAGCTGTGATTCAAGCTAATTTGTCTGATCTGGGTGCAAAAGTGGATTATGAGTGTTTCTGCACTCCTCTTAACTAGCAAAGGTCAGCCGAAGGGTAACTGCCACAGTTAAATTTGGGTGAGTGTATAATTGAGTACAAGGCATCCATCCTGGAGCTGTGAATCTCACCCCCACCCCCACCCCCGCCCTTTATTCTTTTGCACTTTGGGCTATATTCATGCCTTTTTCTTTTCAGCTTTATTTGATTAGGGCATGATTAGATCTATCTCTAGGTTTCTGCAAACCCTAGGTGTATTGTTTGGTTTGTTCTACAGGTAGCTATATATGTATAGCTATATATGTACATACCTACTGTGGAAAATTGCCTGGTCCCTGCTACATGCCTGATGAATGCAATATTTATGTCTATTTATGCCAGATTACTGAAGGGTTAAGTAGAATTTGAGCAGACATATTTAAATTAGATAAAATTAGGTCTCTAACCCAGCCTCAATCACTGGACAGAAGTTCAAGTTAGATAGACTGTCTGGTTCTGCTCTGGTGATGCTTTGTGTTATCCACTCTGAAACATTAATTGTTAGTTTTTCAGCGTTTGTTGTAGTAAAAAGTCAGTAAGTCAATATTGCAACAGGTGGAGCTGAACAGGTGCAATATGAGAGGTCCAGCTTCTTGGACTAAACATAATCTACATACAGAAAGGACAACTGAAAGGAAGCATAGTCAGAGAATTCAGGTAACTGAGAGCTAGTTGCAGGAGGAAGAATAGCAGGTGCATTAAGAGATGTACTAAAGAGCAAATATTTAAGGAATATTGGATGAAACACTACCTTATTTTAACTTGCTAAACTGACTTAGACTGCTGACATGCAACCACAATACTGTAGATTCTTTTAATTTCTGTGAGCTAACAAAAAACTATGTTGACGTAATCTGTTCAGAGTGGTTTGATATGTAATGTCCGATTCTGGCTGGACGTACTCTTTCTCATGTTACACAGAAGTTCAAGCAACAGGCTGTTGGTTATTGAGGGGTGAACACAATAGTTTCTGCTAAAGCTCTTCTATGGTGCTGTAACTGTTTAAATGTTCTGCCAGAAATGAGATTGTCATTGCTTAAATATTACATGGGATGTTGGGGATCTAGAGCTTTTCTAAGGGTCCTGTTTACTTTTTACCGTGTCTTGTATTTTACAGCGTAGAAACAGTCTGCCAGGCCACCTTGCATCCAGACTGATTTCTTAAATTTCACTTAAAGGGAAGTGATTGTGAAGTTAGTTCAACTGCATTTTGGTGTAGCTACTACTTCCATAGTTGCCACTGCACTGTAGCATATAGGTGACTTTTATTATGTAATAGAGATAACTGTGCCACATACTCCCAAATAGTTAAAATATAAGTACCTGCAATGAATGAGAAATATCCTTTATTTTGCTCTGTATTTCAGACTATTAAAAAACTTAGTATTCTTTTCTGGGTACGTATTGGATCTTGCTACAGGATAGCAGGTAGTATGTTTGAGATCAGTTTAGTAAGAGTCCACTATAGTTGTTTAGGTGTTACATGTTGCTTTGTTCTATAGTAGAAGACCATGAAAGAAGTGACTTGGGAGCTAGCCATCCTCTGTTCCCAGTCACTTCTTGTGAAGCAGTCATGTTCAGCCCATTGATTTCTAGTATCACATTTCTCACAGAAAGAATATTTTGCTTCTTAAAATATATTATTTAGCTAATTGCCTTTTGAATTCCTTTCTCCTGACCAAATCTTCATGTACCAGCCTTTAACTTAGAAGATTCTGAAGTTAAGCTGCCTCCATCATGTTAAAAACAAGTACAGCATGAATCTGTTTCATCCAAAAGAAACATCCTCCTTGAACATATTCTTGAATTCCATGCAAAGCCTTCAGAGTTGCAAGATGCAAGGCTAATGTGCTACAGAGTAGCCCAATAGCACTCAGAAAGAAACAGACATAACACTATAGAGCCTTTTGAGTTTGTGGTAGTTAATATTGTGTTGAGCAGAGAAGAGATGCCTTTTAAGAAGCTGATGCTGTCAAAGGATATGGAACCAGTATTGCCATCAGTATTGATGCCAGTCATAGTGTAGTATCTGCAGTGAAGTGTATATCCAGTAGAGCAGAGAACGAGCATTCGATTTTCCCCTTACCATTGAAAACTCTTCAGAATTTTGACTGTCCCAAGAAAAAATGTCATCATCACTTTCTTCTTAGGTCTAAAATGTTGTTAAATTTTATGAATGGCACACTTCACTGGTGAAGTATGTCTTTTAGTATTGATAAAACTAATGCTTTTCTTAATAATTTGCCTTGAGACATGGAATAGTTCAAAAGACAGAAAAAAGTCATGAAAAAGCCTAATAGGCACCATAGGAAGTGTCTGAAACTGTAGGCAGATATACGCCCGCTACAGTGATGATGGGAAGTATATTGTGGCTTCAGATGTGGTATATTGTGTGAAAACTATAAGCTGTGGTCGTGGAATTAAAAAGCTTGCAGCTCTTCAGCAAAAATACTGAAGATGCCCTGGGCTCTCTGAAGAAGTTAGAGTAACTGTATGCTCCCTGTAGAATTTCATATCATTAAGAAACTGGCAGCATGCAGTTCTTGATTTTAGCACTTGCTAAGCGTGACATCTTATTGCAGGCAGTGAAAATACCATGCCAAGTAGTGGAGTATGAATGCTGTAATCCTTCTTAAACAACTGGGGACATTCTGATATTCTTAATGGTTATTCTATAACCGTTCTGGCATTCTTCAGGATTTCCACTGAACACGGTTGAATGTTGGACCTGAAAAAATAGGTTCCCTTCGGGTTGTGCCACCCAGCTTTTTTTTCTGCCTGGACTTTCTACGGTTCTTCTCCATCAGGGATTATTCTAATGGTATTACAAACAGGAGGAGTTTTGTTGCTCGGCTGGATTCCAGGAACAGAAAATTCTTCCTCCTTTGACTCAGAATTTCCATGTTTTCTGAATTTAGGTGGCCACATCACTGCAGAACCTCCTGCCATTTTTATTACTTCAGTGTACTAACTATTCTTCCTATAACAAAGGAGTCTTCGCCACATTTTTGAGTGAGTGTGTTTGTTCAGAATTAGGAAATCTGAAATCAAAAGCAGGATCATGACCAATACTGAACCTGAGGAAACTCAGAATGATAGTACTGCTACCAATTCTCTTATCAAACATTAGACTTCTGGTTGACAGTCAACTTGCAGGATGTGTATTTCTCTTTTCAAATGGCCCTACTTGCAACAAAACCCCTAAAGATCAGTTGGGCCTCTCCATTCTTACTGTGAGGTCTGTAACACCTTGGGTTTAGGTTGTGGGCAGTAGGAAAGGCTTTTCACCTGTCATAAGTACTTCTGCCTACAGGTATTGCTGTGCAGAATTCTGATCTTGATTAGCTGAAACTGGCTTAAATGTCCATACATACTTTCCAAGGTTATAAACTCAACACAAGTAAGCATTTTCATGATGAGAAATACTGCTGTAGTGCCTCGAATTCATTATGTGATTGATGGGGTACTGTACTTCCATTTTAAAAACCATATGCAAAAATCATTGTGGTAATTGCTTATTCGTAGATACAGACTTCAGAATAAGACTTTCAGGATGTTGTGCTTGTAGTATAATATGTAGGCAAGCAGGTGTTTTGAAATTTAGTATGGAATACTGTATATATGTTTCTTTGTTTCAGTGGAAGTTACTGAACTTTCTCATTAAATTTGCCATAAAAGTGTTGCACTGAATAAATTCTTCCTTTGGATGCAAAGAATATGTCAGATATGGAGTCAATCTGCAACTATCTTTTTCAAGAATCTAGACTTGCCATCTCTAGATACTGTATGGCAGAATTGATTCTGTAATCTACATTTGCATTAAAAACTGACTCCTGGAATTGCTCGGATAGCTTGTAATGTTCACAGTTAGTTTGTATCATGTCATTTTTCCGAGTTTGCAGATGTGAAAATTTTGTGCATCTGCAGCTGAAGACTTTTAGAGCAGAGAAGCCTTTATAATTGCAGGCTTAGAAAATTTTCAACAGATTGTGCTAGTAAAGAGATTACATATTCTCACATGGCTATAAAATGCCAGATAAAAAGTCTAGGTGATGGGGTAATAGTAGCATGAAATTGACAGGGCTTTAGACAGTCAACATTCCCACAAGAAGCAACACTCTGATCTTGAGCTCTGTTGTAATGGGAGGGTCAAATGAATTCCATTGCTGTCAGTGTAATTTGCCTTGAATGTTGTTAAGATCTAGATGAAGTAATTGCATTACTGTACGTGTGCTCTTTTCCTGTATGTTCTTACTTTCTCAGTAGGCTGAATTTTATTGGAATGTTCATCTTAAATAGTACTTTTGTCAAGGAAATACTGAACTTAGGAATGTCAAAGCCAAAGATGTCTCCTTATAAATATAGCAGTAATTGTTGCTGTGAGGTGCTGGAGAACTCTATAGCTCCTGGATAGAGCAAGTGATCACTGTGACTAGCATTAACTTATCATCCTACAGCATTACCTTGTGTCATCAAAAAAGCAGTTCATAGGGTGGAATAAAAATCAAACCCAAGCATGAAAAGATAGTTAAGATTGTATATTAACAGTACGTAACATACAACTGAAAACTTTACAGGCTTTATTTTGCAAGTTGCCTAGTTAAGCTTTCCAAATTAATGTTGCTACTAAAAAAAAAATTATGCCTCTGCTCAGTTATTTTGCTGTTGCTGCTTGTGTTCTGTTCTATGCTGAAATTGAAATATGCTTTGAAAATGAGAACCATGTCTTTATTAACTCCTCTTAAGTTGTCTGCTGAACCAACTATAATATAGGTATCTCCAATAGTGCCACAAAATTAATGGTACCATACATAGAGTGCTTTTGTGATCATTAGAGCATCCCCCAAAATGTTCAAACTACAATACCAGCATAATTTGGTGGTTGGGGCTTTGAATTCTGAAATGTACAAAGACTTAGGATTGTTTGATGATTCCTTTAAAGCTTAGCTCAGAGGAGGAGACAGTTCAAACTACAGGCCTGACAGAAAGAGGCAAGGAGAACAGCAAAGTATCACTTTTCCTCCTAGAACATCAGCTAAAATAAGAAAAGTCAACGCTTACTGGTGTTAGTCAGTCAGGTCCTTAAGAGCTCTTCTCTGCTGAATGTTAGCAAGTGTGTATCTTCTTTACAACATGGACTGAGTCTTTCAAGCTAAGTTCTTAATTAGGCATGTGCTTCACATAATTTTGTTCTTTATTCTTCTCAGGTCTGTCTCAAATTGGCTTGCCTCAGAGGGATGAGAGAGAATGAGAGGGAATCTTAGGAGATGGGTGAGCAGTTCCCATACCTCAAGATCAGATGGGTGGGAGAAAAGGGATCCTTTCCTTCAGTCTGGTTCTGCAACACAGTACTGCACCCTATTTAATCACTGTAACCAGCAGTGTACTCCAGTTCCTGTGTCTCCTTGGCTAATGTCTAGCCAGTCAGAAAGAGGGTTGGATAAAAAACCTAAATATCACCTATGCTTGCTGCTGCTGGAGATGGAAGAACCAGGGAAGACAGTGATGCCCAAGCCTGAAATGCAACCCCTACCCAATCCTGGCTGTTCTTGTCTCCGTTCTGATTCCCTCCTCAGCTGCAGCCCCTAAATCTCCAGGATGCGGGCATAAGCAAAGGCAGCACTTTTTCTGATATTTCCTAGGGCTATTTTACACACCTATGAAACCTATAGATAGTTGTAGATACCATGACAGTACTGCTGAAGAAATACAATACCACTGTGCTGTGTTTCAAACATAGTTTGAAAAGTACCAAGAGAGTAAGAAGGTTGTGTGACTATGGCTTGTGATACTTGCTGTTTGTTAGCAGTGCTCTCCATTCTGGATGTGCTGGTTTTGGCTGGGATAGTGTTAATTTTCTTCACAGTAGCTAGTATTGGGCTGTGTTTTGGATTTGTGCTGAAAACAGTGTTGGTAACACAGGGATGTTTTTGTTACTGCTGAGCAGGGCTTACACAGAGCCAAGGCCTTTTCTACTCCTCCCCCCACCCCACCAGCGAGGAGGCTGGGGGGCACAAGAAGTTGGGAGGGGACACAGCTGGGACAGCCGATCCCAACTGACCAAACAGATATTCCAGACCATATGATGTCATGCTCAGCATATAAATCTGGGGGGAGGTTCAGAGTGATGGCGTTTGTCTTCCCAAGTCACCGTTAGGTGTGATGGAGCCCTGCTTTCCTGGAGATGGCTGAACACCTGTCTGCCCACGGGAAGTAGTGAATGGATTCCTTGTTTTGCTTTGCTTGTGCGTGTGGCTTTTGCTTTACTTATTAAACTGTCTTTTATCTCGGTTCACGAGTTTTTTCACTTTTACCCTTCTGATTCTCTCCCACAACCAAACCAGGGGGTAGTGAGGGAGTGGCTGTGTGGGGCTTAGTTGCTGGCTGGGGTTAAACCATGACAGTCCTTTTGGTGCCCAACGTGGCGCTCAGAGGATTCAAGATAACAACAGGTTTGACTGGAATGTGCTAGATTGAATTTATAGCTGTTATTGCTGTTTAGCTGTTAATGGGCAGGCTTCTGTGCTTGCCATGGGGCTTGCTTGCCTCACTGTATCTTAGAGTCTAGTGCTCGTTAGTGGCTGCTTTTTGCTTTCACTGCTTGCTGTGCTGCTGTACTGCTTATCACCTTACTCTGCGGTGCCTGGGAACATTTTGCTAACAGCAATGGTGATATGCCTGGGCTGGCAGATGGCCAGGGCATCGCTGCTGTTTCTGTGCTGCTGTACTGGACAGGCTGGAACTCCAGTGTGAACTCCAGTCAAAGGGACTCTTGCCTCTCTCCATTCTGGCCAAATGGGAAACAGTTTTACAAGGTTCAGGCTTGTCTCTAAGGAGTAGAGTGCTATGAAGTGGGTAAGCAGTATCAGGGTGTAATACTGGCATCATATGATTGCTAGACCATACTGTTGTCTCGTGGACTGCCCGCTGTTGCCACTTTGTCAGTGCCTGAAGCTGGCTTTGATATGCAGCATTACTCATCAAGCTTCTCCTTATGTATGCATATGTTTATATTTACATTTTAACTTATTTTTGTTTGCAGGTTACCTAGTGGGAGGTGAAGTGAGCACTTTTTTTTTTTTTTTCCTCCCCTAAAGTCAAATTGACATGCTGTAGTTAAGCTTCTAAATATTTTTCTTAGGTTTCTGTTGTCAGAATGTTTTTTCTCATTCTCACCTATAGGTTTTCTCGCAGTGAAAAATTAATGTACCTATAGTATTGCTAATAATTTCTGCTGTAAAGACATGCCCAGCTGTGTCTGCATGCTTTCATTTGTGGCAAAAGAATCAATTGCTTTTTGAGAGAAGGGGTTAATAGATTTGTATCTATCCAGAAGTATATTAGGAGGGAAGATTAAATTCTTACCTCTTAAGTGGTAGAAGTAGAATGCTGTTATGTTGCATTTCAATTTTGCGTGGTAATTCATTGTTATTAAAGACTTAATGGGATGCTGCCAAAGCACAAGACAGTTGTTCGCATCCTTCTGAAGTCAGTTATGAAGCTTTACTAGTTCAAAACATGAGGAGAATGTCAATATGTATTCTTCTTGCCTATTTAATTTGTTTAACTAATCTTTTAATACTCTAAAAGTAAACATTAGTCATACTTTTGTAGCCTCTGTGAGTTTGAGTCAGGATTTAAAAAGTTGAAAGTAATTCATGTTAGTAAATATCTTTCTTGTTTCCTTTTTAAAGTTCTAGGATAACAACATTGGCTGGGTTTTCAGTGCATTTTAAGTCCGGTCCATAGCTGGCTGGATTGTATGCATCCTGTGCAACATGGAACTCCTGCTTTGTCTTGTACCATACTGCAGGCATTTGGCACTAAACAAATTAACAATAGACCTTGCTATACTAAGATAAGAGGCTAATTTTACAGGTACAGCATTTCATAAATCACATTATACTTGACAGTTCAGAACTGGAGAATTAATTAATATTTAGAAATCTAGTCAAATGGGAATAGTTGCAGGCTTATTAGAAACAAATGTCACATTGCTGTTTGATACAAAGATTTCTAGGTCAGAATGATTGAAGTTTGTGTGAATTTTCTTATATAAACATGACTAATTACTTTTGAAAGTCTACAGTTTTATCAGTTAGTGTATCGTATATAACTGCTTATTTAACATGTGAGAGAGTGTTCCTGAAAATACTGCGCTCTTTTTTTTTTATTTACTTATTTTTAATGTTACTTGACTGATGCTATGATAGTTCTGTCAGTAGAAACATGCAAGTTTGCTGACATCTGGACCTGAATTTCAATTATTTTTCTTCTTTCACTGTGTAGATGAAGAAATCTGCTCATAACCTCTGTGTGGTTGCACTTCAGATACTGGACTTGTACTGATTAAACAAGTAGGAACTTGATGGGTCTTATAGTCGTGAATTACATTAGCTTTTTTCTGGTAAAATTAATTAGTTCAAAGTAGACCTGTGATATTTTGGGAATCCTAGATATATGAAAGAATTTGATGTAGTTTTAAAATCGGTGTTAGAAGTGATGCATGTTAGTGATATAAGTGCATACTTTCATAAAATAGACAAAATGAAAAACACACGTAAGCTTTTCTAGTCTTGAATACTAACTGTCTTTGGAAGTCTTTCATGGTGGTTTGCTCATCTAACCTGTTGTCTGTTACGGTATTCAATTTAGTCATCTGAACTTCTTAACTAATGAATACAATCTTTAATACTTCTTTAACTAATGAATTTCACGTTGTTATCTAAATTCCAATTAGAATATCTATTAGGAGGGTTGGGTTTGTGGATGTTGCTTGTTTCAGAAGTGGTGTTCACTGAGGCTTTTCTAAGCCTAAACTTTCTTTACAAAACTTTACAGCATCAATACCTGCAGCCTTGTTAGTTTGGCTTTCAAATGATCATGAAAGAGTTGCAGTTTGGGGTAACATGCACTGCAGTTCTTCTCACAGCAGTGTGATACCTAATTTGAAGAATTAATGGACTTTGTAATACTTGAAAGGTTTTGCTATCTGAAGTTTGAGAAGTTGGAAAAATTACGTGTCAGAAAAGTGGAATATTAATGCCTTGGTGGCAATCCATCAGTGTTTTTTAATGGTGTATGGGCAATGTGGAAGACTGCACTGAAGGAATGCATGGGAAGGCTTTTGCTGTACAAGGAATTTTCTGCAGCAGAGAATGTACAAACTTTGAAGGTGAAACTTCATCTACATAGATTCTACGTTGTATAGGTTCTTATTGATTGAAAGAAAGGAATAATGTCAAGGCCATTAGTTTGATAGTGTGAACAAATAGACTGATTCCCTTTTTTGCATATTATTACATTATGTCACCTCTCAATGTTTCATGAAATAGAGCAGCAGCAGATGTACTGGGTAGCCGTCCTGTCTCAGAATGGGAGTCTTGCATTGATTCTTCCATGATCTTGATTCTGCTTAAGTGGTATTCTGGATGTGGAAAATAATAGGTTGATAGACTATATTTGAAAACTGGCTTTAAAAAGGAATGCAGAAAATGCCAGGAGTGTTTGTTAGAGTGACAGAAAACTTTAATGTTTTAAAAAACCCACCCAAACCTGTAACATTTCATCTGTGTATATGCACTGGCTGTAGAAATGAAGAAAATGAAGTGGTTAGTAACTGAAGGCTTAGTAATTTACTTTAAAACTCTATAGATTTAGAGAGGGCCATTGTACTTATATACTAAATGAGATGCTGAAGTTTAATTATTTTCTAGGTCTTAGAAAACAGATGACTTAAGGTATGCCTAAAATTTAGGTTCTTGATATTTATCTTCCCCCTCCCTTCTTTTCCTGTATTTCTTTCTAGGTTTAACTATAGATCAACACATCATCTTGCATCCCATGGGTTTTATGAATTTTTAAATTGGTTTGATGA
This sequence comes from Harpia harpyja, assembly GCF_026419915.1. Taxonomy (NCBI): domain Eukaryota; kingdom Metazoa; phylum Chordata; class Aves; order Accipitriformes; family Accipitridae; genus Harpia; species Harpia harpyja. Next base: position 63,196,438 of record NC_068940.1, on the reverse strand, counting down.
AAGAGCATGGTATCCACTGGGAAGAATAGTAGGTGGAACTGTAAGTATTGTAATAATAACTTAAAGATGACTTTGCAGTAGGTTTTTTGAACTTTCAATACAAATTTGACATTGATAAAAGGAGAATCTTAATAAAATATGCTTTTAATTGTCAAATTGCTGCAGAGGGAATAGCAAGATGTTTTTAATTTTTTGCTGCAGGAGCTAAGACAGTAAGTCAACATGCTTTAGTCTTTATCCAACAGCATACTGTGAACAAGAAATACAGAACTGAGTTTCACTTCCTTACATATGAACTTCTAATAGTAATAAATAAGTGTAGTATGACTCATGTAATTCTGGTACATGAAATGAAAAAAATTTTTTTTTTTTAAAGTTATCTGAATCTCATAAGGCACAAGTTTTAATCCAGTGGTATATGTTGAGTGGACTTCATGTGTGTATGGAAAATGTTAGGATTTTACTGGGAAAAGACCTTTTGAAATTAAATCAGTGGGGCACCTGTGTGAAGCATCAGGAGTAGGTAAGGTTGGTATCGATGCAAGTTACAAGACAGGAAAGGTGTATGAAGCAATCGGAATACAAATATCGTTCATTGGTATAATAGCTTTAGTAACACTGAGCCACGTGTTACTTAATGTGTGAAAGTGCATTAAACTTCTTAATTATAGTACATACTATTTAAATGCATTTACAAAGTTTTTTGTAACAACTAGATCACTATTTGTTGTAGTACCTTAGAGATACTTGAGACTGTTTTTATGTAACATATATATGTGGGGTTTGCGTACCTGTCTTATATGAAGTAAAAACCCTTAGGAAATAGAATTGAAATGTTGATTTCATACATTATTTTGCAAGTCATATGGTATATAATGTTTTAATAGTTTGTCTTGAAAACTGTGTCTCAAGGATATAGGCAGGGAAAAATTCTGTTGTCTGTTAATTTAATTTAGTACAACGCCCTTCTTAGCTTTTGAAAGAAACTAAGGCAGGTGAAGTACAAATTAACTTTTCTAGTACATATTGATTTTTCTAATGTTGATAAATGTGGGAAGGTAGAATTCCTATTAAGAATATTTTGAAGTTCTCCAATATTCTGTAGTGGGTTCAATAGATTTGTATAAGTCTATGCTACCTTTCCTGGAGGACATCTTAATTCAATTTTATAGGACTTTATTTTAATCCTTCATATCCAAAGATGTCTACAGATATCTTGCAAATATATAATACTCAACTGACTGTCTTGTCAGCTTTTCAGCTTAAAAAAATTAATCTCGTTGATGCATACTTTCTTTCTCCATGGGTAACAAGAAGTGAAAGAATGGCATGGTATATTTTGGAGGAAAATGGATAGGGCTGGGAAATGTTGCTGTGTTTCTTCTTGTTGTCTTACAGTTTTGGGGTTTTGTTTTTTTTCTTAAAGCTGTTAGCTGGCTTGAAATTCTCTTGCAAACTTTAGCTTCTGCTTCCATACCTTAACAACAGATTCTTCTCATTATATGATAAATGTCAGGCAAGATAGGATATTATCTGTATGCTGCTTATTAATTTACAAAATGGATTATATGTAATTGTTAGCATTTGGTAAAATTTGAAGAACCTCTGGTATTCAGCAGTGTCGTCAAAACATGATTAAAGTAGTATTAAAATAATTCCATTAGCTTTACCTGCTCACTGCTCATATCAGCTTAAAAAATGACTGTTTCATTGCGAATTATATGCAAATAAGCCTACCTAAACCTACCATGATCGTTTTCTGCAGTAACCTAGTGGGTTGGTTTTGTTCTGTTTTGTTTTTTCCCTCCTTTTAGGTATACCCGGGACTGATGGTGACAGCAGGCCTTATACATTGGATTTTAAATATGCTTAACGTGACAGTCCACATAAGAGATGTATGTGTGTTCCTAGCACCAGTTTTTAGCGGCCTTACAGCTATTTCTACTTTCCTGCTCACCAGAGAACTGTGGAACCAGGGAGCAGGGCTTTTAGCTGCCTGTTTTATTGCCATAGTTCCAGGTTACATATCCCGATCAGTAGCAGGATCATTTGACAATGAAGGCATAGCTATTTTTGCACTGCAGTTCACATACTATTTATGGGTAAGTAATTGCCGAGTCTTCTGCTTTGGAAAGGTTTTTTGTTTCCTCCTCCAACCAAATGACTGATTTTTCTTAGAATCCATTGAATTCCTATCTTCCTCCCTCTCATCCCTCTTCCCCTTGGCTCTTGATCAGGCAAGTACTGAGAAGTCATGTGATCTGAACAACTCCGTAATCATGCTCTTTAGTTTGCTATGTAAAGGTACTGTTCAGCTGAAGTATGTGTGTCCTGTAGTAGGAGTAGTAATAATAATGATGGTAAGTCTATAAATTTAAAGCAAATGGAAGGGTTGTTTCTGTTTTTCAGTTTGGAGGTATTAGTATTATGTGAGCATCAAACTTTTAGCCTCCTTATTTAGCTGGTGAAAAGCAGTAGACTCTGAATATTAAGTGCTTTGAATTGTCTTCTGGAGAAGCTTTCAACTGTATGGAGGGTCTGGGCTTTGGCTTAAGCACCCAAATTAAATACTCAAAGATGTTCAGAGCCAGATACTAATATTGCTTGCATGCTTAAAAAAAAATAGCCTGACGTCTTTTAATTAGCCTACTTGCTAGTGCACTTGTCTGTCACTCCTTAATCTGTATGTAGAATTGCATCTGTAATGCAGTTTTGTATGAAGGAGTTTAGGCAAGCTGGAGTTTTTCTAGACTGTTGCATCTATTTTGGAAATATCACAAATAGCATAACAATATTGTTAATTCAGCCTAGACACTGTATGGTACTGTCACTTGTGCATTCCTTGAATGCATATACTTTTCATTTTGAGTGTCTCCATGTATGTACATGGTCATTACAGCTTTTCTCACGATGTTGTCAAGGGTTCCACTTTTCATAAGCAGATGCATACTAACAAGTTTTTTAGCTTTAGAATATTTCAAACTTAGGATATTGTTGGTAGGAGTATAATGGAAGGGAATTCGGGTGTTTCATGACTGAGTGGCTGGTGTTACTTAAATGCAGTTTTTTAAAATCTGGACTTAGACTAAACTGCAGCTGTAAAGGTATACTGTGATAACAATAATATAATCAACCTATGTTGTTACTTTGTAACAACTGAGACGTAGTTATCTGTTATTATGGAACTCTTATTTAACTAAACTGCATAGTGCAATAATGTTTGCATAAACTCTTGTAGAATTATGTGTGAATCAAATATATTTTATAGATAACTTTCTAGCTTTAATGTTGGTTTTTCATTCCTATTTTCCCACACCACAATCACCACCATCAGTTTTAGACAAAATCATACTACTGGGCCAGTTTATGGATCATGCTAAACCTTTAGTAGTATCTGGACGTTCTCATTAACCTTAAGTGAGTTTTTCAAAATTACAGAATAGGTCTTTTATCTGTAATTGCAGAGTTGTGTCTGATGCCAGCCAAAGTGAGCCATGGATAGTCTACACTTAGAATTATGAGGTGGTCTAATGTCTCAGAGAAAGTAGCACAGAGGTGTTGCAACTACTTTTCTACCTCAGATCATGAAGCAGAGAGTTGCATTACATCCTGCCTCTGCTTTAACTAGAGAGATAGGTATAAGCTGTTTTGTGTGTAAATGAATTGAGCTTGTGGTTTGGTTTTATGGACATCAGTTCAGAAGCGTACAAATATAACTTGATATGTGCTAAAGAAGTTCTCTTGACAGTTGTTTTGGAATGAAATTTTGGAATATTGTCCAGTGTTTGTTATTCATAAATACTTGGTTATTTTTTAAGGTGAAGTCTGTGAAAACTGGGTCGGTCTTTTGGACAATCTGCTGCTGTCTATCCTACTTTTACATGGTAAGCCTTTTACATATATATAATAGCTGAACTATTTGAGTAGGGCTTACATAATCCATATGTTGATGAAGAACAGAAGAAGGAGATTTTAATCTTTGTTAGAGCCATAATATAAAATTGTTGCTTCATATTACAAATATATAAGTAAAAAAACATACTTTAAATTTCAAAATATTTATTATTTAAATGCAGTGAAAACAATTTTTGGAAAAACTCTTTAATTATGATAACTTTTACTTATAAATTGATCCTATGCTGTGAATAGGTACTCTGATTCAGTGGGATTTTTGTTTTGGTGCAGGTGAATTGAGGTGGAATTTTGCTATTCATGTGTGTGTCATTATTACTAAAATGCAATAATAGTATTTAAAATTTATGGACAAAGTTACACTTATATCACTCTGAAAGCTATTTCTTTGGGTATAATTATGCCATAAAGTAAAGCTTACCACCAGAACTGCTGAATGAATTCAATGTCATATTAAACGATCATAAAGTCCCTTCTCATTCTTGATCTATGAAAATGGAGGCTATTGCAGAGATGTTCCTAGAGGGCTAACAGAGGGGAAAAACAGTAGTAAAATTGAGGAGATAAAACTAATAGCAAAATGGAGGGAATTGGTTTCCCCCCTCCTCCATCTTCTGAAACCTTAGACTTGAAGAATTTTCCTGTATGAATCAGTCAAAAGTCCTTTTTTCCCCGAACTGATAAACTTTTTTTTTGTGTGTGTGGCTATATGAAAAATAAGTTAGCTTCAAAATAGCCAGTGGTGGGACAGTCAGGCTAATTGCTTGGTGTTGGTTAAGATTGAGGTCTCATATCTTGCTTTTCCACAGTCAGGTAACTAGGCTTGCAAGAAAAAGGAACTTCTGAGCTGTTTTGCATGCCTTAAATTAAGGTACAAGGTTGATTCAGAGGTTATCTGGATGCTGCCTAGATTTCCTCTAGCTTTAATGTTCACTGGGTTTTCTGAGAGATTTTTGCTGTTAATATAGTAAATAATAGCCCTGTATATGTTGCCAAAGAGGATAGCTATCTCCTGTTAAGAGTACATATATTTTCTCCCCTATTTCTCCTCCTTTTTGCCAAGTCAATAAATAAACAACCACTTTATACACAGCATTGCTGTTTATATAGCATTATAGTGAAGAGATCCTGTAGGCTTGGTACACACTTATGTGCAGTGCAAAATCAGGCAAGTAAGTTTTTTAGTTGTTTTATCTATATACCGTAGTCTTTTTTTATATTGTGCCAATTTATTGGCAAGATCCTCTGAAAGTGCTCTTCATAAATATGCAGATAACAAATACAATACTTTTACAGTTTTACTGCTGAAAAATTGCACAATAACAAGTTCTTCCTATCTTAGTCTGACTAGTGTGTTGGTCTGTGGGATTATATGGGAGGGAGGGAATGTGATCTAGAGTGTGCATGGTGACAGAACTTATGGAATCAATGTCATCATCATGACATTCAATCCTTGAATGTAAATTAATTTTTTTTCTTTTATTTTCCTTTCAAGTGCTGTCAGCTAGTGAAAGGTTAAGATTTGTCCATAGCTTAACCTCAGTGATTAGATGACAGAATTTTATTGCTTACAGAGTGTACCAAATTTGTCCCTGGTGGTGGCTTTCCATATATTGTATTTCACTTTGGGAAAGAGTTTTGTTAAGATGCCCTTCTAGATGTTTTGCTTAGGTAAATTTTTAGGACAAAGCATAATTGTACTATTCATTATATAGTATTTATTTGTTTTTCTGTGATGGAATTAGTTATGTTTTCAGTGCAAGTGGAAAATTAAATCAAATCACAATTTTGAGGTAGTAAGAGTCAGTCCTTGCATGGGGAGTTTGGGGAACAGTTCCTTGAAAGAGGAATGGATATTGCATGGACTGACCAAAATCTTTCTTTAACTAAATCTGCTTAAGATATATACCTAACTCACTGTGGTAGTTTGACTGATAGCATTGCATTGCATTCCGTAAGGCAAGTGTTTTTTCCTTGCATTTATATTTCTAGCATTTGTTTGACTTCAGCAACTTCTGCTTTGGATAGCTTTTAATGACAAAGAAGCGAAATAAAACAAAGCTTTACATTGAAGTAATCCCTGTGGGAGTGATAGCATGTTTCCACTCTTTTTGCCAATCTATGAGGATGCCTCAGTTTTGTTTGTAAAGTTCCAAAGTGCATCTTCAGTTCAGTACAATCTTCAGTGCTTAGATTTGGTTTAATATTTTGATAATTAAAGATGCAGGTTTCTGGTCCATGCAAACTGTCTGCTACCTGCTTCATTCAAACCTTTCCCTGAATATGACAGTGTCCTAATTGCACATTTGTTCTTATTCTGTTCTGTCTTACCTGTCTTCATATAGTATTTTCTCCCATTAAATAAACTTGCCTCTGTAAACCATGATACTTCATGCTAGTAATTTGGCAATAGGATCGTGATAATCTGAAATGAGTTTCTAGAAAACTTAGAAGATTTCTAGTCTACTTGTTTCACATTGTCTGAATCAGTTACCCCAAATTTTGCAATGCCGGGTTTTGTAGTATTAGTATCAAAAACAAGTAGTACTTGGCCTCGTCCTTATTTTAGAATCTTTTCTATAGAACATAGTCATTTGGGTTTCTTTTTGGATTCTAGGGCTTTAAAAATATCTACATGATTCTAAGCCCTAAAGTACAGTTAAAGTGAAAACCACATTAGCTACTGCATTCTAAAAATGAAGATCTAGGTTAGGCATGGTACATACGGGAGAAGTCTAGACTGTAATTTGACAAGAGGACATGTGTTAAAATACAGATTGTCTAGTCAACATTAGCCCTTCTAAATATGTTACAAATTTAGATAGCACATTGTAATGATAGTTCATTAAATCTTTATCCAAACCAGCAATCAGTCATACATTGATAACATTGTAGTGTTTCAGTTCTAAGTACATCACACCAGTGCTGTTACTACAGGTTTGCAATATCCATGGTATTGTACAGCATTCCACAGTGCTCAGCCCTGCTTCCCTGTGCATCTACCTTCCTTTTGTTTCTTTCCTTACACTGTAACCTGCATTGGCTGCTCTGCTCCAGCAGTTTTGTTCCTGAAGGTGTACCTTGCTCCCTTTCTCCTCTGCCTGGAGATACTGTTCCCTGTCCCCAGCAAAAAGTGCAGAGCATGGTGCTAAATTTGTATGCTAAAGGAAAATTTTGGATCCTACATGGGAGTCATACCGCTGCCTTGTGCTGCAGCCTTCACCATGGGGAAAAGCCCTCATTCTTGCTTGCCAGCGTGACCAGATTAGTTTGGGAGAAGGAGGAGATACATGAAGGATAGCCCTGAGAATCCGCCAGGCCATTTCAAGTGTCTTTGGGGGGGGGGGGGGAGTTGTTGGTTTCTTTTCTTTTTTGATAATAAATATTGAGAAAGATTCTGGTAGTTTTACTAGTAGTTCTGACTGCTTGTCTAGATGGGGGTTGTGTTTTCTTGTTAGACCATCAGGATGTATAAATCCAGCATTGGCTATCCTAAAAATTTGCAGATATTTTCAGATATAATTTCCTGTTCTACTTCTCACAGGTCTCTGCATGGGGTGGTTATGTTTTCATCATCAACCTTATTCCACTGCATGTGTTTGTTCTGTTGCTGATGCAGAGATACAGCAGGAGAGTCTACATTGGTAAGTTTTGTTCATTGAACAGTCATTCTCAAATGCTTAATCATGAGATAGGAAATTAATTATACTGATGTGTTTTGTATTAAGTGGGAATTAAGTAATTGCATATCAGGTTGCATTTTATTAATTTGATTACTGATTATAGTCAGTTATTCTCTACAACATGGAAGTAAGGAGTTAAAACATACTCACACTTCCAAAATGTCATATATGTAGCTGCTAATTAATTTTCTCCTTTGTACTGCACTGAAGAAAAAATTTGATAGTTTGATATTTATAGAATCCTTTTAATATATTTTATATATTATGTGTGTGTCTGTAATAATGTTTCATATTTTTTATTTTTTTCTAGTATGTTAAACAATTGCTATTTTTGAAAAGTTGTGCGGCAGAAATTCTGCAAACATATAATAATACATTGTGACATATATGAGAAAAGACATAGGGAATTTTAAGCAGCCATGTATGTTTTATATAAATTAGACTAAAATGTAGTGTAAGAGTCTGTCCGCTCCACATGAATCCTTAAGATTTTATTGGGTTAATGGGTCAGCCTTCCTTCTAGTTTCAGGAATGTATGAATAGTGATCTTAGGATACTAACTTTTTAATTGATTTGCCTGACATTTAAATACTCTGTAAACTGTTCTTACAGGAACTTTACCAGTTAAATCAGTTGGCCGTGGTGTAGGTGTGTGAATGAAATAAGTAATAAGCAATTCGGGTATTCAAAGGTTTGCAAGTTAGCTAGATCATTTTTGACTCCCTAATGTGAATTCTTTACAATAGATAGTTTGAGAACATAATATGAGTTGAAGTGTAATACCACAGGATATTTCATATTTGTAAATATATTTTTGTTACCCATTTTAATAGTTTTATCTTTGTATTTTTAATTATTTTAATGCCTTTTTGTGGTGCCTGCTAGAGAAATTACTATATTTACATACATATTTGAACCTTTATATACTATAATAATTACTCAGTTTAATCAAGTTCAGTGTTGTATTTTTGTTACAAAACTATAAATATTGGTTTTATGCTTCTTTGTTAATCTATTTATGTAATTAAGAAACAGAAATTCTTTTAAAAAAGGAAAAAAAAAGCTCTAACCCATCTTTAATTTTTAATGTTAGTATTACTTAACTTTGTCATTAACTACGTCTTCATAACTTAAGGGGGAAGTAATTTATCTTGTTTTGCTTTTAAAATTGTTCTGTTGAATATTTTTGTTTTCCAATTTCTATGAGTTAGTCAAGAGAAAATTAAATCTACTAATTATAAAATCCTGAAGCAGTGTGGTAACCAGAAACAATAAAGAATAAGTATTCGTGCTTTTTCAGCATTCAGTGAACTAATGTTTGAACTCATCTGGGGAAAATAGTGCTGCAGGTTCATATGAATTAGATGTTTTGGCAGACGTTTGGTTTGCAAATAGCTACAGTGTTTTGAGATGTTATTGCCCTTCAGCTGTGAGGGAGATGTACTTCAGCAGAATTGTCAGAATGAAAATGTGATTGCTGCTCTGCTGTTTCATTGCAACTGCTGGCTTAATTTAAGCTTTCATGGGAAGCCTTACACACAGAGAAGTCTGTACGTCTCATATTAGTATATGATTTCTAGGTTTGTTTAACAGGATGTTTTTGTAAACCAGGTAAGAATGCTCAGGCACTTCTGAGAGGAAATTGAAGTGTGCTTCACTTCCAAACTATTCAGATAGGGAGAAGAGTTTACAAAAGCTCATTGAAATAGGGAGAATAAAGATATTTTTGGAGTTTCTGTGATATGCAATAGCTAGTGTGCCTGCAGCAGTCTCATAATTCTCAAAAAACTACCAATGTGCAGGTAAAACTTCTGTAAACTATTGTCAGCTGACAGCAGCTAGTAAAATCTGCATCCATTTTACTATTACCAAGAATTTGGGGGTTTTTAATCTCTAGATCAGTTGCTGCTTTTTATTTTAAAATAGCACGAGCCTAACTTTTGTAACAGATGAATGTTTAATCTAACATAATAACATAAATGTAGATGACAGTTTTTGGCAGCACCAAGTTTTTAAAAATAGTGATGGTTTCCTGGTATATATTTTTCATCTGGGTGTTCATACACCAAAGAAAAGGTTAATGGGACATGATCCAATATGCCTGGCAGTGTAACTCAGAATCATTTAATGAGTAAAAATTTCCAGAATATGAACTTTTTGCCAATTTTAAAATATTTTATGACTTGCAGGCAGATGAATTTATCAGCCAGATAGCTTCTGACCCACTTGGCAACAATGATGGTCATGCTACCTACATTTGAAAGCTTAAGCTGTGCTTTTTTGTTTTTTGTTCTTTCATTCAGATCTTATTAGCTTAATAATGAAGAACAAGTGCTTACAATTTCAGTGTATTAGCAGCACTTGTATAGGTAAATAACCTCTTTATTCAGATACAGGAACCATTGATACTATTTTCTATTATCGTCCTTGTAGTTTCTCTTGTTTATCATATTTATAAAAAATAGATGGGTTTACATTTGGAAAGGTACCAATATAGATATGTCATCCTTGCACACTTAAGAGACTTGGTAATTTTCACTTCAATTTGATTTTTTTCCTGTACAATTTTTTAAAGTTCTGTATACTTTTCAGAATATTTAATAACAAAACACTTAAGGATCTTCTAGAATTTAAAACTTCATTTCAATAATTCCTTGATCTATGTATTGGATTTTATCATTTGAATAGTGAGCAGGCATGTATTTGTATCAACTACTTCAGTATTCTAAAACTTCAGATGATGAGTGTTTATTTCTGGTGATTATAATCCACTAATTGAAAGTATGCGGTCAAGTATTCGATCGTACTTTCTGGAGAAGTTTTTCAGTAGGTTCTTCCTGTGTTCATGCAGTATACAGCAAATAAAATGTTTGCAAAATGAGTTTATCCACGATAGGTCAGAATATTGGGTTTTTTTCTTGACCTAATCAAAGTTATAACCATCAGAGTAGCTTGTAGGAACCAAAATTAACTTCTTGTTTTTGCAAAGACTGTGCAAACAGTAGAATGTAAAGGAACATGGAAAGTTTGCGATGATATATCATCACCTTGATGTATCTAAGTGCCTAGAAAAATTGTGTTGCTGTGTAAATTGCCAGGTTTTTCTCAATCCGAGGCAGACATATGTGATAGCTGTTTGGAAGAATCAGGAGTAAGGGATGCGGGGGAGGGGAATGGAAGTGGGCATGGAAAGTGTAACAGCTGCAGGACTAGGCTTAAAAATGATGATTTACAATGGTCTAACAAATGTGAAATGTAGTGATTTATGCCAATCATTGAACTTCCACAGGATGGCAGTGTTGTAACACTTTCATGGTACAGTAAATGATTTATGCTGTAGTGAATTCTTCAAAAATTGAGCTTCCTTCTCCAAAAATGTATTTCAGTGACATAAGAAGGCATAGATCAGTAGGTAGGCCAAGTGGTGCAATACAGATGCTTGAAAGAATACACCAGAGAAGATAGCAAGTGGTTGGTTGGAAGTATCATCACAGTTACTTCCATGACTTTAGAAAGCAGACAGTACCCTGGGAACAGAACCCCCCAGTGAGACCACACAGGTGCTAAGGGAACAATACCACTGGTAAATGAGGCACTCCCCAAACTTTTTCTCATGGAGGTTAGCAAAGGATTGTATGAGAACAGGGATCTCTTCATAAGATCGAGGCTGTAACAAAGACAGTGGTTTATGATTTGTAGGAGTGTTTAAAAATCTGGGAGGTGGATTATTGCTGTTTGCCACTGAAGGAACAAAACTTCATTTGGCCTTTAAGTTGGTTGGTTACTTTAAATGTAATCAGACTCACGGCTATTCAGAGTTGGTACTTCTCTCTTCCCCTCCCCTCTCTTCTTCACCCTGGAATACTGAGGATGAAAACGCTGTCAAAATAAAGTATATGAATCTTGGTGCATACATAATATTCATTCATGTTATTAATACTAATATTAATATTAATGATGTTCTTGGCCTCTACTTTCTGGGGGTTATGAGTCCCCATGGTTGATATAGAGCCATTAATAGATATGCTTAGTATTAATTTTTAATTCTATTGCTTTTCAGTTTCTTGGCATGCCTCTGCTCTTGTGTTAAAAAAAGAACAAACGTACCTCTTTGGATTTTCTAAATAGGTAGTGGACTCTTAAGTGTTTTGCTTCTTTGAGGTCTGGTCCCTTCAGTTTCTTCTCATATAGAAAGCTGCTTTTGTCACTTGCTATCTGAGAGCTCTTCCCCCATCCATGGCCTGAGAAAACTATTTCCAAGCTAGAACATCTTTGGTACGTAGTTTATTACCCTAGGAGGAGAAAAAACAGTCCAATTAGGAACAACAATACTTTGCTACTTTCTCTAAATCTGGATGCAGTAGGCAGGTTTATTCTAGTTAAAGGAGGAAAAAGTCATTAGGATGGCTGAAATACTTGGAATGATATGGTTCTGTTTCAGTGTCACTGAAGTTGGGGGGAGGATGGACTCTATTATGGAACCAATGCTTTTAGAAATATGTGTGTTCATTTTCTTCCCATCTTTCTCTTCCTCTTTTTTTCCTAGCATATAGCACTTTCTACATTGTGGGGTTAATATTATCGATGCAGATACCTTTTGTGGGATTTCAGCCAATTAGAACAAGCGAACACATGGCAGCTGCAGGTAAGAAAATTAAATGTCTGCTTCCAAACAGCCTGCTTAGCACAAGAAAACCTCAAACCCTTGCGGCTTTGTTTCCTTGCATTAGAAAGAGCACATACTAACAAACCAAATTGTTAAAGAAAAAGAGGTACAATTTTGTGTCTGTAGGGAAGTTTTCTTTCCAATTGACACATTATCCTCCTTTGTGTGAGCTAATGGAGGTAAAATGCCTCCGTAACACTGCATCAGTTACACATTCTGACAAGCACTTATTTTACACATTGATAATCTCTACTGTTCTGCAATATAATGTTGCCTTCAAGCATTGTACAATTGAAACATTCCTTATTGGTAAACATAGTTTTTACTGAGCGATTTGGTTTTGGAGTTGATAGTTTTCTGTAATTTTTCAAAGTGGCTTAAATACGAATGACTTAAATTACTAATCAGGAGGCTGATTTTTAAATAACCGATTGCAATCTTGTTTGATTCTTTTTATTTCTTTAAAGTAAGTTGATTTTTCAATAGTTGTTAAGTCAGACATGTTGATTTCTTGACAGCAATAACCTCTACTAAGACTGATAGGTTTATGTTTAACTGCATTACACTGTTTGTGTGATATAGTTTAGTTTGTTAGATTGCTCAGATTTTTTTATTATGTGTAGTGACTTATCAAAATGTATTTGGGACAGCAATTGGAATATCATTAAAATTTACTAGAAAAATACTTTTAAAAATGGAGATTTTTTTCAGCAATCTGAATATAATGGAAGGAGTAAAGATTTATCAAACCATATTTTGCATCTGAAGTATTTTACATTTATTTAGTGAATAGAGTTTGTGTCTTTCTCTAGGAGTTCAGAACTAGTGAATTTCAACATTGTGCACCATACATTTGAGTTCTATTTTCTTCTTCTGCCAGCTACCAGTGAATTCGCACTTTTGAATGGACTAATCATTGGATCATGTCCAAGTTCTGGTTTTATGTTGAACTCTGAACAGCCTTTTTGAGGGTGTGGGGTGCTTACCCAGTGAATTCTGGTGTTGCAACACTAGTTTTATATGGGTTTTTTTTCTCTTTCATTAAATCCTGGGTTTTTTAGTAACTTAATTTCCATATATTTCTATATTAGCCTTGTTTGTGTGCTGCCTGGGGTCTGTGTCTTAATTTTTCACCAGGTCTAGGTATGTTAACCTGTGTTTTTGCCATTATCCGTACAATCTAGTTTTCAGGTGATTCTCTCCCTTACCCTAGTTTAATTTGGGAGCAAAGAGGCAGTGGGTATTGGAGCTCTTGATATGATAAGCAAAGAATGTTTTGGACAGTATTTTCTCTCATTGCAAGTTTCTGTCATTGCAAGAAAGTATCATCCCTGTTAAGTATTAAAGGCTATCTGTCAGAAAGTGATTATATACTAGTTGTTAGGTGTAAGGATGTACCTTACATTTATTTTTCTAATTCAAATATAGCCAAAGTATGCCAATTGCTTTAACAGCTGTTACTGCTTCTGAGCATTTAAAAAAAACTTTCCTCTTTCTTTAGGTGTTTTTGCACTGCTGCAGGCGTATGCATTTTTGCAATATCTGAGAGACAGATTAACAAAGCAAGAATTTCAGACATTGTTCTTCTTGGGTGTCTCACTAGCTGCTGGTATTGTATTCCTGAGTGTCATCTATTTGACATACACAGGTAAATAAATGTGAAACTAGTTTACCTTTGGAGCAGGTAAACCAGATGATCAACATTTGATTTAGTCTAAAGTAGTTGTTGGCAATGCCACAGCAAACCAGTGCCCATGTGTTGGAATTCATTGTGCTTTCTGGGCTGCAGAAAAAAACTACTTTATAGCATCATTCCCATATTTCAGGTTTATCCACAATCCACATAATGATGTAAGAAGTCAGACTGGGTGAGGAGCATAACTATGGCCAAAGTGTGTTAGGAAGATACGTATAGCTGATCCGTTCTGAATAGCATTGATAGGTCAAGGTCAGATTGCTTACTTTCTGAAATACTTGAATCTGATTTCTGTATGACTGGAATTAATCTGAAGTTCTACTTTACTTCTGCGGTTCAGCTTCCAGTCCTCAAGGCAGTTCTACCCAATCTCACAAGAACAAGCTTGTCTGCTTGGTTGCTATCCCCAGATGCTTCACTGCCATCTTCTCATTCCATGATATACTTCCTTGGTGATCTAATACCATAATTCCTTCCCCTGATGAAGAAAAAGCAGTCTTATTTTCCTAGCTAAATATATGTTACCCCTACAAAAATTGACTTCTGCTTGGTTTAAATTGCATGATCTTAATATTATACCTCAAATACAGTTCTGTTTTGTCAGAGTTTTATTTGGGGAAAAAACACTTTCCTGAGACATAACTTTTTTTATTTTAACTGACTTCTTTCTTGTACTTCTTTTTAACGATGTTTCTGGCATAAATTTTTTGGTATCAATTGTTTAACATTTTGGACTGTTTAATAATAGCAGTTTTATTTTTGTTCATTATGATACCATTATTTAAAAAAAATACTTAGCATCTCTATTTGTTTGAAAGTTTTCTAAAATTTGATGGTTTATGATTTGCTTTTCAGTATGTATGAGCAGGTCCTACTAATACTTAGCAAAAATTTTCAGACTGGCCTATCAAAACAAAATTCGGCTGCTAATCTCAGTGTGCAGCGAAATATGTCTTCTGTTACAGTTCTTAGGAAGTGTTGATTTAAACTTCTGAAATTCACTGATCATTATCACTGCTTCACCAGATGGAACAAACCTCATTCCCTCAGCTTCTGGTATGCTGTGCGATCTGGGCTCCTGACCATCTCACAGCACTCTGATCCCTCTCTATTTTCTTAATAATCCTCATGCAGAAGGGTGCCCACATCTGGACCCTGTATCCCAGGTGCAACATCTGGAAGAAGGGGTTTGAGGTTCTGGATTGAAGTCCTGCCTGGCATAAGGCATGTCAGCAACTCTTTTCAATTTAGCATGGTTCAGTGTTTTGGCCTCTGGGATATTTTTGCTTTTTACTAGCCACCAGCTGGACCCTGATCCACTGAGTACTACTTTGAGCTTGTCAGGACAGCCAATACTCAACCCATCAAACAGTCTGTTTGTCCAGCCCTTTCTTCTTCAGCTTATAAATGAGAAGTGAGGAAAATGGTTCAAAGCATTTAATAGTGTATTTCAGGAGGCTGTGCTCCGTGATCTTTTCAGGAACTTGGGTTACTGGCCTGTAGTTTCCTGCATATTCCTTCTTGCCTTTCCTAGAGGTGTAGCATTAGCCAATTTCCAGGCACCAGGGGCCTCCCTTAACACCCTGATGAAGATGGTGGGTAGTTATCATATTGGCCAACTCTTTCAGCACCCTCAGGTGATGCCATCTGATCTCATGTTTTGGATACATCCAGAGAACACCATAACCGGTAGTTCCCCATCTGCTGGCAGCTCCTTTTTCTTGTGCATGCAGTGGTTTGGGAGCAAGCTTTGCTTCCGAAGACTGAAGGAAAAAATGTGCCTTGTCGTAGAACATTAACCACAATATTTAAATGTCTAAACTAGGTAGGAAACTAAAACCTTCAGTCAGATTATACTAATTTTAAATACCAGATAAAGGGAAGACTTGCTGTCTCATGCAGGAAGACTTGAGTAATAAATAAAAGGATTTAACTTTCTCTTATTTCAGCTTGTCTGTATCTGTCTTCGGAGAGAGCTGAAACAGTTGCAAGGAAAGTGGAAATAAAATTTAAGAAGAATCTTACTAGTAACTTTTAATAACAATTTTTCTCTCTCATCTGATAATGATACTGTTTCTCTTTATCTTATGATATTCAAGTATCTAAAGGCTTTGTTTAAAATATATATATATATATAAAGCTGATCAGCATGTCTAGTAGCAGCTTTTATATTCCATGCTACATGTAGATCCATCAGTAGAGAAACAATAGGAAACCAGTGTTTCATTGAGTGTTAGTGTTTTGGCTATAGATCGCTCCCAGTTTCCTGCTCAGGCATTTCAGAAAAATTAAATATTTTCTCATCAATTATGTTTTCTTTTTCTTATACTTCTTTACAGAGTTTCTAGCTGTCATATTCTTTGAGAAATATTTTATATTATTGCATTGCTTTGACTTTTGGAGGTGTGCGTGTCTTTAGTCGATGAGTACAATGTGATCCTGTAAGTGTGTTCTTCTAAAACTAGCTTCATGGTTGGTAGACTTTATAGCCTGCCTAATGCAGTAGGTCTGGTTCACATATATTACAAGTTCAATGAAATTTCTTTGGGTTTGTGCTATAATTTGAGGGAGTAGAAAAATTATTGCCTTTAAATATCTAGGCAGCAAAAGGTTTTTTCCCGCCTTCTCTTTTTCAGGTTATATTGCTCCTTGGAGTGGCAGATTTTATTCATTGTGGGACACTGGGTAAGTAAGGATAAAGGATACGAGGATTTAGATATCAATAGCATTCTACTGAAAACTTAAATCTTTTGCTCTCCTCATCCTCAAATCCATTTAGTATTTCAGTCAAGGATAATATAGTGGGTTTTAATCAGTTATGTAAAGAGAGCATCTGTAGCAACTGTTTCATGATATTTGCAACCATTTCACTAATTTGTCTATTAAGTTTCTTGCTTCATTGGAAGTCTTTGAATATGTAATAGTAATTTTTAAATGTGTCCTCAAGTGTTGGTACAGCTTTTGGTTATTTTATGCTGAGAAGCACTACAATTTCATACAGAAAACATACTAAGAACCTTAAACTTAGATTATTTTCATTGCGCAACATTGCACAAAGTAACAAAGATGTTGCACATATGATCTTGCATGTTGCCTGTTTATTACGTTCATACATCTGTTTTTGTATACAGATGTTTACTCTGAACAATTCTGGTTTATTTGTGTGTGTTTTCACAGGTAAAAACCCGTGTTAGTTAATCTTTTGTTTTAGTTAACCTTTAAAAAATCCAGTGTTGGATTCTTTAGCCAGCCAGGAGAATAAGAATGAAACTGAAGATATTTTTCTAAGATAAATGTATTTAAGGTGAAATTGAATTGGTAGATTTTTTTTTTAAGATTAAAAGCAGGGATAGGAGAACTTCAAACTTTTGCAGTTCAGGTTTTTTCAGGCACCAAAGTCCAGCTCATACAGGATTCTGCACCAACTCTGTAATAAATGTAGATGTCAGTAGAGAAGCCTCAGATTTGTCTGAAGAACATACAGGTGTTGTTCTTTGCCTATAGATGAAGTGGTGTATATATATATACACAAACCATTAAACTTTTGAGGGCTTGTCTACATTAGAAAATCATGTTGTGTTAAAAGACACAATCCAGTTTTTAATGAGAACTAGATCTCAGTGAAGAAAAGGACATACGTTTGATACCTCACCACTCAGTCATATAGCACCTCAGATTAGGTCCGTATGTATAGCTGTCTTTTAATATAGAACACAGTTTTGTCCTTGTCTGCACTGAGTGTTTGACGTTGTTTAGTTGACATATATTTCCAAGTGTAGACAAGGCCTGATTTTTTTCAGCATCTAAAAGAACATGGGGACACCAGTGACTGGTCTGGTATTTAATACTGTAACTTTCTTTACTAAGAAAATGAAGGTATTCTGTGTAGAGGAGAGTTTTCAAAATACAGTGTTGAAAAGCTAGGAGACTTACTGGCATGGATGATTATCTCTTCAAAATGTAATGGTGGGGCTTCCATAGCTGTGTGTTTTCATTTTGGTGAATATGGCTTCATATCTAGCCATAATAAAACAAAACATCCGTAATTTTCATTCCTTTAATTAGTATGGCAATAATCCTTTATATTGGTGTTTTAAATAACTCTATACACCAAATACTTCCTAAATACAGTAAGACCTGGGGACTGTTTTGGTATAGAAGTTTCATCAGATTTCTGCTGAATGGAGCACTTGCCGTTTTAAATTGAAATGCTTCCTTTGAAATGAATTTCACAATTCCTAATGTTTACAAGTTTTAATAATTTTATCTTTTCAAAATAATTTGAACTGAATTTTTTTTAAAAAAGGTATGCGAAAATTCACATCCCGATCATTGCCTCTGTGTCTGAGCATCAGCCTACAACATGGGTTTCCTTCTTTTTTGATCTCCATATTCTCGTGTGTACTTTCCCAGCAGGGCTGTGGTTCTGTATCAAAAACATCAATGATGAAAGAGTCTTTGGTAAGAGAAAATATTTAAAAATTGTTTTGAAAAACCTTGCCTTCAACTTGGTTCTATTTTGGGTTTGTTTGCTCAAAGCTGGTATATGGCTTGTTCTAAAAAAGGTTTAAAAGCGATGTGTTTAAAGATGATTATTAAAAGTTGCCTGCACCCAGCAGTATTTAAAACCATTTATAAAAATGCAGAGATAGGTGAAACGGTAATGGAGCGTCATCCCAAGAGGTGGTATTAAAATATTTGTCGGTATGGTTCTGTTCTGTGGCTGGAGTTGCATGCTCTGCCACATGCTGATCTTGCAAACCACGCATTGGGGTGCAGTCCCACAGTACAGTTCAGCCAGATGAACAGCTCAGAAGGTCCCTACCCTACACAGTCTGCAAGACAACCCGCCCTTCCCTGGGTGTCTGGCACTCATCCCATCACAGATGATGATTCAAAATGCCTTTTCTTTCCAGATTTTCTGCTGTTTGGTGAAATGAATCACTTGCTGTGGAACAAATGCTAGATAAGACACAAGCCTAAGCGGAGGTGTGGGGTCTCCCTGTGTCAGTGACAACAAATTGTTTATTTGTACGAAGCTGTGCTGTGAAAGCAGACTTCTAAGATTATGAATGAGGCTTGTAGGGATGTAATATGAAGTTGTAGCCCATATGGAGCAGTGAAGATCACTCGGGTCTTGGGCTTTTACAGGGATAGGAAGCTCCAGACTAATATAGCTGCCTCTTAGGATTACCTAAGAGCTATGTGGGCAGTGGGAACATTTACTGTGTTAAATCCAGTGACTCTGGGGTGTTCTGTGCTCTGTGGCTCACAATGAGTCCTTGTCCAGTGCTGGGCAATTCGCTTTCAGCCTCCTACTGCTGCATCATCCATTTAAGTCGGTGTAGAGACCTGTGAGTGAGAATGGAGAGCCATACTACTTCGCTACAGAGTAGAAAATATTTATGTAATGTAATCTCATAAATCAGTGTCCCTTCATGATTTCCGTGGCAAATCTTTCATAGAAGTGTATTGTTAAACTGCAACAGACAAGGAATAAACACTATTACTTAAAGAATAGATGTTCCTAACCAGCGTATACAGGATTGTTTGGGGTTTTTGTTCCTTCTAAGAATAGTTTTCTGAATATTCCTTGCTATTCTGAAAATCTTGGTTTGGTTTTTTGCTTTTTTGGGGGGGGGGGGCGGAGGAAGTGGGGGGGGGGGAGCGTTGGGGAGTGGAGATAATACTGTTCAGGAAAACTTGCTTCAGAATAGGGCTCACAATATCATATCATTTGTATGGAATTATAATGTAGACAAGCCCCCAATTTGTCCACAGATATCTCTAACTTAAATTAAAATTTGATATTTACATGAAATTCTAACACTTCCTTTTGCTTTTTCAGTTTCAGTAACTTGTTTGGTCTAGGGCTGTTTGACCTTTTTAATCAAATGAAGCTACCTATTATTCCAGTAGTATTTTTGGTGTGTGATATTAGATTTCACTAATAATGTATCTTCTGACACATTATTAATGAATATGAAAATGGGGTTGTGTTATTGTTAACAGTTGTCAAGATAAACTTCAGGAAGGGTTTGAGGCTTAAAAGGGATAAATGTTAATTGAACTGTATCTCTGTAAATTAAAAAGTAATGAAATACAATGCATACTCAAGTCTTTATAAACACAGATGCTCAACCCACTTCCAGAAGTAGTTTTATGGAGAGCATGTATGTGTGCAGTCAGAGTGAGTGTTATTTTCTAAATGTCATCAGTAGATTTGTTTCTTTGCAGTTGCTCTGTATGCAATCAGCGCCGTTTACTTTGCTGGTGTGATGGTTCGCCTGATGCTCACTTTGACTCCAGTGGTCTGTATGCTGTCTGCAATTGCTTTCTCCAATGTCTTTGAGCGTTATTTGGGTGATGATATGAAGAGGGAAAATCCACCAATAGAGGACAGCAGTGATGAGGATGACAAAAGGAACCCTGGCAACCTGTATGATAAGGTGAGTAGAGGGAGCAAAAGATACAAGTCAGAAAACAGCTTATTTTTACTTTTTTTTTTTGTCAGAATATTTTAAATGCCACCAGAGGTCGGAATCACTAGCATTTAAATTTAGAACCAGTATTGATGTTCTCCAATATGGTGTAACTGATGTCCTGAAAAAAAAAAAATCTGTGTCGGTGTAGAAGTGGTTCCTTCTAGCTTGATTGGTGATGAGCCTTTAACCTAAAGAAGTGTACAGTGTTGATCCAGCTTTCTGTAGAAGCGATGGCAGACAGTTGCTCGCTCTTCTTAATTAGTTATAGCAGTTCTGTGTCGCTGAATGTTTCCCTCTTGTATTTCCTCTAAGACATGGTGAAATTTAAGAATAATATATTTTATGAAAAAGTATTTCTAGTCATAAACTTGCATACTCTCTTCATCATGAAGAAAATGCTGTTAGGTACTAATTTTTTTTATCTCTTAGGTTTTGTTATACTGACCCTGACAATGCATGAGCCTTGGGTTTCCCCCTTTTTCTCACAGTAAATACCCATGCCTTTCTTTTTTCTACCCTGCCTTATACAAGGGCATCATCATACTGTGCCAAACCAAGGAAGTCATGCATTCACCCTCATGTAATAGCCTCTTTCAGAAGAAAAAAAACTTTCAAGGAATCATCCATTTTTTATAAGTTGCGGGATTGTCAAAACATTCTTGTGCATACTTAATTTATGCCGCACTTGGTCTAGCTTTATAGTATCCCATAGCATTTATAGGGTGCATGTGGTGAAGAAAAAGGCATGGGTTCCATTGTCAAGGGTGATAAAAGTTGCCATAACAGATATATTTGTGTTTGTTTAGGCAGGCAAAGTGAGAAAACATGTATCTGAACAGGAAAAAACAGAAGAAGGACTGGGTCCCAATATCAAAAACATTGTTACTATGCTGATGCTGATGTTGTTGATGATGTTTGCTGTTCACTGTACCTGGGTAACTAGCAATGCATACTCCAGCCCCAGCGTTGTTCTCGCTTCCTATAACCATGATGGGTAAGTAAGGTCTACAGGCCTTAAAATAATTAAAGGGCAAAAGCCTTTCTACTTCCTTTGCACTAGCAATTTGCTTTACTTTCTTTTAATTACTTCTTATTACATTAAGGCAGAATTGTCACCTGAATAAAAAATCCTTAATATACTCTAATTTTCAAAAAGATACAACATTATCTGAAATAGTTAATGTAAATACATAAAAATAATCCTATCTAAAGCCAATAAAGACGATGGTTAAAAAAAAAGAAAGCTTTTGAGTCAATTGGGAAAACTTGTTTAGGAATAGATATTCGACTGGAAATGCATTTAGTCACATCTTCAAAAGCAGTTCGGCTTCTGGCTGTTCAGCTGTCTGGGTTCAAACTTATGACTGCTGGTGACTGAATCCCTCAAAGGGAGCTGAAAGCATAAGAAAACTGTTGTTTGTGAGCCCAGATTTATCATGGTGCAGTTAAATTTCTTGCTAGTATTTCTTCCAATGTGAATAAGATGAACTCTGTTTTCCAGCACTCGGAATATTCTAGATGACTTCAGAGAAGCCTACTACTGGCTGAGACAAAACACAGATGAGCACGCCAGAGTGATGTCATGGTGGGATTATGGTTATCAGATAGCAGGAATGGCTAACCGGACAACCTTGGTTGATAACAATACTTGGAACAACAGCCACATAGCCCTGGTAAGGGTGGCAGCCTCCTATGGAGCAGAAACATCAAAATGTTTACGTTGCAGTCAAGTATGAAATTGTAAATGTCTGTTGATAGTATGATACTAAGGAAAAATTCCATAGAGTGGGAAACACAGAGGTGGAAAGAACATATTCTTTGCGTTTATTAGAACGCAAGTATCAAGAGTTTGGGGGCTGGAAGGGATCAATTTTGCTTTTGGAGTTTCCGATTTGTTTACTTGGAGCTTCCAAAACTTCACTTGCACTTCAGTTTCTCTTCTTTGTGGGAGGATAGACAAAATCTAATGTAACCATTCCCCTTGTGATAAGTGCTATGACAGCCTACTTGGTACCACTACTTTACTGGCACTATACAAATAGGGATCATTTCAGTTCAGCAGTGTCTTTGCTGACTGGATTTTTGAATGGCACATGAAAACTGATCACGTGAAACAACAGATTCTCAGGCATCATGGAAATTAGAGAAAGTTTATGAATAGCAATGGAAGTGTTGCAGATTTGATGCAATTCTGTCTTCTCAAATTTGCAGTTAGACAAAACATCTGTACATTTAATTCCTTTCACTTCTGAAGAGTAAGTTTAAGCTTTGTGCGTGTGCTTAAAAGCAGGGTGTTAGCATTGCCTGTGGTTACAGGGGCACCACCCTGGGCAACTTAAAACTTTTTTCAGAAACAAATTAATGCTCTGTATTGTGCCTGGGTTGCAGTCTTTCCAGGTGCTGTATAATGACTACTCATCACTCAGTGATGACATCAGTCATCACTCAGCAGCTGTTTCTTCCCAGAAGACCTATGTCATGCTACATGGGGAGAATGGGGGAAGGGCTTGAGGAATGTATTAGGATAGTTTCTTGCCTTCTGTCAGTAGCTAGTACAGCAGTTGGACCAGATCTGCGGACAAGCAGTGTTCAAAATCAACAAATTAATCAAGCTCTACTTTGAGCCTACAAAGTCCTGAAAAACTGCGTGGTGGGGAGGGAGGGATCACATGTATGTGCTTTTGTCAGGGGCGGAGAACTCGCATCAGCTGAAAGCAGCTTGGGAAATGGTATTGTTGGTGTTAATATCAGTCAACAAGCCTTCCCATGTACTCTAAGGCACTTTTCGCTTCTTTTGGTTGTCGACCTGACAGTGGTAGTGTGTTTTCATGGACATTCAACTCTGATAGCTTTATGTGCCTCCCTCTTCTACAAGAGGTAGAAGTGCAGATACTGCATCTAAACCAACAGATCCCTGCAGGACAAGGTGCACCATGCGAATAGACAGACTGTGGAAGTCATCTGTATTGCACAAGCACAGTAACCATACACATTACAGCAATTAGCAATTATGTTTTCTAATAAAGATTCTCTGTAGTATGACTGCTGGTGCTGTCAGGTTCCATTTCAGAATGAATACTCCATAAAGGGGGACCCAAGCAATGTATGTGTGTTGCGGCAAATACCTGAACTTGTGCTCTAAATGAGGCATGCCCCGGAGGCATGTCCAGATGACTTCCTCCTGCACAGAAATGGAAATCTGCCAAATAACTTCACATCAATTAGGATAATGGCCACGAAGCTGAGGTTCTCTGTCTCTTTGACAGATTGCAGCCTAAGCTTAGTGTTTTCAAATTACGTTCGTAACTGAATCCTATCAATTTGGATGCAATATTATTTATTTTGTAGTTACTCCCTTTTACTACAGCTATGCATTATTATGCCTTAAGTACAAGAGCTTCAATAGCAAACAAAACTACTGAACTGAATGCCCGTTACTGACCTAAGTGAATTCTTTAAGTGCGGGAAGTGACCAGTATGGAAGAGGTTCTGGATACAGCTTTAAAGACTTTTTCAAGGCCAAAACTATATTACGCTTTTAACTCAAGGATGTCTCTATTCTCACATTTTTTCTGCATAAATTTACTGGGAATTCAATGCTGAGGGTGCCTGTATGTACTGAATACAATGCAGCATGGCTGTGAAGGACATGTTCTTTGGTCTGTGAAGGACAGAGCTCAAGGAAAAAAAACCCAAGCAATTACTAACATTTCAAATAATTTATTCACTTTGGGCTGTATCTAAAGCTTCGAAAATGATTTGTAATTAGGTGTTTTCTGCAACACTAAGTTTTTGGCAATACGGCCATGACTTGAAAAATCCGTAGGTGCCACAAAAGGAAAACCCTTATTCCTACATTTTATACTCAAAACACTTGTTTCAACAGGCAACACTCCTCTTACAGAGGAGAAAATATTTCAGTTTAGGTTGGGCTTTTGAGTTTCTAAATATTCACATGGGTTTTCTTTATCTAGAATGAAAATGCGGGCTTTGGTTGGCAAATATGTATTCTTGGGTTTTCGTCTGTCAGGTATTGATCTGTGGATCTGTTCGATAGGCAGCTATGCAGGTAATTAAGGTATTTTTGCTCTGATACAGGTGGGAAAGGCAATGTCATCAAATGAGTCGGCAGCATACGAGATCATGAGAAGCCTGGATGTGGATTATGTTTTGATTATTTTTGGTGGTGTGATTGGCTACTCTGGTGATGATATTAATAAGTTCTTGTGGATGGTGAGAATAGCAGAGGGGGAACATCCCAAAGATATTCGGGTAAGTGGAAACGTACACAGGAAAACTGCAACAGCTGAATACTGTATTTCTGGATGTTCATCTCTTTCCTTTTTTTTTTTTTTTTTTTTTTTTTTTTAAACCTTTATTCATGTTATTGCTTTTCTGGTAATGCTCATTACAGTGGAGGGAAATCTCTACTGCTTACTGCAATTTTATTTGAAAACCATGTTATGGGTTGTTTTCTTAGAACAGTAGGAGTGCAGAGGCCTGTAGCCCAGTTTCTTTCCGTATTTATGGTTTTGAAAGGTCAGTAACCTCAAAAGCTTTTCACTTTTTTTGCATGATACTAAAAGTATAGGATATCTTTTGTAATTCTTGTGTGTCTCACTGTGTACCATCACACTTAAAAGTAGGAGTGTTCAGACTGTTTAAATAGTTGGCATTACAAATTTCTTCAAACTCTGTTATAGTAGGAGACAAGTTAGTGTTAATATTGACATGTAGAGTTTAAGTTACTCAAACATCTCAGAGATTACAGAAGTTTGTAGCAATATTTTCTTAAGCCTAACAAAACCTTCTAGATACTGAGCACAGGCTTAAGGGAGTAGCCCATGTGTGTAGTTTCATCTTGTACTGGAGGTGAAAATGGCAGAAATTTTTTGTTTAAACACTGTGCACAGATGAAGTTTATGGTAACATTGCAGACCTTATTGTATATTAACAATACAGTGCTTTTCACCTTTCTGAAGAATAATTTTGATAGTTGCCCAACTAACTTTTACATTTTGAGATCAGTTTTCCAGTAACTGCTGACTGTGAAGTGACAAAACTTGTACCAGCACAATAATACGGATTTAGGAAGATTGGTTGGGGTCTGGGTTGCAAGCAGGTAGTTTGTAACTATTTTACCTTTAATGAGCACCATCATTTTCTATTTTAAGACTAGCTGAAATCAGCTTTTAAACTGTAAAAGTCAGCTTATATTCTTTGTGAAGTTTTTTTGTGGAGAAGAGAATGAGAAATTACCTTAAATAGGGGTTTAGTTTATACTGACTCTTTGCATCTTCTTTTTAAAGGAAAGTGATTACTTTACCCCTCAGGGAGAGTTCCGGGTAGACAAGGCAGGTTCTCCAACTTTGCTGAACTGCCTCATGTATAAAATGTCCTATTACAGATTTGGAGAGATGCAGGTTAGTGCTACAACTTCTACTGAATCTTAATTGAAATGTGAGAAAAAAACTGTTATTTTGATGTATTTTCCATCTTTTAGACTGAGTGTTGCTTGTAGTAGCAGAATTGGAGGTAAGAGTCAGCTTTACAAATTAAAACACATCTAGGCATGGTCTACTGTATGTAACTCTTAGAAAAAAGCATTTCTGCTGCTAACGTACACTTGTACTTGGCTTCTGCTGTACTTCACATTGTCCCAGATGAGCATCCTAATTCCACTATGCAGTGTGCTTGCTAAAGCATTAACTGTTATGTTGTGGAGAGCTTTAGATTTGGGTTTTGTAATAGCAACACAGAAGTGGAACTGTTAATTTGACTATTGAGTATCTGTCAGAAACTACCTGATTTCTATCCAAGTCACATCAGTGTATTAAACAACACTACACTTACTTATATAATAAGGGCATAATTCTCAGAGAGAGCTGTCACTCCTCTTTGGGATCATCAAGCACATGTGTGTAGCTAAGTCTGCCTTGTTTGCTTTTCTCTTTCCTGTTTCCCCCACCCTGGCCAAAGGCCCTTCGTTCTGATGTGTTAGCACAAGAATGCTTTATTTGGCTAAAACTGAGGCCAGTGGATCTTACTTGTAACACGGGGGGGTCAAATTTAACTGATAAACATGAACTATTTCTGACTTGTATGGAAAACCATGAAAGTGCAAATTACTGCACTATAGAAGAGAGAGCACAAGGGAGCAGCTATGCTGAAAAGCCACCACAGGCTGCTGCACCTCAGGCTTTCACTTGAGTAGTTTCATCTCTGAATGCAGACATGATATTTCTGTTGAGACATTAAGTGCCGTCTCCTACGACATCTGTAGGAGTAAGAATGAATTTGTCTCTTCTTCAACTGTAGAAAGGAACCAAGAGTGTTTTCTGTGTAGTAATAACCAATGCAAGAGATGTGTTGTCCTTTGACTAGACCAGCTGAAAGCATTGCCTTGTGGTACAAAGTACCACAGTTTGCACTGATGGGTGGTTTGGGGTTTTGTCTCAAACTAATATGCAACTTTAATTTTTATAGCTGGATTTTCGGACACCCCCAGGATTCGATCGTACACGCAATGCTGAGATAGGCAACAAAGACATTAAATTTAAACATCTGGAGGAAGCCTTTACCTCAGAGCACTGGCTTGTTAGAATATACAAGGTGAAACAACTAGACAACAGAGAGACGTTGGATCATAAACCTAGAGTAACCAACATTGTACCGAAACAGAAGTATTTGTCAAAGAAGGTGGGTTTCCAGTGAAGTAACTAAAAGGGGTCAGGAGATGGCAGTTTATTTTTAACAGTGAATCACATAGCTGGTGAATTATGTATTTCTACTAGCTAGAATGTTATGGATACTGTTAATGTTAGTGTCCAATATCAGACCTGCCTGCTGGTAATAATTGTTAATTTACTGTCTGCTTAATTTAAAAGCATGTGAAGACACAAGGCTAGATTTTTTTTAGGCAGAATGCTAACTGGAAACAGAGTGTGTCACTGGCTGTTACAACTCTTAAGTCTTCATATAACTGGAAGTATAATCTCTAAAGTACATCAGTTCATGTTTCAGTAACTATGGCTCACTAAGTAAATAATGTGGAAGTTGCTTTCTGACTTTGTTTGAAAGTAGTGATGCCTAGAAGTTTAAAAATGGCAATTTTGTATGAAATAAATTAAATATGAAACTTTTGTTGACGGAACTTTAGTGTCTGGCTGCTTACTGCTTGAAGTCATCTTGACGGTTTTAAAAGTGTTAGCTGTGGTGTGCTACTTCAGCCTATTAAGAAAGGTTTGTTACCAGGGGAGTTGGGGAGACTCTTAGCAGCCCTCTCCTTCACAACGTCTGTTTTCTATATATTCAAATATATGTTGCAATAGGAATTCCAGAATCCTGTCAGAAACAAATGTGTAACAAACTAAATTAGTATAGGCAGTAAACTTACACTGTGTCATGGAAATACAAGTAAAGAATGCTAGAAGGTAAAGATGCTTCTTTTCGTGATTTGATGGAAATTCATAAAATAAGGTTATTTGGGAGTTGCCACCGAAGCTAGACTTATCTGGAAAGGAAATTATAAGCTTTACTGTGACTATCATTCACTTAGTGTAACTTTTGATCTTAACTGACAAGCAAGACTATATTTATAAATGATAGATGCATTGACCCCACTTAAGCTGTGAATGTGTCAGTTGTCTGTCTAAAGACAGGATAAAAGTCAATGCAAATTCTGATCCATCACCAAGTCTTGCAGTACAAACAGGCTCTACTTCCCATCAAGAAACAGAGAACCAGCAAAGAGCATGGAGCGATGTCTAAAGTAGGATTTCTTAGAATGCGTTCTGAGGGCTCCTTAGTAGCCACAGGTTCTCAGCAGTTGCTTCCTTACTGGAAATTCAGTCCATCTCCTATCACTCTTCCATGTTAGGAATGACATTGCTCAAGCTCAGAGATACAACATGTCGGAGTATTACCTATTAGTTCGTATCTATCTCGCTTTATAATGATAACGTTGTTACTATTAAAAAGAGAAAAGTTCTACTTAATTGATACAATAGAGCCTGCTGGTAAGCACAGCGAAGTGCAGCAAGTGTGGGAGCGGCCTACTGTCTAATTTGTTGTGGCAGGCATGTTGAATGTACAATTCTACCTGCCACGAACTAACCCTATGTATACAATTTTGACTAACATTAATGTTTCCCCCATTACTACCTTAAAAAAAAAAAAACTAAAATATGCTGATAAAGACACATGAGCAGAAAGCACTAACTAGCCTACTGACCAATAGCAGAGGACTAAAGACTAAAATGTGATTATTTGGTTTTTCTCTTACCTTTGAAAAATGTTGCTTTGAGCAAATATTTCAATCATTCTTCTAACTTCTAAAAGAATCAAATAGTGCAAAAGATGCAAGAAGGTACCTCCAAATAAAACTAACACTCTACACCACTTCTGCTGTTTGGGCATATTAGAGCTTTATCATGTTGGTGAATTATTAATTCTGCCTCAGCACAAGCTTTGAAAACAATTCTACAGATCTGGTGGATGGGGCTTGCAAAAGTACATCTTGTGCAAAAGCAAATGTTGGGCATGAATTAACAACCCCAACTTTAAAAATAATAACTGGATAATACCTAGTTGAGGGTTTACCATTTAAGCTCTTTAAAATCAATCTAAAGATCAGGCATTGAAATGCACATCATTAAACCGCGGTCAAGACTAAATCATTAACTAATACATTTTATTCTGTTTTTCTTTTTAGACCTCCAAAAGGAAGCGTGGCTACATTAAGAATAAACTAATTTTAAAGAAAGGCAAGAGACCCAACAGGAAGACAGTTTAAATACACTGTTTTTGATTGCTAATACGAAGCAGTTGTCCTTGAGATAACCAGTCTTTGCCTTTAGCTCAAGTCATGTTTCACAACAACATGAGGGTACAGAACCATCATTGGTCCAGATTATTGTACAAAATTTTCAGGCAATGTCTGATTAAAAATATTGGCTTATTGAGAACAGCTGTTTTAGATTTGTAATGTGAAGCAAGACAGAGCTGCTATCCAAGTCTAGCAGCATTTTTTTTATTGGTACATATTATCCTTCAAATCTGTTGAGAATTTGGACTGACTGCACCAAAGAACCCTGTAATTTGGTCCTTGGCACATGCATACTTGTCAATCTTTTTTGGAAAACACTGTTCAGCTGAATAGCAGCAGTATGTAAACTGGAATGGTGAAATCTAAAAATGACTTGTTTTCAACAATTAAAGGAAAGCAGAGCTCTCTGAAATTAAACTTTCAAAATAAGTTACTCCCATGATTATTTTTCAATGGTTTCTTTCAATGTCCTTTTACTCTTGCTGCAGGCTGGTTTTGATCTGGAGTGCAAGAAGCAAAGCTGCAGTTTTCACAAGAGATCACAGGGCGAATTAATTGGATGCTAGTTTAGATGGACGAGCTGCTTTTGTTTAACAGGGGATTGCAGTGTTGCTGCCTTACGCTGTCGTTTCATAAGGTAGACAAGGCAAATCTTGCACACCATAGATAAAAGGGCTAAATTTGTATCCTCCTGAAAAATCTGAAATGACAGTAATGAATGCTATAGTAACATACACCTGAGCACCAGGTAGTGGCTGGTGCTTCAGAACAGAAACTATTTTAGGTAAATGTTTACATTGGTAAAACAAGTATAGCCTGTTTAATGGGGGGAAAAAAGGTTGACAGGTATACAAAACCCCTTTTCTGTGGCTACCAGAGGTAGAGGATTTGCAAACCTCTATCCCCTCACTGCCTTTCTTGTGAGGGTAGAAGTTTTTCTGGAAATCTGTTTCTCTGCATTTTTATTTAGAGTGCTTAAATGAATTGAAGAAAATCCTGCTATAGTGTTATTTGCTTTGTCTGTCTTTTATACTGTTTTTTTTTTTTTTTAAGTGGTGAAAACTGTCAGATTAAATGCACTAAAATATAAATGGAGACTGAACACGTTCACTTTCCAGCTATAGGAAAACTTTATACAGACTTGAAAATTTAATTAAAATGAAAGGGTTTTGCAGTTTGTTTTCCTGCCACAGGTTGTAACTTTTTATAGAAACAAAACTTGCATCAATAATTTGATGTAAAATGCAGAATAGTATGTACCTTTCATGAAGAAAATGTAAATTTACAGTGTTCTGTGAGAATGTTACTGCTGACTTCTTTCCCAAGGTGTAGAATATTTTTTTGATTTATGAACTCATTTTTGACTCCGGTGGTTTATACAGACCAATACTACAGCTGCAACATTTTCACAAAGGTAATTAAATCTGGATTTCTGGCCCCCTGTCGTTTGGAGATTTGATTTTATTTTGTTGCTTTAAAGCTCAATTCAGACCAGTTGTTGACGGTAGGGGAAAATAAAGTTAATTCAAGTTTTGTGTTAAGGGTGTTGTGTCAGTTTTGTTGTGATTAACTTGGTAACATGTTGCTTATAGTCCTAGTGATAAATTAAGGCATTCGAACTCTGTAATGCAAATCTGCTGACCTCATGAAGTTGCTGTAATGAAGCCACAGCAGCTACTTAACATCCTTCCAGTTTCAATTTATTAAGCCAAACGTAGGGCCTCTGCTGTGATGAAATTAGGGTGGCTGTAATAAAGAACAGCAACCATCTTTCCCAAACACACACATTGCAGTGAATCCTTGCAGCATCTGCAGAAGCTCAAGCTGTTACAGTTGCTTACCCACAAGCAGAAGGGGTGATTATGTGGTGCATGATTTGTAGTATCTTGCTTCTTCCAAGCAAATCTGCATCCTACCCCCTCACCACTGGTAAGAAGTGATCTAACATTTGGAAGAACATCTGAAAGGCAGCAGAACAGATGCTGCTGGTCAGTCTGTGGCTTGGCAGTAACTCAGCTTTGTTTTAAAAAAGGAAATAAAAAGCTGCCTTCCCATCTTTAGGTAGCTTTACAGTTCTGTCAGTTGTTTTCTGCCTTAGCTGACAGTGTTCTCTTTAACAGAGCAGAATAAGTGAATCCTGTCACCGTTTATAGCATTTTTAAAGCTACGTAAAAGAAAAATAACCTAACTACAGGAATCTTGGCCAGCCTGGGCGTAAAGTTGCCTACCGCTTACCTGAGCTTTCTTAAATCTAACGTGACTTCAAGGTTTCTGCCAATGTTCTGCATTTAAAATGAAATGAAAAGTTGGAGTCATTAAGGCAGCCATTTAGAAAAAACAAAATTACAAAGAAGAACTGGCAGGCATTGTATCACCTTCCTTGGTTCCTCATGACCCCGCACACCACGTAGGTTACCTTGTTCTCCACCTGCATCCTAGAATTACTCAGCTAAACTAACCTGTACCTCTTCTGAGCGCTGAACCACACTAGTACCAGCAAAGAATACTAGCATCTTGCATCATTATCAAACATACCTTCCATACTAGTTTATTTCCTTAGCTACAGCCATCCTTTTGTTGTTCTAGTAGGTCAAATTTTGAAGCATAACTGCCACAAAACAGTAGAATCTGAAGTAAAAAAAAAAAAAAAAAGTTAAGCCAGACTCTGGTCGTCTTCAGTTGCTAAGGAACTAAAACTGCAAGTGTCTAGAAGCCAGTATTGTGTAAGTTCCAGTATCACTTAATCATTACTGTTGAAAGCAGTGAGGGCAGACAGTATGACTGGTAATCCCAGAAGAAATGTTTTGACTTGTGGAAGTAATTCCATAACAGAGGGGGAGAAAAGTCATTAGTTAAATAACTTGATAGGTTTAGTCTTGAACAACCAGTTAAATGCTTTGACTCAGCCCTCTGTACGTATCAATCCTGCTACAAGTAAAAACCAAAAGTTGTATTTGGCTATGACTAAAACTCAGTAATGTCTTTAAACCAAATGTATAAACTGCTCCACAACATGGCCTTGAAGCAATGCAACAGAAGGCAAGGAACACGACTGGGTAGCATTTCCTGTCCTAGTCACAGCCAGTGTTGTTTTCTGTTTTGCATAAAAACAAAGTGTTCTGGCATGACAGTTTCCAACACTGTGGAGAAATGTTTAAAGTAAACCACAGCTGCATTATCTAACACTTGAAAAATGTTGACCAGGACCCATGATGCCTTTAAGCACATTTTTCTTCCACGTGCAAGTGTCCAATACTGCAATAAGTTAGAGTTGTATTTTAAGAGGTATCTAATCAAGAATCTGTTAATGACAAAGATTAAATGAAATACGATTTTCAGAAACAAGGGAACACCTTAACCTATTTCCTTTTTATTTGTCAAAATAAGGCATATGCTCCTCAGCCTTTCCTACAGCTGTGATGCTGCCCAGCCCTGCCTTCCCTGTGTAGTGCTGTCCAGTTTAAACAAAAACTTACCTATACTGTGTCTGGCAGTGTGAACAGGGCAGAAAAACCCCACAACAAACCCAGATTCAGCTGACAAGTCACTTCTATCAGAACCATGCAAACAGCTCACAGGCACCCTGATACACCGCTCCTGGACATCTGAGTAACTTATAGCAGTCAACTAATGCTTCCATGGAAGGAGAAAGGGCATCCCACTACTAAATGAAACAAATCTTTTATTCATCAGCATTGTCGTCGTAAATTCACAAATTATGAAAGGAAGGCAAATCAGAAGAGACTGCCAGAGCATCTTTTAAATGATAAAGGTATAAATTTTCTTTCTGAACATCTCTAATTTAAGAAAGAAAAAGGTTGCATAGGCTTTCTACAGGTGTGCACAAAAAAAATTGAACTACATGGAGGTTTTTACATTACAATTCAGAGTGTACATTGGCTACTTGAAAAGGAAAATATTTACTTACAAATCCAAGACAGCTATTGGAACAACCTACAGAATAAGGCTTATGAATATTTACTTTTCAGCCCTGTAAAATATACTGAACACATAATTATCAGAAAAATAAAATGACACTTGTGAATCTTGTTCTGGAATCTCTCACTGATGGCATCTTTTCAGAAAGGACTATTTTTATGTTTGCCTCTCCCAAGTTACTTTGGAAGAGAAACAGTGGTAAAGATATCAGGGGATTATTCACAGCATCAGAACAAAACAAAACATTTGTCAGAGCACAAGTGGAATGTTCTCGGCATGCAGAAACAACCAACCATGCAGACAGAAAAAATCTTCAATAAATTACAAGCATAAAATTATTCAAACTTCTCCTTAAAAGAATGGCTACAGCATCTTTGTAGCCTCGACAGTCATGCCATCAAAGCTGAAAGAGGTCTACTCTTTCAGGAGGGCGGGCCTGCATGCCTGACAGGTTTTCAATGGCTATTTTTAGTGAGTATGTATGTGGCTTGTTCTTTGGTGTGTGAAAGTCAAGAGTTCTGGGAGGATATTCCACGTGTTTAATTCTGTATTTTCGATTTTTCTTTGTGATGATATTATAAACTGTATGAATACGTCTAGTTACTTTTCAGGCTAACCTCTAGAATGAGAGTGGATCCATTATAAAGTTAATTCTTGCAGGTGATAAAGACGTTTTCCTGATGATACTTGGTAGTAGTTCGGTGATTACTATGACAGCATAATTTTGGTTTTGATACAGAAAAACATGAACTATTCCTAAAAATAAGATTTTTTTTTTTCCCTTTTAAAAAAAAAAAAAAGTGTCAGTTACAAAACCAAGCTCATACACTCCATATTTTTTTTTTTTAAATAGGATTTAAATCATGTATACATGAATCTTTCTAATGTGCAAAAAAAGGACACACAAGCAGACAAAATAGCATTTAGGAGGAAAAAAGGAGCCACACCTTCATTAAATAGGGATCTGAAGTCCAAACATAAAGATCTATTAAATATTATGTCCAAATGAAAAACTACTGGCATGTTTCCTTGTGTACACACCTCCATTTAGCCTTCTGAGTTGCTCCAGATATTTTAACATCTACCAAAAAAATAATTATAAAATGCAGGACGCACAAGAACAGATACAAGCTCAGCGCTTTGACCTAAATATATTTGTGTAGTATCTATAAAGCCTAAGTTATTGTATTAAGACAGCAGACAAAAGGCACAAAATTAATCAGTACTACAGAAAGGTAGGCATCCATGCTACTGTATGTTAGAAATATAGTGGTTTCTTTACAGGGCACTGTAGAAAGAAGCACTGAGCAGCAGTCAGCACATTTTACGTTTGCCTTTTGTTGCCACTTCTCTCAAAAACATCTTCACTTTCAACAAATATGAACTAAAACGCAACAAAGCCTTAACACACTTTTAGAATCCACTTTCTTAATGTCACAGTGGTTACATGACAAAGCAAGATGAAGCTACAGGATTGTTTACTTACTTTTTTTTTACTTTACAAAACAAATTATATCCCATTTTGTTTGTTTCATTAATGAAGTTATTGTCTCAGTGTAATAATTTACTAAATTGTTACTTTTACATCAGAAAATCATTCATCTGAGAAGGCTAGTTATATTGTCTCTATTCAT
Source organism: Harpia harpyja (assembly GCF_026419915.1). Lineage (NCBI taxonomy): Eukaryota > Metazoa > Chordata > Aves > Accipitriformes > Accipitridae > Harpia > Harpia harpyja. The sequence goes on along the minus strand of NC_068940.1, from coordinate 63,161,596 downwards.
CCAAGTATTTCGCATCCAGAAGCAATCAACTGGGTCAAAAGCAAAAGAAATCAAAATACAGGTCTGCTTGGAGCCTTAATATGGAATTAAGGGCTCTGACCAGACGAGCTCCGTCTCCTTTCCCAGAGCAGTGTTCAGAACCCGCCTCCCAGCGGGTGGGGAAGGCTGACGCCCGTCGCAGCGGCACACCAGGACAGGACTCCTACCCAGCCTCACCCGCCTCAATGCACAGCCTGGCATTTATTTCAGCAGGAACGCATCAGCAGTGGTTTAACTTGGAAGGCAAGGCTGTGACACAGCCCAACGGCCAGGCCGGGCCTCGCTTACGTCGGGGTGGGAAGCTGAGGCAAGAGTGAGCTGGACCACCACAGCTACACCTGCCAGAAGGGATTTAGCAGAACATGTAACCCAAAAGCATTGGCATGACAGTAGCCAGAGAACGTGACACAGCAAGATCAAAATTACCAGAGCAGCTGGCTCACTGGTGACCAGAGATCTATTAAACAGCTGGAAGTATGAACAAACAAAAAAGTGAGGACACAACGGGTTAGTGCGAACAATCTTCTTGAGAAGGTATTGCTACTTCTTATAAGATGGCAGAAAATTCCCACTTATAAGTGACAGGAAACATGCTCTTAAATTGGCATCCCGAAGAGCAAGCGCGCTGTCAGCGTATCATTCTTATGTCAAAGTGAGTTACTCAATGACTGTTTAGACAGAATGACTGCCATTAAGTGACACATCACATTTGAAGTGCAAAACATTTTTGGCAAAAGTGAAAAATAGAAAAACCTTAACCGGTACTAATAAAAAAGTATTTTCTTAAATACTAGCAAAGGGCCTGATCCTGCAAGCACACAACTCGGGGAACCCCAGCTGAGTCCAGCAGGAGTTCTATGCCCTAACACTTAGAGGAAAAGGTCTTTAAATCACTGTTAGTGTTTATACTTGTTTACATGTAGTGTAAATAATACACACACAAACACATACACACTGCGTGTATATATGTGTGTATATATGGACGTGTGCGTGTGTGTTTGTGTATCCATACACACAAAATGGCTCCTGAATAAACTTGAGCTTGTGGTTATTTTGAGATGCATCATTCACAGTATATAGCTTCTCATTTGTATCTTCTGATAACAGGACCTATTAATGACATCTTGAAGTTATATACTGTATCATTTTAATGCCTTTAAGGTAAAGTTATGAGGCAACTGCTCTATCCCGTCAGTGAGTCTTCCAGAGAGGATTCAAGTATAGCCAACCATCACCCTGCAAGAAAATTAGGGGAGAGTTTACAAACAAGACTTACACATACTGGATCTGTGTATGTCCACATAAAAGCTAAAGTAACACTAATCAACACAAGAAACCATCCCTGTCATCTGAAAATGCTGTGCTTGATGAATTTACAGGTAATCTGGGCAGGAGGGAAAAAATATAAGGGGGAAGAGAGGCAATGGGAACATGCAACAGATGAACTGCTGGTTTAAATAGCTGCACATACCGGCTAACGTAACAACACAGTCACATAATAATTCCCTCAGTCAGTCTTATTTCCCTTCCCCCTTTAAGAAAGGGCAAAGACGAACTTAGTAAAATCTATTTCATTTCAAGCAGATGAAACCCAAGACTCTGTTTAAGATGTCCATGCTTACTTACATTGGACAAATATCCCTAGATCACGTTCACTTTAGTATGCTGGGATTAAGATTAGTAGGGGATGTAAGTACATAGCGTTTGCAAATTAAGGTGTGGATTTTAAGATAAAAAACATGGCTTTAAGTGCCTAACATGAGGTACCAAAAATTCAGCTTAAAATAAATCTAACTGAAGGAAAGTGAACAAGTTTACAATATGGAGATAGAAAAATCCATTGCTCTTCTTTAAGAGCCAAACTCTGGCAAAAATAGAATTTAAAACACTCAGTGGTATGTAACAACACTAGCCCATGGTAAAAACGACAGACAAATTCATTTGTACTAGCATCCTCCTGTATGTAGAAACATGCTATAGGGTCTTTAAAATATGACAATGAAAGTACCTCTTTGGCAAAATATTTTGGTTTCCACGGCATTGTAAGAGCCACACGTTGCCTCTCTTCTGCTCGCTGTCTCTCTTCAAGGCGGTGCTTGTGTTCTGTTGCTGCATCAATATTGCCTTCTTTCAGAGAATTGGTGACATGTTGCCAAAGGTGCCTGTGTGATGGAGAAGGAGCACAAGCGGCAGTGAGAACACTTCTGCCATGGCCAAGTGCCTGGCTAGACAACAGTACGGTGAGAGGCAGACTGATGCCATGTTCTCCATGCCATTTCTGCAAGTCACGCAGCTTGTGAACCATCGCTCTCCTAGGATATTCATTGCATTTGTGGACCAGATTTTCAGATTTGCTCAACTCCCAGTATTTTGCCATGCAAGTTAACTTTCTCAATAGCTTTTGTTCCTGTTCCTGACTCTTCACAACCTAAGCTTTCTTCTCAAAGCAGATGGATTTATTTTTATCATTTCCTGTTCACATTCTTTACTGATGATCCACCCCCAAATGATACACATTTATTTGCAGTTAAATTTTTGAATTATAAATGAATGTTAGCCAAGAGCCAATTGTACATTAAATTGGGACAGTGACTCTTCCCACCACGTTACTAACAGAGGAATTGATGCACTGATTCTAGGAGCCCTTCTAGGTCTGTGCTCTATATTCCCAGTTAACAATAATTATCAGTATATAACCAAACTTGTTTTTCACACTACTGACTGCATTCAGATACAAAGCCTTCTGACACTGTATTAGCCTAGCAGAAACTTTGCTCAGAAAAATACTCAGAAGAAACCAACTGCAGCCTGCACATACTTCCAGGGGTGTTTAAATGAGTTTCTGTTTACAATCTGATAAACTGCATATCCTGCAGAAACACTGGAGAGTTGTAATTTGCTTACTAATATCTAAGAAATATAATAAATACACCACAGAGCTACTGGTTTCCTTATTTACCCCTACCTTTCTGTTCCAAAACTATAGGGGGAAAATGAGTTTGTGATAAGCAAGCATGTCTAGAAAGTAGGAAAATGGTATCTGACCCTGCACAATGACTCAAGACACACCTTTGTACTATTTACAGATAATAAAATGAAGCCTAACTCATGTTTTTAAATCCTCCAATAAAATGTTCCTAAATTCAATAAAAATATTGATTTTTCTGAAGATAAGCATCAACAGTTATTGACAGTGAATAACAGAACAAGTTTTTTTCTAATGTACCTAGTCAGAATTAGGCATGTGACATGGGTGCTGAGAGCCTTAAAATCACGTGTGTCTGTGTGTGTATTTATATCTCATATTGCATCACATTTTACATATATATATTCTAAAATATATAAAACATGAAATTCCAGTGTAAATTATAAGATGCAACATTACTTGCGACAAATTAATTTGACTACAATTTTACAGTCACTCAGAAAAGCAGGTGAAAACACTGCATTACCATTTTCCAAATGCTCATTAGAACGCATACAAGCATTTTCCCCCTCTAGAAAATTGATGTACACGACACTATAATTTATGTTCTAAAGAACCAATACACAGCTCCAACTATTTGTGCCTAGATTAACATGCTGTAGGAAGTGAGGTGTTTTTGAACCACACCATTTATAACTGCAGTTTGCTTCCCTGTTCTGTTCCCATCCGAGGTTCAGAAGCAGAATACTGTAACGCCTCTGCCCTTACCTTGATTCCAGTGGGCCTTGCTTTGCTATCGGCCTAATCTTTTTCCTGATAACAGGCAGTTTGTTAGTGTCAATCACTTTGGTTTCTCCATTGCTGTAAGTAAATTCCAGAGTACCGTTCCATTCTCCCTGCGCCTTGCATACAATGGTATTAGTGGGATTGTGTTTCACTTCAGCTGTAACCCTAATTCAAGAGGGAAGAAAAAAAGACCACAGAAATAACTGGTACCATTTATTATCACCATATGAAAGCATTACCACAGCTAAGGCTACAAGCAGCTTTCTACATCTACAAAGTAATTTTTCAAGCAATGTATTGACACTGTCTCCAAAAAGAAAGACTCAACCCAAGAAAACTCTGCTAATACAGCAATAGCTTTTGGACGACATTCTCCCAAAGTACAGCAGTAACCCAACTTAAAAAACTCTGATACTCAGCTCTAACCCAGAACTGTTTACCTCATCAGCCTGAAAAACAACTCCTGACATTCATGTGACATTTTCAGTACACGGTATTTTCACACCTGAACATAATGCTGTCAGATACCTGTGTCAAAGACTTCAGGTACCTTTATTTTCTTCCTTAGCTCTGCAAGTTTACTTCTCAGCTGCTTAGAGGCAATGACTAAAGCTACCTCAGTGGTCCAAGAACTGGTCTGAGAGTCAGCAAAATAGATAGATAGGACTGGAAAACCAAAATGCAGGGAGAAGTTTCATGTGCGTGTGTGTCTCTGTGAACATGCACACATGTGCTTCACCAAGCCATGTCAACTAATCTGTAAACTCATATAGGTTTTTAAATTATTAAACTAATACAGCACAGCCTTCCCCAATTTTCCCTAATGACACCAGTTAATAATCTACACCTTTCGGAAAAAAACCTGTCAAAAGACCCCATGTTGGTATTTGCCTGAACACAATATTGAAACGGTTGACACACATATAGAAGAATAATTAGACCAACTGAAATAAAACAGAGGTAACCATGCAAAAGCACAGTCTTCTCATGGACACTGCTACAGTCGGCAGCAGAACAAGAAAAGGGTCTGTGTACGTTAATGACTGGGTCATCAACTTGAGCATGGAAGTAAAACAGGAAGCTATCTTGCACAGTGCCTCTTCACACCCTTAATAAAGGAGCACCAAAGGCACATAAATAGTATTTTCATCATCTGGAAATTTCAGTGCAGAAGTGGGAGTCCCCAATAGGGAGCTACCACTATGGGCAGTGACACTTTTGCTTCTCTCCTCCTTACAGGAGCTCCACCTGGAACACCAGTTCATCTACAAGACTCACACAGAAGCAGCAGCTGGTGTAGCAGAAATACTGTCTTTTCTGTGTACATTTTTCTGATCCTGCACTTAGAGCAATTTTTACAAGCAACAAAGCCTGGAAGAATACATTCACTTTAGTTTAATGAGACAAATATATCCAATTCAGTTAAATGATATAAAATGTATAATTACAATAAACTGTGCTCTAAAGCTGTAAGTCATCTCAGACACTAATAGGAAAACAAATTCAGATATCTGTCTATAAAATAATCCAGCGGAAGAACCGAACAGATGCCCAAGAGTCTTTCCATTGAAATCCAGCAGCAGGTAAACAAGAATAAGACAGTAATTCCCGTACCTGTGGACCTTTCCTCCGTAGAATGGCTTGGTATGGAATGTGACTGTAGCAGAATAGCCCGTTCTGGCACAACTGATGTTGACTTTCCCTCCAAGCTCCACCCATGGGATGGTAAGTATCGAGCGAGCATAGGCACTAGGCAGGGTGAAAACATACTCTTCTTCATGTTCCATCAAGTAAAGAACACCTACATAGGAAGAAGGTTGAAAGTGAAATGATAAAAGTTCACCGATAAGACCTGGCAGTCACTGACCAATTACTGTCATCAGAATGTACTTCCACAGAGAGCACAATGTGCAACTCGCCTTGAAGGAGGGTGCTGTCTGCTAAGAAAAAAAGTCTGCCCCCTGGAACAAATTTCTTCAAAGAAACATTTTCAAAAGCACACAATTTGAATGTGGGGTCCTTCATGGTACCAAACGGCTTATTAGAAAATCTGACTGGATTACTTATTTTGTGTTACTGACAAGCAATAAACTGCTAAACTGGAAAAAAGAAAAATTGCTTGCAAAAAGCCACTGAATATTCAGATGCTCACTCAGTGTCATATCACAATCTCTCTGTAGAAAAAATATGGGCATGGCAAAAGGACCCCTCAGTTTTCCATTCAATGAGACATGACCAGGTCCTCTCTGCTAATGTCTTACTGAAGTGTTTGTTGGTGGGAGTGAAAGGCTCTCCCTAGGTCTGCCTGGGTGCAACTAGGAAACATGCTTAAGGAAGCCATCTAGAAATTTCCTCTAAGTTTGCTCCTTCATTTCCAAATGCCTGGTTTCCCACACAGCCTTTGCAAAAGTCTTGCATAATCAACAAGGGGCCACGAGGGCCACTGCTCTATTACCACCAAGACCAATGTCTCTACCATGCAGAGAAAATTACTGGCAATTCCATTTCATTCAGTAAAGGTTCCTCCACTATGCTGGTTTTGGCTGGGATAGAGTTAATTTTCTTCGCAGTAGCTAGTATGGGGCTGTGTTTTGGATTTGTGCTGAAAACAGTGTTGGTAACACAGGGATTTTTTGTTACTGCTGAGCAGGGCTTACACAGAGCCAAGGCCTTTTCTGCTCCTCACCCCACCCCACCAGCGAGGAGGCTGGGGGGGGCACAAGAAGTTGGGAGGGGACACAGCTGGGACAGCTGACCCAACTGACCAAACAGATATTCCAGACCGTATGATGTCATGCTCAGCATATAAATCTGGGGGGAGAAGAAGGAAGCAGTGGACATTCGGAGTGATGGCGTTTGTCTTCCCAAGTCACCATTAGGTGTGATGGAGCCCTGCTTTCCTGGAGATGGCTGAACACCTGCCTGCTGGTGGGAAGTGGTGAAGGGATTCCTTGTTCTGCTTTGCTGGTGCGCACGGCTTTTGCTTTACCTATTAAACTGTCTTCACCTCAACCCATGAGTTTCCTCACTTTTACTCTTCCAATTCTCTCCCCCAGCCAAACTGGGGGGGAGTGAGGGAGCAGCTGTGTGGGTCCTGGTTGCCAGCTGGGGTTAAACCATGACATCTAACCTAAGCATTATGGGGCTGTAACTAAAAACAACAACATGCAGCAGCAGTAATTTTTCAAGATTATTTGTAACTACAAAGGAAGTTGCATGTCTGATCAGATCCTAGCTTCCCCTTGGGTTAAGGATACAGCTCTACCCCCACCATAGCTGTAGTTTGGTCTTCAGGATGACAAAGAACAGGACATAAGACCAGGTAAAGAGTACCTTAAACCTTGCACACAGAATTAGATCATGCCAAATACCTGTAATATATATTTGATTAGAGTTTTAGTCTTTTGTGTCCCATTAATAACTGCCTAAAGACAAAAATTACAGCTCTGAAATAATTTTTCAGAACAGGGGTTGAAAATAACCCATCACGGGAAGCACTTAGAACCCAGAAATATTTGAAAAAAATCAGAAAAATGATCTTGACATATCTATTTAGAAACAAGATGAGCTTGAGTCAATTTGCCTTCACCCTGGGGCAGATAGGGGAAGAACACATTGGTAGTGGTATTGATTAGTTCATCTATCTGTTTAAGGGAATAATGACACTAATTTTGCAAAGTGATCTGACATGCAATGATGAAAAAGCACTAAATAGGAACAAGGCATTACTACTGCCAATATAAAAATATGCCCTTAATGTTGTACAAAAACACAAACCTAAAAAAGATACAAAATTTAAAAGCACAGAGCTCTAACAAGAATCATCATCTTAAATACTGGCTCCAATTAATAGAACTAAACACAGGCACAGGAAGCTCTGCACCTTGTCACTTCTGCCTTCTGAAACTGTTCTACAGGAAAACATCTTTTGCAAAACGGAATAGTTTTATGCAGTTGTTCCCAGGACTTCTGCAACCTCAGCCTGCTGGCAACTACACAGCCAGCACTTCTACTCCAGCAAGTTTGACACAAATGAGCTGGAGAGTGCAAAAGCACAAACACAGAAAAGCAATGTCTTAAAAGGACCTTTCATCATTTTGCCTTGGCAAGTCACAAGTTCCTCATGTCATCTGCTGAACCCGCACCAGCAGGGAACAGCCAGGACACAGTTGGAACACACTCAACATTTTGCCTCAAGCGTCCTCGGCTCCATACCTGCAGGTAAAACCAAGCTGAACACACTGCAGGAAGGCTGAACTACCCGACTCACCCAGGACACGCAACCAGGAAGAACTCGTACTCAAAAAGACAACTCTGCTTATCAAATGCATTAAATGGATGCTGTAATAACGTGAAATTAATAAAGAACAATCAAGAAGCCTTTTAACTAGATGATGATACTCAAAAAGGATCAACGAAAGCTAATGGGTACTGATTAAACGCAGAAAGGAAACCTCACAGCCTGCAGTTGGGCATTTTCCACACAGAGAACTACAACAGGTTTTAGACTCAAGTCTGTCAGCTTTCCCTTCTCCTCCTCTTCCCATTTATTCTCCACCTTCTTCATTACAGTCATGGACAACAGACACGTAGCAGCAACCAGCTGCTCTAAATGGCCTGTGGTGCTACCCATGAAGTCACGTTTCCTCAGTCTTAATGGTCTAAGCACAGACACAATCCTCACACAGTCAAAAAGCACAGTCCGCCTGAAAGCATCAGCTTCCAACATGACAGTTTTGAGGGTTCTGTTGTCAGGTTGGGGGGGGGGGTTAAGACACAAAAGGTCTAATAGCAGTACAGCGGGCAGGTGTGATGCTCACTACTGGGAGAGAACATCACTGTATTTATGAACCAAACCTTCATGTGAGCTTCTCCAGAGCCTCCTACTTCCCCAGGCCCAGCCATCCTCCTCTGACTGTCACTGCATGTCCCCACATGAGAGGAAACTGCCATGATAAACACAATTTCCTTCTGGGTTAGTATAGGTTTGCTTTTGTCTCTCTGATGGGATCAATAGCTTTTTTCCTCCATACTCGAGTGGGAGGGATGCAGAGCTCTAATGAATGCTGCCAAGCACACTGAAAAGTGAACAGCAAATAACAGCAGTGACCTTCAATGTAAATATTTAACCACCACAGCAGGTTAGAGATTAAAAACTGAACCCAGGTCTCTTGGTAGTATTTTTAGCACCTGGTAGCATATTCTTTGAATTCCTTAAACATCTGAATAAATACATTTTTAATGAAGTGCTCTCTCACTTGAAATATGACTCCAGCTCATTAATTATAATCCAAAAAAGAATAAAGGGAAGACTTGAAATATCTACAACTTGATATTACTTTTACTACTAATGTGACTGTTAGTTTTGCATTCCATCATTTGCAGAGTCCACATGCAAAACCTCGTTTAACTGAAGCACCATGAAGACTGCAGCTACACCACTATATCTGAACTGAGACCCATGCTCTCAGGGAAGTAGAAGCCAAAATGACATTGCGAGTCCACATTTGTAACTGCTACCACAATTTGAATTCATGCCCTACCCTGCCGAGTTTAAATCTTGAAAATTAAAGGCAGAAAACCTAAAATTTAACAATTATTTTTTGAAAGTGTTGTGTACTTTTAACATCTGCTTATAAGTATCATTACATTGTAACTGATCTTTAAAAATATCTGCTGGAAAATACACAGGCTATTTTTCTTCCCTTGCTTCCCTACTGTAAGGGATTATTAATTTTTAGTTTAAAAATGGCTATAAGTAAATATAGATTCTTCCATTTTCAGTAATGCTTCCTCCTCTCACATCAAAGAATTATTTCAGAACTGCAAATTCCTTTAAAAAAAATCTTAAGTCTTTATAGGCAGCTATTACGCATGGAAGAATGCACCAGACAAGTACTCTGGAAGGAACAGTGGATTTAGTAATCTAGTTTATTAGAAAAAATCCCACAGAGAAGGGTGAATTTTTTGTAAACAAGTGCAGAATTTTGAAATTCCCCCTTGAAATGTCCTCAAGACCATTTACTCCTGCTTTTGACTAAGGCAATGTATTCACAGTCATGCTCCTTTCCACGATTCCTCAGCCTGCATTAAAGGAAGTGATGTTCACAGCATGTAATTCTCCCCATTTGACTATTACATGTCCATCACTGATGCTGCAGCTTTGTGAATTGATTTTCCAGTAACACATATTGACGAAATACCCAGAGGCGGCTCTGGATCAATAAGCTGCAGAAGAGGCATGTGAAATTTAATGCTTCCCACCGACTGTATGGAGATCAATCTGAACAACAAACGGTACGTGGGACACAAACGGCCTAGGGCAGTTTCCTAAATTAACAGGCTCTTCACTCTGTCTGTGCCGTGTTACAAATAATGCAGACAGGAGTAAGTTACGTATGGGATGAACCCCACACGAGTGTAGTGCATCACCAACCGTGCAGATTCACACGGGAAAACATGAGATGCCAGAACCAGCCTCTTATCGTCTCATAAACATTCCAGTGAGCTGTACTGCACTGCTCATTTTCCAAAGACTGGAGCCATTTGCCAAATTAAGTAATGAGTGCCATGCCATACGGAAACTGTTCTGAAACCACTGGGCTAAAAAATATTAATATAAAAATTAGTACTAGGGAAATATTTAGGTAGCTCTAGTTGCATGGAGCAGTCAATCTTTGGGACTGGTAAATTAAAAAGTCGCTTAATGCCTCAGGAATAGAAATTATAGACCTGTACATCTATAAACACAAACACATATTTGAACAGAAAAAAACAAGGGAAAAAACATTCATTGCTTTCATTTAGCTTTATCCCGTAAAAAGCACTGAACCTTTTCCCTACCTATCAAATCTTTTCAAGGTTGATTTCAATTTAAAACATAATTTTTGGAAGCCTACACCTCACTAGTTTTTGAAACATTTAAAATAGCAGGAGTGAAAACACAAGACATAACTAGCCACTTGATAATACAGAGCAACCCACTTAAATATACTTTATGCTCTCTGCAAAAATTAACCCGTGAATCAAAGGTGACACTTTTTGTTGGATTTTGCTGCTTTGCAACAAAACTCAAGAGCAGAAAAGGAACACGCACAGCCTACAGTGAGGTGTGCTCACCACAGCCTTTTCCACTAAAGTATCCTTGTCCTACAACCAGTATCTGAAGATTCTTTGGACCACGTAAAAAACATTAAATATTTACATTGACTCTCCCATCCCTTGCTAATTTAAAACTTAATGGGATCCTATTCATTACACTCTCTTCTCCCTCACTCTCTCATTAGTACATAATTAACATTAACCAGAATTAGGGACTGCGCATGCAACATGAATTCTTTTACGCAAAATATCCTCTTTTCTATTCAGGGTAGCTTTTTCATGAGGAAATTCAATGCTGACAACTCTGAAGAATGGGAGTTTTGTTATATAGTGAAGAAAAAGTTAAGACATTTCATTAGCAAGCTGGATTTAGACCCCTCATAACCACAGATGAAGGGCTAGCGTATAAAACAGCTTCTCACACAGATTTCCAGCTGTGCTTTCCTACTGGCTCTGCATCGCTGCAACTGATACTTTGAATCAACAAACAAAAATCACAGATAGGAAAAAAAAAATCTTAGCTACTTTGAGGTGCAACATATACTAAAAGTTGTACAATTAAGATACTGAGCTGTACCTCCTGTATGACAGGACCATGCTGTCCTCATTCTTTAAATTCTTATAGAAGCCTTTGTACTTCCATGACATTCTATTTCAGCATATCCACTGCTGCTTCTAACAACAAAGCATAAAAAGCAACATGCTCTATACATCTAAGGCCATTGTGACAAGTTAAAAAAATATGCTTCAAAAGCACCACAGAAACATTACCAGCATATTCCTTACATAATGTAGGTCCAAAAATTCAGTACTACTTTATTTGCATAAATAGCCAACTGCAGCAGAAAAAGCTTCATTGAACTGTTTGAAGGAGAGACACAAAACTATTCAGCAGAGAGCAAAGTTTCAAAACACATCACAGTTGTTTGTATTCAACCCTAAGGTCACAACAAAGTTACAGGTCAAACAAAACTGTTCTGATAAATATCTGAACTAGAACAAGATGGTCACTCCCTACCACTGAATTATCCAAAACATTAATTGCAGCTCTCTAATGCTCTGTTTGGAAGGAACTTTTTTTTCCTACATAAATCAAATAGTACTGAATGAATGCACAGTATAATGAAACAACTATACTTACACCAGAATGATTTAAATCAAGTCTCAGAACAGACACAGGTATATTAGAGATATCAAGGACACTGCCTTTCAAGTAACATCATGCAGAATGTAAAATCCTTACTGATCAAACAAAAAGTCAAAGGCACCCACATGTATGTAAGTAAACTCCAGCAACAGCCAAAAAAAAGGGCTGAATGCTCATAGTGGAAAAAAAGAGGAGGAAGGGACAAGACAAAAAACCCGACAATAACACATGATTAGTTTGGTTATCCAATGCACAGTAGCAAAAAACCCAAACAAACAAAACCCAGGGATTTCTATGATTCATGAGATGACACTCTGTCTCTTACCAAAAGCAGGATCAGTCATACTTCAATCATTCCTGAGAAATTTGCTTAATCTGGTTTTAACAGTTTAAAATAAGATTCTACAACCTTACCAGCCAACCTTGTTGTCAGAAAGCTTCTCCTAGTAGCTAACTTTAGTTTCTACCTATCTTAACTGCCTTCAAATACTTTCTGACTAACAGTGTCTTTCCACAGTCTACTCTTTGCTAGACTAACTCACGCCATTTGAAATGCTACAATGCATAAAACATCCTTAAATACAAAGAAAATTCTCCGATACAAAGAAAACTCTCCAATCAAAAAATTACTATGCTTTGCGTTACCAGACGTGTAAATACAAATATAGTTTTTCCACATTGTAAGTCCAGCGGCTACTTTTTTTTGGTTCAGCAATCTATTCCCCAGTACTCATGCTGACCTCAATCTAATACAGAATTTATACTTAATGCAGCACATGAGAAAGAAATGTCTGCAGTAGATGCTAATTTTTGCACAGCCTGACAAATCTACACACCAACTTAATTAGGAAGACTTCCCTGGGACTAAAATAAATTTTAAAAATTTTGAAAAAAGCATGGTTTTGAGCGAAGAAACTGCACTGCGAAGCAAACATTTTAAACTGAGGCTGTCAGGTTTAGGCTGGCTGTTTTCAGATGATAGAAAAGCTTCAGTAGTACAACTTCTTGCTGCCTATTGCCAGTCCTCAACACGCAACAGAAATGCTTGGGCTGCACTGGAGTTTCTCCATCACTTCCCAGTAATGCTGTCACCGTGAAGCTGCATGCTTTTGCACTGCTTACACGAACAAAAAAGACAAATGGTAACTATGAATTGGTAAACCCAAACTTCCTCCCAAAATGCCCCTAAAGACAGCAGGAAACCTTGCAATAAAAGAGTTCAGCATTGCAGATATTCCCCAAAGCCTGCCTCCACGCCCCCGATATCCCCAGGATCATGGAAAAAAAAGGGGATAGGGGAGAACTTATTCTCACAAATACACATTAAACAATCTTTGGCATAAGGAAGCGGTTAATTCCTAGACCCTTTCTCTCTCAAAACTGGGACACATCAGGACTTTGAAGTCTTAAATAATCCCCACAGTAGACACCCCCAATCCCAGGGAACTGTGTGCGCTAGCAGCAAGAAAAATAAATTTCCCTACTCCTACACAATCATAAGTGACTTTGTGTTTAGTTTTATTTCCATTAAATAGCATCCTTCACTGAGAAAAAGAGTACTAGGAATGAATATGTACCAGAAAAAAGCAGCAAGGTAAACCAATGACTCAGGCTGGCAGTAGTACTGTCAGGAGACAGACAGAAAGACCAATTTCCTTTCTGACACTCCCTTCCCAAGTTCCTTAACTCCGTATTAAAAGCCAAATACCTAAATCATAGGAAGAAGAAAACAACTGTGCTATTACAGACTTTAACTATCACGACAATATAAAATCCAGTTGTAAGGAAGTTTCATGGCTCTTCTACAAAAAAGGGAATATATTGCCATCAGGAAAGAAGCTACTGCAGCCCTTTCTACTGTTTGAGTTTGTTCGTTAGTTCTAGCTAGTAGAAATAGCAGAAGATATCTGTATGTTTTCACCATAATTGTTTTGCTGTTATTAATAAGCAAAACCAAATCACTACATTTCCCACTCTACTTTTTTACTACCTTTAATATCATAGTATTTAACATAATGATGACAAAAAGAAGCATTTACTGTAAGTTGTCCTGGTATTTCTGAGACTACAGTCTAAAAGCTATTTTAAGACAAAACACTAAAAACCGTACACAGGAAATTACCCTCAAATGGCAAAAAGGACTGACTAAATTGCTTAGAAACATTGAATCAATACATTAGCAGTCAGTAACGACACTGGTACAGGTGTGTTTATCAGTTCAGATCATCCATTAAGAATTTGTTATGATTTCCTGTATTTCTGTATTTGTGTTGAGCAATGACTTATCACAAGGCAGACTGTATATGTACGATAGAGCAAATCACGATTTATACCACGACTACATGACTTTCTATAAAGCTTGAGATAACACACTAACTTTGTAAACACTACAGAAACCATGACCCTTTGCAGAAACTATGAAAAAAGAATGTTGGACTTAAGTAAAAACGTGGTTTTTCCTATTGCTTTGTTCCAGTTGTGAAACTGTCCCATATCGAATTGCATATTACTTTAAGTAAGCAAGACAAATAAAAATGTTCTTACGGAATATGCTGTCAGTAGCCATTTGCTACTACAACTTAATTGTATCTGAAGTATAGTCGTAAGTTAACAGACTCACATAAATATAAGCACACATTTATACACGTAATGTGTGCCTCGCATTCTGTCCAGACAGAAGAAAGTTGTTGAACTTGTTGAAAGTTGAACCCTACAGTTTTAATTCCAAACTTCACAAAAGCAAATAGCCACAAGGTTCAAATGAAAGGTCAGAGGGAGAGCAAGCAGGAAAATATCTGGATTTCTGTTGTGCTGACACCCACAACATTAGCTCAAAAAACCCCAAATAAAAGCACATTTCTTACCTTCACCTACCATAGAAACACCTATTGACATGCCCATAAACTTGCTTTTGGTCCATACGTGAGCGTTCACACACATTTTCTTCTCTTTGCACTCACAGTAAAAGCAAGAAACCGGTGGATGATGGGATACTTGTTCAGCTACAAACCTCAGCTTGTAGCACGTGGACTGGTCCTGGCCAAACTCCTTGGTTGGGTCCTTAGGAACCGTGGAGGCACCGTTAGTTCTGAATGCTTTCACTTTATCTTTAGGCACATCCCACGAGCAATGAAACGTTTCACCAATTATAGGGTTATAGGGCTTCTTGGCAACCGCTCCCTTTCGGCCTTCATGAAAAGCTGTTAGATAATACTCCACAAAGCAGATAATTCTTTCCTCGGGAGTGGCTCCAGCTGCAATTGACAAAAACAGGTCTGGATGGGCCATGAAATTTGCATACATCTCCAGCAGGGATCTTTTCTCCAAAATAAATGTTGGAAGCACTACCTGTATGCAAAGCAGACAAAGGCAGATATGATTTCCCCATGATCATACTACCACGGGGGAAGGGGGGGGAGAACAGTTAAGACAGCTGCAATTCTGGCCTTGCCAAGTTTCAGGACAGCATATTTTCCTGCCCTGCCACAGCAATTTCATTTTCTTTGCAGTGTAAATAATAAGCGAAGGAAAAAGCAGCAGCCTTGGTAGCCATGCAGGCTGCTTCCTATTTCATGATGATTCTCAACAGCAGCTCACACAACAGGGATGGGCTGTTCGCTGACATGGAAATCTGCCCTTTCCTGTCCTCTCAGTTAACAAACCAACCATTGTTCTCCTTGTTTACAGGACATAAAAACACACTTTGATGTAAATTAATTTACATCAAACATCAACAAACCCAACTAATCATAACCCTCTTAAAAGGGAGGAGCACACCCTCCCAAACCACTAGAAGATGAGTATTTTATATGATTATATACATCACCACCCTGTAAGTGGTGGAGAGTGTAACGGGTACATCTACCCATTCTGTCAAACATCTGGGCTCCCAATTTCACTCCTGGGCCCTTGACACCACCCGCTGCATACATATTAGGTCCCTTCCAGCCTCTAACAAACCAAGCCAAGTAGATCCAACCAAACCCAAATCTCAGGTGTGTTTCCAAGGATAAAACCACGCCAAGGACCCTTCCCAAGAGGCTATAGGCAAGAAAACGCTCCCCGTTTGACTCCCTCTGCCCTACCCTGTCATTGTACGTGTCATGTCCCCTCCCACCTCCCCAGACAAATCCCTTGCCACCCTGATGCTCTCCTGTCACGCCCAGGCACACGGCATGTCCCCTCAGTTTGAGAGCATACCATACTACGGTGGTGGGCCCCTGCACGCCTTCACCTTATTTCAGACAAGCTGAAACAAACAAAAACCGCACAAACTGTTACATTACTGTCCTGGGACTAGAGAGGCTCCAGGGGGCCCAGAAAAAATCTGGAACTGAGCACTAGGCAGTCTGCACTGGAGGGAGCCAGCCCCCAGTGGTTTGGATGCAGTCTCCAGTGGCTCCTATCTAGCAACGCAGATGTTGCCAAAGTCACCCTCTTAGGAATAACACTTTGTTAACAGTATTCAGTGAAACATCCTGGAGTGCACTGCAAGACAGACAAGGGCTACAGGACCTAAAATAATTTATTTCTCTCCCTTCCTTCTCCCCACGCTCCACACCTTGTGCAGGACTGTCCCGGGCGGCTCAGAGGTCACTCCTGCATGGCCAGTAAGAACTTCTGGCACACACCAAATTGTCTAGAATCAAAGTGGCTCAATGATGCCAGATGCAGACCAAGAGCTGTCCTCTATTAAAGCAATTATTCTGCTTTCCTCTTTAATTCTTCATTGCATTTACTTTTTCCCTTTCCCAAAACCAACGGCTATTTACAGCAGGCAGGGAGCCATCCTTCAATCATAAACACATTTGCTTTCCCCCCTGCCGCTCCAGCTTGCTATTGTAAGTGGGACCAAACCACAGTTCAGTCCTTTTGGATCCCATGGATAATGAAATAGAAGCTGTCAAACTTTTATTAATCACTTAGTTCTTTTCAAAGAAAACTTGTAAACATGAAAAAAAATTCCAGTCACAACTGCTCAAACACAGTCTGAACAGCTACACAGGAAGTCAACATACCACAACTGCAAAAAAAGATAACCGCTCCGTTTGGTAACATACATGCTCACTCACTCTCTCCTCCTGTATATTATTTACACATATATAGTCTTTTATAGGCTAATAATTTTTATAAGTTTAGATACAAATCAAGCAAAGTTCCATGCATAATATTCCTCTGACTCTACTCTTGCAAGCCTGGAGGACTACATGGTCTCCATTACCAACCTAATGAGGCCCCAAAAGATGCAGGACCTTAATTTTACACTACGCGTGGCAAACTACTGAGTGCTAAAGACAGCCTACAGTCCCCATGGTGGTGTGATAGTGAGGGGCTGAGGAGATTGGTTTTTAAAAGTGAAATCTAAAACTTTGGAAGGCAAAGTGGAAAGGCAGTAGATTTTTAGTAGGTATTTTTAGCTCTTTAAACAATTCCGTCTGACTTGCAGCATTCTTATTCTGACCAAATAGTCATTATCTGATATAATCTTAAAAAAATGCAATTCAGCATTACTGACCCTCAATACGGGATCTCATTTTAATATAAATTGCACACTCAAACATCAGGTTATCAAAGGGGAAACTGACAGCAAAACATAGAAAAACATTCTGTCTAGAAATACTGGTAGTGACTATCATGAGCGCACTGCACAGACTTGGAAGGGCAAAGAAACTCATTTGAATAAACAGCACTCTGCATCCTGTTATGTCCAAGTGTCTCTCTCTAAAGAGTGACCTTTATTAGCACAAATGGAGGAGAAAAAAACTACAGACCATACTTAAGATGATGCAAATTTTATGGTACAACATTAAGACTGCTGTGTTTTCATCCTGTTAACTTGATCATACAGTCCTCATATCTACTCTCTCAAGTACCAGCTGTGTGCTTTGCAGCTACATACTTAACACAGCTACACCAACACAGCCACTAAATGAGATGTCACGAACCACTGGACCCTTATTATTCCATTTCAAGAATCAATTTAAAAGCTGACTAAAGCTTGAACTCCAGCTCAAATGATCTTGCTTTAAAAGGCAAACTAAAATGGAAACTACATCTTTAATTGCAGCAGGAAAGGATCCACTGCAAAATGCAGAATAATTGAATTCTTTCCACAAAAGGAGGCAGAACTACGTATGAAAAATATTTGAGTTTTAAAGCTTACACAACTCTAGTATTACAAAATATGTCTAGAAAATATTGCCTTTTACTAAATAATCTCACAGCCTCCAAGTTTCGATATGCTACACCACCACACACTAACATAGTAAAATAAAAAAAAAAAAAAAGAAAAATCACACCAGTCAATTTTTTCTTTAATTGGTGCTACCTTGATTTTTGCAGAAATAAGCAAAACAGAAATAAACAAATTTGGAAGTGTACAGCATTCTTCTTGCCAGCGTTGGACTGACAGGCACTTGTGGTAGTACTCTAGCTTCCAAAGCAATGAGTTTTCAACTCTTCTGTTGTGAACGCATTGTCCAGAAAAATACACTTAGGACTTATATTCTTTATATTGGTTTCGGATTGGACTACAACAATTTTTTTTTTTTTTGTAATTGCATAAAAAGTCAAAACTGCCTAATTTTTTTCCTCTAAGAAAAAGCCAGCACGACAACCAAATGAACAAAAGAATCTCTGTAGAATAAATACCAAGTTGCTGAAGTCTGAAGAAAAAATCTCCTGATTAGATTCTAAATTGTTAGAATAATCTCTGTTCTTATTCATTCTCAGACTTCAGGTGAAAAGGAAGCAATTTAACAGGCATTCTTCCATTTTCATTGAGGTTAAAAAGAGGATATTGGTTCAAAGCTTGATCATAATCTCCTAGGTTTGAATTCACCTATACTTATTTAGATCTGAATGCAGCTGAGAAAAGAGCGAGCATGACTTCTTAAGAACAGAGATATTTACCCCCACTACTATTTATTGTGAGGCAAAACATGGGTGTCAGCGCCATTCCCTTTTTTTTTGAGAAATCTGACCAAGGTACTCCATACATAGATGTCCTTCTCTTAGAGGTACAAAAGTTTTCCACTGTCATCTGTGTCACTGTGGGAATAAAACAAGCTATTTTCATCCCACTTATTTTAAAATTACAAGGTAAAAGTATATTGACAAGCAAATTAAAAACTTGCGACACTGTGAACATACTACAATGTTAATTTACAACAGGTTGATATTCTGCAGAATCACTGGCAGCCCTTTTACACAGAATGGCAGCCCTTTATTTTTAGCACATATTAACTGCGTATGGAAGGTAAGGGAATGCAAGGGAGTGATCACCCATCTGTACAAACTGTTAGCATTAATTGCCCTCCATTAGATGCCATTTGCCAACAAGTTTATCAGGCTGTCAGTGGTTTGGGGCACTATTTTTCATTTTTTAAAAGTCCAAAGAACAAACAATTTAGAAACTTATTTTTTTCCCTAGCAATTCCAATTTTAAATGAGGTTTAAAGTCCTAGCCCAGTCCAAGGCATCAGTTTTGTATTGTGTTCTGCTGCTGTGAACCGCTCCCCCCCCAACTCTCTCTAGCAGCTATTGAAGTCTATTTGGCCACCACAGAGTCTAGCCTGTTCTAGCAAATCCCCATGCAGACTTAATACTTCATTGCGTGCGTTTTTCTTCACAGTAGATTTTTACCGTTTAACTCCTCATTAAAAGGCACGGCAGCATGACACATTTCAAAAGTGAAGCACCTCTGCAACATTAAATGTGGCTATCATCACCGTGGGAAATTGATGTCAGCACAGGCAAGGCCAAGACTAACATAAGCAATCACGCCATAGGAAAAGGAAATGATGCTGTTTCCTCTGATATGGTACATGAAGGTAATGATTAAGCATCCAGAACCTAAAGCCACCAAGGGCTCAGAAAAGCTGTTTGTTCATGTGTGCATCACGTTACAATCCATTGCTCAGAAAATGAACCAAAGAAACAACCCTAGGGAAGAAGACACAGGAAAATGGAAACATGTAAAACATTCTCTGATATTAGCAACTACTGTGCCACAACCACTTCCAGCAGAAGCTGACTAGCATCAAGGCTACCTGAAATCTGACTTTCACAGGAATAATGAAAAATGAGAAGAGGTGCAGCCAACAAACCAAGCTTTATTGTCACACATCTGTGGCCCTAAGGGCCTCATGTCAGTAAGCAAAGTTAATAAAAAAAGCTGCCAGCTGTCTTGTAATTTATTTTTTTTAAATCCTCAAAATGGTCAGAAAAGTGATGCGCACATGTGGCACGTCTCATTAATACTCATCATATGTGTATTCGTGCATCACACAGGCTAGAGATAGATCTAAATCTGCCATATGTCTGTTCCTCTTTTGAGACTGTGGATATTATATACACACATTCATCCATGCTAATATTTTGCCATACTATAGATCTGATAATATTCATCGCTATCCTCAAAAACTGTGCTCTAAGACACTGTGTAAGAAAGAGGTTATCATATATTTACCTTTCTACTTTTCTTATAAGTGTCTATACTTCTCTTATTTACAGGATTTTCTCTTATTTACATTAATTGTGTGTCTTTGGGGTTTTGCCTCCTCTGCCATGACAAAAAGATGACACTGGAAATCCGGGAAGAAAAACCTTGTTCATTATCAAAGACAAAATGTTTTGAAGACACAACAGATAAGATCTTAGTCTAGTTTAAACATTATGGACTCAGGCAGCCTTAGCAAACCAGCACAGAAAAGAGGAAGAGCTACAAAAAATTGAGGAATGTAAGAAAAACAAAATAAAAAATGGACTGTACATAACCCCAGACATACTAAGAAGTGACAGGTATAAATTATTCACAAATGAAATTATGAAACTTTTGATCTATTTAGAACAGAATATTAACTTCTGTGAAGCTATTCAATAGCTATACTTAGCAACAGATCACAGGATTGCTCAGTCTTAAAAATATAAGTATTTTTAAATACTGTCAATTGGTCCAGAGGAAGCAGAAAAGACTATATTGAGAAACCTTGTAAGAAAGTGATAGTAAAAAGATTTTTATTAATGTGTAAGATCAAAAGGAAAGCAGATGAACTCTTCAGAATATCGAAATGCCCATGAGAAGAATCTCCTGCAAAGCTACTTGATGCACAAGGGAAATTCTCTGGTCATTCCCAACTTTTTTTTATTTGTGGAGGGTGCGTCAGAATGAGCTGTTCTTAGTTGTGGAAAGTGGGTTATAGGGATTTTATTTGGGGTTTTTTAAGTAGAAAACCTTTCCAGAAGGAAAGGGTATTCTGTATCTCTACAAAAATCCATTTGATTATTTATTAAGCCCCGTGAGAAGGTTTCACTGGAATGTAGGACTATTCAAAAAGAGGCATTCCATGGTTCCAGAACATCTACCTCACTTCCAAAACTCTAAGGACTTATGGGAAATCTCTCAGACACCATAACTTCCCTGATCATAACAGTATAGATAAGCTCATAACAATAATGGTACCAAGACCGGAAGGATGCACAGAAGGTTAAAGTGGTGAGCTGCTTAGCACAGACAAGAACAGCGACACATTGAAGACTATAATTTCTTTACCATCATGGGTTTTTTAAGCTGCCAAGTAATTAAATAGAATCCAATCCACAAAGCAGTAACTTGAGTACATACCTCCTTCATCTATACAATTGACGTTATTGTTCCTCAAACACTTGGTGCACCCTGACTTAACATACATGCGGGATACATACACAACATACGGTTGCTTTAACAGACTTACAAAAAAATAAGGAAGAGTTTGGGGGGTTTTTTCTTCTTTTTTCCCTTCCCCTTCCCCCACTCCATCCCCTCATCCCTAAAATATGTGATGTGGTCACTTCATGTGAAAGCTTGCCTAGCAGGAGACAGCACTCCATAGCTCTCTGGAACCACACCTGTTCAGAGGCAAACTTCCTTGTCCACAGGGGCAAAACATGCTCACAGGAGTCACATGTGTGCACACGCACATACACACACAGAGAAGGATGAGAAGAACTACAAATAATGAACAATTATAAAAGAGATACAGTGTCCGTACCCTGGTTAGGTCCATGCCAAGTTTGAGCTGAGAGATGAGATGGAGAATTACACTACGTTGATCATCCATGACTCCTAAATCCTCCTCTTCGTTATCTTCAGTATCTGTCATTTCATCTTCAACTAGGATCAACTCAGAAGCTGAATGCTGAAATGAAAAGAAACATCACCATCTGGACAAAAAGATACAGTATGGTTTTTTCCCCACTATATATGTTTAAAAATGGAGCTGTCTCAATGGAACAAAAGACAGCCCCTTAAAACTAAGAAAAGACGCAAATTCAAAATTTAAAAAATCCAGTAATGGGTTCATAATGCATTTTGATCCTATCCTCCTCAGAACAAGACTGGTAAGTATAAGATGCTAATTTACACATTATCTTCTCATATTTATATTGCAGTGATGCCAGACAAAAATCATAGCATATTAAAGTAACGGGTCTTCTATTTATTAAATAGAAGTACGCGGTTGAAAATGAGTCTTCAAGAGTTTGTTTCATAAATCTCTCCAGCAAATATTCATACTTCATACCTAGATGTTACATGACCTGATTTCACACTAGTTTTTTTTCCTTTCCTCTATCCAACTTTCAAGTTATATATCTAAGAAAGTCAAGACTATTAACTGAAGAAGATAAAGAGACAACTGTAATTAGAGTACACACCTTTGAAAAAAAATCAAAGACATTAGATTTTGAGGGGTTAGGCAATGCCATGAGTCTTTATGACATTTGCAACCCTACGATACTTCACCGCACAACAATGCCAATACTGCCCAGTTTCCAGACATACAAGCTGAGGATCAAGAGAGAGGCATCATGCCATTGCCCTTCAAAAGGAACTTTAGAGCAGAAAGGGATAATGATTTGTGATATTTTATTTCTCCTCAGGGTTTACAATACATTACTAACAACAATCCAAACAGGTGGTAGTTATTTTGTTCAATCCATTGAAACCACTCTGTAAGCCTTCCAAATAGGTATTCAGGTAAGCTTCTTGTACTTTAAAAAAAAAAAAGTTGGGTTATGTAGCCCAGCATTTCATTATTTCCCAAGGATTCCATGCTGTAAATGAGACAACACTACCTGCAAAAGTTAGCATTCCTTCACTCTAAATAGCACATCTGCAGAAAGAGCTAGTTTGTTACATAAAATGAGAAATTTTTCATCTCACTGTGAAAGCCTTTGCAACTGAAGGTTTCATTACAACCAGCTGATATTCAGAATTAGGTTTCAAATAATATTTCTGAATGATCACGTTAGAGACCCCTCAGGTGAACAGCAGCTTGTGTGAGGAGAGTGTCTCTGAAATTTAGTTACTACAGATGTTTCCAAGATGTTTTCTCTCCCCCTTTTTTTTTTAATTAAATGTTTAGGTAGCTATTCCCAAAAGAATAGTTATTTGGTGAAATCCAAGGACATTTGAAAGACACTTTACAATTACTTTATTTAGAAAGTAGAATACGTAGATTGCATAAAACAGAATCTGGTGAGCTATAACCTCAACAGCTTGCAGCTTTTCAAAAGGACAAAGCCACACTTTCTTCTTCCCACTCCCTCAGAAAATAAAAGGAAAGAATGATAAGCCCTTTCTTCCCAAAATGCACAGCATTATTATCCAACTGATGCCTTACTGACAAGTTCAATTAACATAAAACCTGACAACCTCGTACAAATTATCAGTCGGGGAGACATAAAGCACTGAAGCCTGGCTCAGCTGTATAGGCTATGATTTGTTTCGAGGGAGCGTGGAAAAAGCAGTATCAGAACTTACAGTAGATGCTTCCACAGAAGGTTTCCCTTTGATCCAGCTTGACCTCATTGAGAGCACTGAGCTACCGAATAAGCACTGCTGGTTCTGTGACTGCCATGAACCAAGCTCGCCCACAAACAAGCTCCAGCAGGAATTAACAGTGCTAGAAAAAAAGCAAGGGAACCTCCCCTCCTCACTCCCACCCCCTCTTTTTTTTTTTTTTTTTTCCTGGCTATCCCACAAGTCGGAGAGTGTGCATCGGATGCCAATCTGCTCCTTGCGTTTCTAGTCACATGGCATTGAGATCAGTGAGCTTAACTGCGCACAGCTCCAACTGGGAAATGGTGCTGCTGTTTCCCAAAGGATATCCTGGTGGGCTGTTCTCCAGGTGGGGGGCAGGAGGGAGGGTGCACAACTGTGCATGAGTGTGCACAAGTGTGAGAGAGTGAGAACATGCTAGCGGGTAACATGCTTTCAAGTGAACATAAAACAGCTGCATAACCTTTAGCTGTTAACAGCATCAGAAAATAAACAAATTACACATGGACAAGTTTGCAGACTAAATCATATATTAAGAATTTTCTTTTCCTCCTGAAGATCGCACATTCAGCCAGGGACAGAAATCCTTCTTTCTCACCTGCTAAAATAGGTATTAGTTTTCCATGCCTTTCAAAGTATTACTAACAAAATAGCAACTGCCTCTCGTTGCTACTCGACAAAACATGCACAGTGGGGGCAAGCAATCCTATAAACAGTTTAGGTGCTCAGGAAAGCAGCATTTGCATTGCTTTACATGAAAGACTTTTTGCTCATCAGGGAGGGTAAGTACAATGTAACATTAGGATCAAGCGTGTTTAATGACCATTCTGCAATAAGGACTGTAATTTTAATTATCTTAACTATCCCCTATTTTAAGAACATGTGCAAGGGTACCAAAAATCCCACAACTCTGCTATTAGAGTTATCAACATACTAGTGACCTTCAGTACATGTAGAATGGCATCAGTTGTCTGCACCTTTTCTCTTCCCAAGAAAATAAGAACTTAAGTAGCAATTTACAATTTATGTCACAGGAACTGAACAGCAGTCATCTTCAGTAAGCAATATCCTTTCTGTATTTCCCTCTCTTCTCATTAGCTGTTCTAGGTAATTACTGAATTGCTTTTTGAGAGCACAGAAAACAGACACTTCTCTTTTAACTAACTCATATTTTCTTTAAAAAAAACAACCATGTAAGCACAACACAGGGTGTGTGGACATACAGCCACAAAATAGAAAGCTACTGTTTTTTAGGTTTTTAATTCTTTTTCTTTCCACAGAAATAGTATGCAGTTTAGTAGTAACCGATGCGTAAGCATTCAGTAGAATGCAAAAGATTATGCTGAGTGATTATCCTTTAATGGCAGCTTTTCTGAATTATCAGACACAGACATACATTCCCCCCCCCCCGCCTCGTAAAATATAATTGCAAAGCTGAACTAGGAAAGCAGTGATTTGCTCCATTCCTGTGTGGTCCGAGCATGATGTAAAAGCTATTGAGCTGTGCGCAGCTCAGCCTGGGAATGAACAGCACAGCTAGGCTTCAGTGCTAACACTGAGAATCAAGAGAATCAAATACTGAACCAGTTACAAACAAGCACCAAAAAGGTGCTTATATTTAAAATAATTTTAATCAAAATGAATTTCCAACACTGGGCTGAAGCACCAGGATTTTTCAGAAAAATCTGAATGGAAAACAACAGATCATTTCTAGAAATCCCATGAAGGCATTCACTTCAAAGTTTAAAGGCCGAACACATGAAAACACATGCCAGCAGAGAGCTATTTTAAACAGGCCACTTCATTAGAACTGGGATCAATTAATTTGGAGAGGTCATCTGCTGGGATATGAAACGGATGTTCTAGTCAGCAGTCTTCATCAGAAAACATCCTGATTATTTTTTAACAGATGAAACCTGTAAGGAAATGAAATTGTTTCTGAAGGAAACATTCTGCATTTTAAAAAAATGTCTTCAGGAAAAAGACACTTCGACAAGCCTGGGATAGAATCACAGAGTTAAAAGCTACATTTCTGTCAAAGAGCAAACCTGCCTCTGTTCTTCCAAAACCTCTTCCACAAGTTAATTTTTCAAACTGCTTTGCTGGAAATTAAGTTTTAGATAATTAGTTCAGTTATAAGACTCAGAGCTTGGTTTTCCAACATACTTCACAAACCATATCATGCAACAGTACTGTCAAGCATGACATGGATCTCATCTTGTTTATTGGGGGAGGGGGAAGAAACAAATATACAGAATCACAGTATCATTTAGGTTGGAATGGACCTCTTGAGATCAACTTGTCCCACACCCTGTTCAAGCAGGGACACCTAGAACCAGTTGCTGAGGACCCAGTCCAGCTAGGTTTTTATTGTCTCCAAGGATGCAGGCTCCACAACCTCTCTGGGCAACCTGTACCAGTGTTTGACTATCTTCACAGCAAAAAAGAGTTTTCTGATGTTCAGATTGACTTTCACGTGCCCATTGTCTCTTGTCCTGTCACTGGGCACTATTGAGAAGACTCTGGCTCCCTGTTCTTCACTCCCTCCCATCAGGTATTTATACATGTTGGTGGGCTCCCCTGAACCTTCTCTTCTCCAGGCTGAACAGTCCCAGCTCTCAGCCTCTCCTCATGTGGAGGATGCTCCAGAACCTTCATCATCTCTGTGAACCTGTGCCAGACTCACTCCAATAAGTCCATGTCTCGTGCACTGGGGAGCCCAGAACTGCACACAGCACCACAGATGTGGCCTTGCATGCACCAAGTAGAAGGGAAGGATCACCGCCCTCCACCCACCAGCAACACTCTTCCTAATGCGGCCCAGGATGCTGTTGTTGGCCGCCTTTGCCACAAGAATGCATTGCTGGCTCATGGTCAGCTTGCTGTCCACCAAGATCCCAAGGTCTTCTCTGCAGAACTGCTTTCCAGCCAGTTGGCCTCCAGCCTGTACAGGTGCAGATACCATCAGATATCCCCAGATGCAGGACTTTGCATTTCCCTGTGTTGCACTTGATGAGATCCCTCTCTGTCCAGCCTGTCGAGGTCCCTCTCCATGGCAGCACAACCCTCTGGCTCATCAGCCACTCCTTCCAGTTTTTTTATCATCTACAAACTTGCCGAGGGTGCACTCTGCCCCATCATCCAGGTCATTAATGAAGATGTGGAACAGCACTGGCCCCAGTATTGACCCCTGGGGTATGCCACTAGTGACTGGCCTCCAACTGGACCTTGTACCACTGATCACAACCCTGCTGCACCTCTTCTCATTTTTCATGATTCCTCTGAAAGTCAGATTTCAGGTAGCCTTGATGCTAGTCAGCTTCTGCTGGAAGTGGTTGTGGGACAGTAGTTGCTAATATCAGACAGTTTTTAATCCACCTCACAGCCCACTTATCTAATCCATACCCTGTCAGCTTGTCTACAAGGATGTTACAGAAGACAAGGTAAAAACCTTACCAAGGTCAAAGCAAACATCATCCACTGCTCTCCCGAGACGCACCAAGCTAGTCACTTCATTGTAGAGGGCTATCATGTTGGTTAAGCCTGATTTCCCCTTTGTAAATCCACGCTGACTACTCCTGATCACCTTCTTGTCTTTCACATGTTAGGAAACACTTTCCAGGGTTAGTTGCTCTACCACCTTCCCAGGGATCAAGGAGAGGCTGACCAACCTCTAGCTCCCCAGATGTTACCGGAATATCCCCAAATGTTCCTTCTTGCCCTTCTTGACAATTGCTTTCTTCCAGTCTTCATGAACCTCTCCCAAACACCATGATTCTTTAAAGATAACAGATGGTGGCCTTACAATGACATTGGCCAACTCCCTCCATGCTCATAGGTGCATCCTATCAGGCCCCATGGAGTTAAGTATGTGCAGCTTAAGTGCTGCCTAACCTGTTCCTCCTCCACCAAGGGTAAGTCTTCCTCCAAACTTTCCCCCTGATCTCAGAGGCCTAGGATTCCTGAAGGCTGATGTCAGCAGTAAAGACTGAGGCAAAGGCGGCATTGCATAACTCAGCCTTTTCTCCATTATAGTAATAAGCAGACCACATGTATCCTGACAGGGACACACTGAGGACTTGTATAGGACTCATAAGGCAATTCTTCATATAATTACACCAAAATATTCTAAGAATTATCATTAAGGCATGAAAAAGATTTTATGTAGTACAAAAGGGACTGTAGTCAGGAGCAAGAAGATGAATCTTAGAAACTTAAAAGATACTAAAAAAATAACCCTATGAAACATTTCTGCATTGAAAGGAAGATGGAATAAATTACTTGCAGGGCTTGTTCAGAAGCAATATTAAACAGAATTAGCATTTTCAGACTAGGCAAGGATTGCCATATTTTCTGTAGAGTCATCTAATTACAATTAGTTCTACTAGTGCACATAAAAGTCAAAGGCCTCATTTTGATTTTCAGATTCCCTTCATTAATGATGCAAGTTTGCAAGCATCATTCTCCTGGTTTCAGCTGGGACAGAGTTAATTTTCTTCCTAGTAGCTGGTACAGTGCTGTATTTTGGATTTAGTATGAGAATAATGTTGATAACACACTGATGTTTTAGTTGTTGTTAAGTAGTGCTTATCCTAAGTCAAGGATTTTTCAGTTTCCCATGCTCTGCAAGTAAGCAGGGGCACAAGAAGCTGGGAGGGAACATAGCCAGGACAGCTAGCCAAAGGGATATTCCATACCATAGAACGTCATGCTCAGTATATAAACGGGGGGAGTTGGCCAGGAGGCACGGGTCACTGCTCGGGCATCGGTCAGTGGGTGATGAGCAATTGCACTGTGTATCACTTGTCTTTCTTGGGTTTTATTTCTCTTTTTATTATGTTACTTGTCATTACAATTATTATCATTATATTTTATTTTACTTATTAAAACCTGTTCTTATCTCAGCCCAGGAGTTTTGCTTTTTTTTTTTCCAATTCTCTCCCCAACCCACTGAGGGGGAAGAGTGAGCGAGCAGCTGTGTGGTGCTTAGTTGCCGGTTGGGGTTAAACCATGACAATAACTTACACTTGCACTTGGGTAACTTGAGAGCTTGCAAACAGGTTTTCTGTGGGTGTAAGAATAAATATAACTCTGTAAGGTCAGAGAGCTTTAGCACATTTACAGTAATGTGACAAATTGGCCCCATAAGATTTTCACCAGTCTCAATACCAAAGTTAGAATTCTCTTTCTAAAGTAGATACAGTAAGAATACCCCAAAAGTAGTAATATATAATGAGCTGTTAGCTTCTTGCAGGACTTGTCACTGTATCAGAATCAACAAAACTGCACTAACTTGCATGCGTCACTTGTCTTCTCTTCTTCCAGCATGTACACCTTCAAAATATTTAATTGCATTTACTACCAGTTGTGGCATGCACCTGAGAGAAAAACATGCAAGCTTACTGCACCCATCCCTTATTAGCAGTGATTTGAATCTCAAATGTAGCTTGTCAAGTAAGTTGTACTTATTAAACTATTTTATATACAGACTAGCATATTAGCATGCTTTTGTGGTGGGTTGAACCTGGCTGAATGCCAGGTGCCCACCAAAGCCGCTCTGTCACTGTCCCTCCTCAACCAGGCAGGGGGAGAAAAAATACAACAAAAGGCTCATGGGTCGAGATAAGGACAGGAAGAGATCACTCACCAATTACCGTCACGGACAAAACAGACTCGACTCAGGGAAATTAGTTTAATTTATTACCAAACAAATCAGAGTAGGATAATGAGAAAGAAAACCAAATCTTAAAAACACCTTCCTCCCACCCCTCCCTTCTTCCCAGGCTTAATTTTAATCTCAAATTCTCTACCTCCTCCCCTCCAGCTGCGCAGGGGACAGGGAATGGGGGTTGGGGTCAGTTCATCACACATTGTCTCTGCCGCTCCTTCCTCCTCAGGGGGAGGACTCCTCACTCTTCCCCTGCTCCAGCGTGGGGTCCCTCCCACGGGAGACAGTCCTCCACAAACTTCTCCAACGTGAATCCTTCCCACAGGCTGCAGTTCTTCACAAACTGTGCCAGCGTGGCTCCTTCCATGGGCTGCAGTCCTTCAGGCACAGACTGCTCCAGCGTGGGTCCCCTGCGGGGTCACAAGTCCTGCCAGAAAATCTGCTCCAGCGTGGGCTCCTCTCTCCACGGGGCCACAGGTCCTGCCAGAAGCCTGCTCCAGTGCGGGCTTTCCACAGGGTCACAGCCTCCTTCAGGCACCCACCTGCTCCAGCGTGGGGTCCTCCACAGGCTGCAGGTGGATATCTGCTCCACTGTGGACCTCCATGGGCTGCATAGGGACAGCCTGCCTCACCATGGTCTTCACCACGGGCTGCAGGGGAATCTCTGCTCCGGGCCTGGAGCACCTCCTCCCCCTCCTTCTTCACTGACCTGGGTGTCTGCAGGGTTGTTTCTGACATAGTCTCACTCCTCTCCCCAGCTGCAACTGTGCAGGGGTTTTTTTTCCCCCTTTCTTATATATGTTATCCCAGAGGTGCTACCACCAACACTGATGGGGTTGGCCTTGGCCAGCAGCAGGTCCATCTTGGAGCCGGCTGGCATTGGCTCTTATCGGACACAGGGGAAGCTTCTAGCAGCTTCTCACAGAAACCACCCCTGTAGCCCCCTGCTACCAAAACCTTGCCATGCAAACCCAATACAACTGTGAAAGGAGACGTAATCCCATACAGAAAATTGAAATGAATATAGTAGAAATGAAATAGAAAAATTCAGTTTACTTCAACCTAAATCTTGAAACAAAACAAACAAAAATTCCAACACATTTACTTCAATCTCACTGTAAAGACTGAAATCATCATCATCCATGCACTTCTCTAACTTCCAAATTCATAGCCATTTACAGATTAGCAACTTTAAGATTAACCATAAAGCAGCAACAGGTTTTTTTAAATCCAACAAGCTCCTGTTGGATTTATATAGCTTTATATAGCTTTACAACTCTTCAAGAACAGTTCAAATAAAACAAAATGGAACATACTTTTCTCAACATTTACCACCACACCATTACACAACATAAGCAGAGGAAGGGAAAAAGGAGGGTTTGAAAAGCAGTAGTAGAGTGAACTCAGGTCATTGCTTGAGCCCTGGCCTCCATCTTACTGTAGTCTTACTTATGCTTTGGTCCCGGTAGCCCTGTGACTGATCATTGCAAAGAAAGAGTAGATCAAAGATAAAACCTCAAACACACCAACATCCCATATACCCATTGTAATGTAGGCACCTGGATACCGAAGTTCCAGTGACTTTCAAAGAGACTTAAGGCTCCCCAGTGTTCAAGGGTAGATTTTTTTTAAGAGAGACTTAGTGAGCTCAGAACCAAAGCAGAGTTTAAATGGAGAATGTAGAAAGCAAACTTATTACAGCCCATACATCTCAATCTCATCCTAAAAAAGGTCTCTTAAAGGTAGCAAAACAGGTGGCTCAGCTCAGCTGATTTTCTTCATTTACTCTGAATATTTCATAGGAGCCGTCTCCTCTACTGCCTTTGTCAGTAGCTTTTGCTTTAATTGCTGGGAAAATTTTTGCCATAGTATTAATATGCAAAACGTCTACCACCTCAAGGGGAAGCCCACCCCCCAAAACCCCAAACCACACACACCCCTAGTCACAGTTTTCCTAGCATTCAATCGTTACAGCTTAGATATAACAATGATGAACGAAAATTAAAGTTAACTTTTAAAATATCAAAGCAAGTAACAGAGGATGACAATCAAATAAGAAGGATTTTACAATTAAAAAGTGAGCATACTAACTTACAACAACGCTATGGCAAGCAAAAATACCATTTCCTTTTTGCTTTGCTACTGTAATCTACATACAGATCCAATCAGCAAGACAGGTAGCTTTTTCATACAACTGGATGAGGGAAAAATGGCATAATAGGCAGATTTTCTACTACTGTAAACTATGTATACCAGGAAAAATAATCCAGGCATATCTATCTGGATAGATAAGTAACTACTGCATCTGGGTTTGGGGTGTGAGAGAGTGGGGGGTCAAAGCTTTTATGTAATCCTGGATACATCATTCATCATTGATAGGTCAAACCATAGAATACTTGGTAGAAGAAGCTTGCATCAGGAAAGAATGTCTACAAAGTGCCCAGAAATTAATTTCTTACCAAATTTGTTATTTGTGTTTGGTCATTCAGGTCTCCAGAGAAAATAAAAATCTTCAAACTAGGACTATCAATGATTAAAACATCTCCTTTCTTTTGTGTATGGATAATTTATATATATTTTGTGGTTTGTTGTTTGGGGTTTTTTAATTGAATATGCTAAACACATTGGATGTTCAGAAAATCTCTCCAGCTAAGTACAAGTGCAAGGATCAAAGTGTGGCAGTGTAAGGAATCTGTCTATCACACAAGATTAATTGGATACAACACATAATAGCAGAGTCATCTACTGAACCAAGTAATACCTAGCTCTCTCTAGGAGATTCTTACTTCACTGTGAAGCAAGCAAGCAAAGTAGAAATGCACCTTAATACTAATACTTCATAAAGATAGACAGGCTGACATACAGATGATGCGAGCAAAGAAAATAATCACAAAACCTGTATCTTAGGTGAGAAATAGGTCTGCCATCTTTTTCCTTCCCAACAAAACCAATCTGCCAGGCATCTGGAGGCAGGCACATTATCTGGATATTCACTATTTTGAGAGCTTTACTAATTTTTTTTTGTTTTGCAGTAGTATCTATGGGAACATAAGTCTCTTCATTCTTAAAGAACAAGCTCAGAAAGCTTCCTTTTCCTACACTGCAGATGTGTTTGGAAACTCTGACCTGTGACCATATTTAGGGGTAAAAATAACAATACAGCAGTGACAAGGACCAGATAACAAGAGATTTAAGAAGAAAAAGGGTTGATTTGTTGTTCAAAGAATAGAAAAAAAATGCATGTAACATGAAACAAAGGGCATCTATGTTTATGTTGCAGTATAGACTGTGTAAGCCTTCGAAAAAATATTAGAAACTAATCATTAAAATGATTATGTTTAAGAATAAAGAATCAATCAGTGACTTAATATCCTTTTAAACAGAGATCCTCATTTGGGTTACCTACAGCATTGTAATCCTGTTACGCACCAAATAATGTTTGTTGAACCATTTTTTCCCTACGTGTTCATATCTTCTTAAGACAATTCCTCTTGCAAATCTTAATTTTCATAAACCTAAGGTAGCCAGCTCTGAAAATCAACTGAAAAGCAGCTAATTCCCAAGCACAGACTCCACAGGAAAAGACTAAGTACCAGCACCAGTCCACACATCTTGTGAGCATCTTTCATGAAATGAGGGCTACTGAAGTACAGCACTGTTTAATCTGAATCCTAAAACACAAGAGGACTTTGCAGTATTGCATAAATTCAGTAAGAACTGGGAATAAATATTTTTCGTCACTGGTATCATCAGAAAGGAACAGCAACATGAGACTACAAAAAAATGCTAGAGAAAAGCCCCATGGACTTGTCCTAAATTGAAGCAAAAAACCTTGAAGGCTAGCATAAATCACAACAGTAAATTTTATGCTAACCTAAAATCACAAGAAATACAGTATCACATCATAAACAATTTTAACAAAACCTATTCCTAATGCAATACAGATACTAGTGAAGAACAATTTCCTGAAAGATACTCAGTTTTGTTCTGAGAAATCAATTTTTTTAGAAGGAAAATGGCTATAAATACAGCATCTGACACTATCCAAAATAAGTTACTCAGAATTTACAAGCTCACAAACCACACAGTGCAGCAGGACAGATTCCCATCACTGGCCAGGCAGGACTTCAGAGATTGTGAGGGGTCTGAAAGTCATATGCTTGTAACTTTTGGGGAGCTAAGACAAAAGACTGCACTGAGCTACAAGTTCATCAGGGAGACTAACATGGAGGAAAGTATGGCAGAAGGCTATACTCTATCCCCCTGTATTAAAAGAGACCCTCTCTAGAATGACATCCTTGGGGAGAAACTTGAAGAACTAGGAGCAACTTGCCCCATACTCCCACAAAGAAGGGAAAGACAAACACTTTTTGGTAAGGGACCCAGCAGGTGATTTTAGTTGCCCACCAGACAGTACAGCACACTGGTAAGGAAAGGCATCGTACTCTAACGAACTTTTGCTCCTGTTGATAAAATCCCTAGAGAAACGGCAACAGTTTGTGCAAAGAGGTTGTGGGACCTCCGCTACTGGAGGCGTTCAAGACTTGACTGGACATGACTCTGAGCAAGCTGACCTGATTAGCTCTGCTTTGAGCAGCGTTAAGCTGCAGGACCTCCGGAGGTCCCTTCCAACCTGGAGTACTCTCTGATTCCATAATGATTCTGCTTGCAAAGCCCAGTAACTAAAGTTCAGAAGTAACAGAACTGAAGTCATTCAGCCAGCTGTAATTCTATTCTCTTTTATGTCACTTTGTATGCTTGCGAAGCAAATTTATGGCAGAAAAATGCTACCATGTTAGTCAATAATCATACCATTCACATGCAGAAAGAGGGAACAAAAAGATGGACAACTACAAATTTAACCTTTACAATCATCTGGTCTTGCAATACTAATCTATATGTAAATCCAGTTCTCGCAGTGCTATTTCTTATATGCAATATTACATGCCAGCATATTTATAAGAGGAGAAAAATGGTAAAGACATGTTAATGCAAGCAGTATTAACAATCCTTCCTCAAGGGAACATGCTTAGTAAACCATCCTGACTCTTCCTGCAATTTCTTGTCCCATCCATTATACACATACTCGTTGCTGCCACACACACACAAAATAAAAAAATTAAAAAAAAAAACAACTAAAGACAGGCTCAAGTCTTTCAAAAGAAAAATAAATCATTATAAACCATACCAGGAGAACATTCAATGCATATGTGTAACATTGAGCCTGGAAGATTGTCATCTTTTATGCAGCTAAGTTCTTGAGGTCAGTGGAACTCTCTACTTCAAAAGCTTCTAAAATTTGTTCTCAGACTGATGAATCGCTTGGCCCACCTCAGACTGTGAAGACGACTGTGTGGTCTTTCTACACTATAATGTAGAAAAGTCCTGCCTCTTTCATCTTCTCCTTCCAACTCCTCCTCTGAGACAAAGCTTTATAATTAAATACTTTCATCCCAGCTGTTTCCACATTCAGGGCTTTTCAAATAAAGAATCACTAGAATTCATCACCACAAGCAGAAAACCCCATTTTTTTCTAGCAAGACCAGATGGAACAGCTGAAGCCAGTTTGGATGATGCTTCACTAAGCACGATAAAGCAATTCCAACCTGAGACAAATACTCATCATAGAAAAGTTCAGCCCAACTCACTGAAGTCTAGCTAAGTTATTGACAGTCTTAATGAGATGGATAAGCTTACTAATGGGCAGCACTGCCAAATCCACATATATAAACACACTAAGAAATAAAACTGACAGCACAAAGCAAATCAATAGCCGCACAACACATCAATTAGCACACAATCCTGAATTAATATTAACATTGGCTTCAGAGTTCATTTTGCAGAGGGCACAGGTTTTATAATGAACAGAGTAAGCAATTTATCCATTTTAACTCAATTTTTAAGCCTTACTGCAAGGGAACCCGAGTTCTTTACATTCCAATGATTAGTTTTCACTGAATATCACTAGTAATTATGGAATGCCACATGAATCAGAGGCTCATGTTTATTCAAATCAGATGCAAATTTTGTATGAAAGCTTCATATTTTTATTTTAAGTAGAATATTACTCTCAAATATATTATATAGGTAGCAGCTCAAATACATGCATTTTGGAGGTGGGAGTGACTCAACACAATGCAATGGCTTTGACTGGAGCTCAATTTTTATTAATTATTTGCATAAACAGTTTTACCAGAGATTGTTTGCTGACACAGTAACTATTCCAGAAAGCTAGCAGAAAAATAAAATCAAAATTAGCTAGATTATGTTAGTCATTGTCAGTGCTGCTGTACCAGGCTTAGGGTCATTTAATTCTACTTTTAGTGTAATTGTACATTTAATCCTTAAATATACCTTCCCTTGATTATCCTTAAATATACCTTCAATTGATTATCTCAGATTTCATTTTTTAGATGGTCTGCTAGCGAATGGATTAACTGGTACCATCTTTGTCTAGAGATTAATTTATCTATCCAAGTCATTAGGGGCCATTTACTGTGCTCTTCGGTCCAAAAAGTACTTAATCAAGCAGAAGGCAAAAAGCAGAGCACATTCAGAAATCCTGTAATGTCTGTACTAAACAGTGAAAAGGGACTCTCTGTAATACTGCAAATGTTACTCTCCCACCCTGATCTGTTCTCTCTCCATTACTGCACTTGTGGCTAGCACTGTATGTTCATGACTAAGCTGATCTCCCAACATCAATTACACAGGTTTATGTCAAGTACAAAAAGGAACTAAGAAACACTAGGGTCAATTTACACTAGCAAACAATCCACAGTCCTGGGCAAGTCTGCTGAGACACAGATATATAAAGAAAAGGTAATACTGAATTAGAAATCATTTCTTATACCTAGCTTAGTTTCTAAAATTGCAGGAGCACTTTTAAAATTATTTCTTAGCATCTTTAACACATTCTGTAATAGCTCTAAAGGCTATTACATCCTCTGTAAAGGATGAAATATCATCATACTAGGAGGTATACTAGCCTACAGATAGAAAAGAACTTTAGCTTGAAGACATTGGACAAAAACACATAGTCTTTTAAAATGAAGAACTAAACAATTCAGTACCTCCTGTAAATAGCGCAGTTCCTTCTTACAGTTGAAAACATCAAGGTTCAGATCATCCAGGCGACCGAAATATCTTTAATAACCTGGACTTGACTGCCCTTGCAATCACTATCACAATTAAAACCTGGTTTAGCAGTTAGATAATCAGAGCTAAAGCCTCAATCCTACAGAGCTAAAACTTCAATCCTATTAAAAAGACACTTCAATATGGAGCATGTGTACAGTTTCTCATGCACACAAGCAAGGGAAAGTTAGGGACAGGAAAGCAGAGGAGACTGCGTAGATACTAGATCCACAGGATGGAAAGAATCAGCTGGCATGGCATTTTAAGGCATAAAAATCACATAAAGAGAGCTAAATCACAGATGTAGCTACAGCAGGATTTTTGTAATAATTCTTAACTAAACTGTTAGAGCAAAAGAAAATTATTCCTTCCCTCTCAGGTCCCAGATAAGAACAGCCTGTTTCCCATTTGTATTTGGCTGCCAGGGGAGGCACTTGGCCTGCAGTTATATTTTGTCAGCTCAGAAGGGGAATTCTGACACCCAAAATGACAATAACTTGAACTGGAATAGTAGCTCACACATGGAAGTAATTCACATCTTTATTCTAGTTAGGCACCAAGTTTATTACAACTGAATTTACTATGAGACTCAATATTTTAAAACTAATCAATTTCAGCATTTATTGAAAGGAATTTCAAAATTACAAACCCTTAAATGAAAGAAGTAGGGTCACATTTACTGCAGACTGGATACAGACCAAGTTCACGTCACACGCACAGAAGTATTTTACATCAACTCACAGCAGATGGACAATAGTTCTGTTCCACTCAGCCCTTATCCCTGCTTCCACCTGATGTTTCAGGTGGACAGACCAAAAAAAATCCAAAAAAGTAAACTAACTAAAACTTGGAGGCTTATACCAAAAAAAAAGAGTATGGGAAAAAAAAAAAAAAAAGACAAAGATGCTTGATCAGGCATTTCACTGTCAGGGGTTACTTCTTTCAGTGAAGTTAACAGGCTTTAACTTCATGCTGCCGTATATCACAACCCTGAAAGAAAACTCATCTGGGAAGATGAAACAGCAACATCAAGAAAGAACATGCTAAAAGAAGCAAGGAATACACAAGATAATAATCTCTGCTACAATATCTTGTATTTTCTGAACTAGTTTAAGCAGTATCTCAAATGATATCCCTGCATTTCAAAGCAAGAAACACCTTAAGTAACAAAAGCAAGTAAACACCAACACAGTGTTTTATCTAAAGACAAGAATCTTTAGCTGCTCTGTTATTTCACAGGGGAGAAACTCTGCATTCCTGAAACCCTGACAGTGCGACAGACCAAAAAGAAAGGTTTTAATTCAGTTATCTACCACATCAAAACTCAATTCCAGAACTTACTATATCCCTCAAGAATGCTTAAGTATTCAAAGAAAATGGCATCAGATGAGCCTTGTTATTGCAGAGGAGAATTATAAAGATCCACGCTTCTTCATAAACATATAAAAAACACAGCAGAGAACAAGTCATTGGTTTGTTAATGATGTTGCTTAATGCACTGCTGCAAAGTGTCTACATGCTGTGTTGAGAATTAACACAGCTATCACTAAACACATTCAGCCACTTGGTCATGTTGCCAGGAAACTGCTGCCGCTGGCAGCCTGCTATATGGGAAAGACTCCTCAGCAGTCACACACCATCACCCCCCCACCCCCCACCCCAACATAACAAACATCTTTTTAAAATCACTGCTGATCCACATACCTAAAATTATCTTTTCCTTATAAATAACATTCTATAATATAAGCAGCTGAGTCGGTTGTTCCTCAAGGGTAATAATTTAATGGCTTTTTCTATTCCAGACTACAGGTCAATTCACAATTTGTTTGGTTGGTACATCTACTATATTATGCTGAGTGTTAGCCAAAAAGCTCTCACCCATTCCTATAGCTTCTGACTAAGAGATAGAGGTTATATCATAAAAAGTACAGACTTTTTAAAAATAAAAATCTAGGCCCAGTCAAAGAAGAAATTGGAGTTAATTTTTATAGCACTGATAGAGGAACCAGCACTCTCTTCTCATAACTTCTGTAAAAGCAAGGCTCACTTCTTTTGGCAGGTATATTTTGAAAGCTGAACCCCATTAATACACTACCAACTTCTTCAGAAATGAGGATCATCCAA
The DNA here is from genome assembly GCF_026419915.1 of Harpia harpyja. Classification (NCBI taxonomy): domain Eukaryota; kingdom Metazoa; phylum Chordata; class Aves; order Accipitriformes; family Accipitridae; genus Harpia; species Harpia harpyja. The sequence continues at coordinate 63,122,847 of NC_068940.1, read as the reverse complement.
ATGCCTAGTTTGAGTTTTTTAAAAGAAAATCATTAAGAGAAATAAGCTTTATTTGAATGACACTTGTGGATTCCTCCTTTTCTCCTACATCTAAAAGAAGCTACCAGATAAATAAAAAAAGAAATCAGGGTCTTCAATGTCAAAAATTTGTCAAACAATGATGTCTAGATGCATTTTCTCAATCTCTGCTGATGCCACCACAGTTACTAATGACAATGTATCTGGACTACAAAAGAACTGGAGTGCGATGATTTGCAGTGGCTTTTATATACAATTACACATACTAAGTAATTAGCACAGTCAGTGCTTTTATACCTTTGAAAATGAACTGGCTACCCAGTGCCAAATCTAGGCTCCTGCCTTGAACACACAACAGGCCAGAATATATTTTAAAATAAGCTTAAATCCAGCACACAGAATTGTTAAAGTGTGTTAAGTCAAACACCTTCGTTAACTTTGGGGGGGGTATCAGACATCATCTCCAGGATGACTACCTGGCTCAGGTAGCATCCTTAGCAGGGTAACAGTTATGTTGCTCAAAAGATTTTTTCTCTTCTTCAAAGCCTGTTCTCTCACCGTCCTTTCTCTAGTCACACTAGTCGCAACAACAAGAAGCTCCAGCGTCCTGTTCGACACTTCGCTCAGCTTGGACAGCTGGGCAGAACCTGTAGCACTCTAGGAAAACTTCACCTCCTCTCCCAGAAAAAGATCTCACCACAGCAGCCAAGAGGTGTAGACTCTGTAACAGGGCATGACAAGTTGCTTGATCTGAAGATGAATATGAAAATACAAAAGCTCCAACTTATGTTAGATGCAACTGTTCACCTCTTCCACAATTCAGGTTTTGTGCTTCAGCCTTCCAATGGGGCACTGATATCTTGATCACAATGATCAAAACTGAAAAATGTATCAGCTACATTTAAAAGAGCACCTTAAATTGCGAGCCAACAGTATCCATCTCGGATAACATGAAGCACACAAGGACTCAGTGGAAGGGAAGATGCAGGTCTGGAAAGAGCTTCCAGGAATGAATCCTGATTCAGGCCACTTTCTTGGGGCAAAATCAAATTTCTGCTTAATAAACTGTACTACCATAATGAAGGAGTTAATGTCTCAAACATTGTGGTGGGGCAAGTTCTGCCCAACAATGAACTCTATATAACCACGAACCCTGCACAGCAAGGAACGACAGGTGAAAAGAAGCCCATCAGCACAGGACATCAGCAACAGGACAGGGAGGGCATGCTGGAGGGTGCGCAGCTCTGTGTTCTGATACGCTGTTCTGATATGCTGAGCAGGGCAGCTCACCATGCATGGCCAAAGATCAAACAATGGTCATGTCTGCAGGGAAGGAGAAGTTACTCCCCAAACGACCCCCAAGCCCACTGACCCATTTCCCAAAGGTTCTGAAAGCACAAACTGGCATGACACTTAATTAGCCTAATGAGTTCGAGTGCCCACCCGAAGGAGGGGAAATGATGATAAACGGACACAAACTGAAGCCCACCAGAACTGGACCTTTAGACTGACTGAACCAACGCTGGACCCAGGACCGGTGAAATCTTTCTCTTTTCTCTCTCTGTCTCTCCCTCTCTCTCTTTTTCCTGTAATCCCTACACCTCATCCCTTTAGACATAAACCGCTGACCAAGTCTGGGACTAGGAGTGGATCCAGCCGCCCCTAGGCTCCTCTCTGAGAAGGAGTCTAAGAAAGCAAGGAGGTCGACTCTGAACCTCGTGACTCAACGGAAGGGCTCTCCTTATTGTCTTCCCTGAACTGATCCCCAAATAAGCAAGGCCTGTAGTATATGTTTGGTGACATATGGTTAGCACGTTACACAGTTTACTGACATAGTTTCGTGCCAATTCTTGTTGCAAGCATGCCCATTCTTGTGAGCAAATAAAAGTTTGAGTTTTGTGAAACATCAGGGATCCTTTAACTCACCTTAATCCTGACCTGGGAATCAACAAACCTGAGTCGTCGTCCTGAGAAATTGGGACATGACACATAATAAAAATTACAAGCATGAGTCCAGCTGCTTCTTGTTGCTCCACCAATCCACAAACTTCCACTTACTGCTTCTGCCAAAACCACCATCTTCAGCTGAGCTTTTTATAACTTAAAAATCTAACTTATTCTCTTTTTTCCCCTCCCTTTTTTCTTCTTTTTTAAGGGCTAGTGCCCCAGGGCCTTCAAATGCAGGCTTCTGATTTCAGGAAGATTGCCCACAAAGCACTGAGGATTCTGTACTACAAACAGTGCTATGCTCCCCCGTTTATATCCATCTCTTCAAGGGTACTCCCTTCTCAATACATCATGAGTTCCACAGGCAAAGCAGTACCTCAGGCCACACACACAACTCAGTAACTCTCATCAGTAAGTGAAGGGGAGGAAATTGGACTTTTTAAAAAATTGTCATTTAAAACAAGTCATAAATGGCTCAACTCAACTGCAAAATGATACCCTGAGATGAGTTAAATCAGCTGCTGCTCTTTATGTTCTTGCTGCAAAGCCCATGCTTCCACATCCCATTTGGCTTTACCAGGTAGTCGGGAATAAAAACATCTAAAAAAAACTTAATGAAACAAATTGCAGTGTATCAGTGAGTAAATTAGTAACTCCCAAAACAAAACTCTTAAATAGCCTGTCTTAAGAGCATACTATAAGAACTGCAGTTGGCTTATCTGAAAAAGAAATTACACAACTTCCTAATAAAAAGCAATTACAAGTAATTTAAACATTGCGATTAATGGACACTAAAAGTAACTGAATTTGAAATTACTTTCTAAGGACAGATCTGGAAGAGGACCAAAGTAACATGTAATATTAAAAAAAAAAAAAAAATCTGGTTTATCCTTGGATTTTTTTAACTATACTCAATTCAAGATACTACAAAAGAACCAGAAAAACAAACAGCTTTATTGACGTCCCCAGCCATTACACATTTTGTTAAAGGTGATATAATTTAATTTAAGCCATTCCAATTGCCAAAGAGCATTCACTAGTAGAAAAGGGTTTCTTCAGCTCTCTTAAAACGTTCTTCCCAGTTCTCCAGGTCTCATGTGCTCCAGGTGCCCTATAATCTGTGGGGTCTCAGAGTGAAGTGTTTTCCTGGTGGGCAGCACTTGTAACCGAAGCAGACAGTAGAAGCTGGAGATGTTTGGCATGGTGAGAGACTTTCAGTGTATGAGATGCCTGATACGCAGCTGTGAGCCTCCTCAAAGAGCCGATGCTTCAGAACTGCCCTTTACCAAGTAAATGCCACAAAAGCACAAATCAACAGGCTGGTGCAGGATGACGCGGACAAGTTCTGCCCATAATCACTTAACAGGAAAAGGGGTCAGAAAACAATATATTTTTCCAACTCAAAGAATAGTCAGCTATACTCAAGAGACACCCAAGAGCAAACAGCAACATGGAAGCAGCAGCGTCTTCTTGTGGTCATAGCGTCTCCTGTCTACCTCAAACCAGCATAAAAAACAAACAGCTTTTTCTGTCACCAGAAGATAGAAATGTGTACTGACAGTCTGTTAATTGTTTTTACAACTACAAAAGAGACTGTACACTTGCCATAGTCCGCTGTCCAAAGTACCTCAGAGAAGCAAAAGCACACAGCAATATCAACATATTTTTCTAGTTTTTAGAGTGCACTTTCGCATGAAACTTAGCATTTTCACAACTAATTTCAAAGAGGATACCATAAAGAAAAAAGTACAATAAATAATTAATAAAAGCATCCACCATCATACATAGTTTGCATCTAACCAATGTCAAGTCTCAGATACAACAGAAACCACCTACAGAGACCTAGCATGCTTACCTCTGTATTTGGTTGTAATGCCTGTCCATCCTGGGCTGCAGATGGTACTATTGCCCATGTAATGTTGGCACTAGCAGATGATAAGGAGCTGAGGGCACCATTTTTCAGTTGCTCTGTGGAGTGCGACTTGGGCCCAGGCCATCCCAGGATACCTTCTGAAGCAGAAATGAGTGTCAACTTACACGAGACAGATTACAGATTTCTTCCATTCATCTCATCATTCTACTAATATAAATGAACTGCTATCTCTTCTCTGCTTCCATGCACAGTTTTACTTTAGTCACAAAAATACTCTAGCATCTTCTGTGCCGATTTATCGGTGATAAGTTTTTTTTTTTTTAAAGTCAACAAAGAAACATTTTAAAACATTACTCCTACCACCAGATAGAATTCTACATAAAGATTATACAACCTGGCACACCTTGGTAATTAAGCAAGTATTCTCCATCCACTGTTTTCATAGTTATGAAGTTATCCAAGTAAACCCTTCATTTCTTCTGCCTGAAATCAGAGTTTTAAGCCTAGCAGCTGTATTTTATTTCTGTCTGTACTATTAAAAGCTCTTTCTAGATTAAGTGCTAAAATGCTTTACTGGTCCCAAGACCACAGTTTAGAAGAGGTCTCATTAGAAAGATACACATTAAATATGAATCAAACAGAATTAGACATCAGAACAACCCTTATTTCTGGGGGCACCTGATTTCCAGGATGGGCCAGAATTTAAGGATTCTAAGACAGAAAGAACGACCAGCTAAGGTGACTGCAGAGTTATTCCTCCCTTACTGCTCTAAAACATAGTATCAACATTCAAATCAGCAGCCCTCAGCATAGGGTTTAAATTTCAGCTATTAATTACACGCTGCTATAAAAGGCAGAGATATGGATAAGAAAATTGCAGCTCTTCAGTCATTACCATAATTTGTATATGAAAATACAATTAGTGCTACAGGGAGGATCTGCTTCTCTCATCACTGACAACTTTTTAAGATGACCCAAATCAACACAAAGTACATTAAAGAACATGCAATTTACCTTCTCCATATCACCAGGGGTTACCAGAGGTTGCATCCTAATTAAAGTAAATGGTCTGATCTGGTGAGGTAATGCTGTGTACTATTACATTAATACTTACATTATTAAAAAATGGGCCACGAATCCTATAGCTGACCTCTTACCAAATTCTAAAGATAAAATAATTAGAGAACATTCCTCTCATCTAAAATGGCACTAAGTTATGACAACATGATAAAACTTCAACTCTACTTGGTTAGCATGATTTTGTGGCACCACCTTTTGCTGAAGAAAGCATAAGCAAATAGTTAAGCATAAAATGATTTTCAGAGAACTGAGTTACCAACAGCGAAAAAAAATCCAGCCTTTTTTTTTTTAATGTTTGTTTCACAAAATGACTCAAATTTCTTATTGCCAAAGGAAGAGCATCTCTGTGGCTCTGCTGTCAGGCCACATACTGCAAAGCTTTTTGGGTTTCAATGACTTTGAGGACTATGCCAGTAGATGTTATAAGACCTGGTCGAGTTATGTGAACCATGTGAGAGAAAATGCAAGTATCAAACAAAGGGTCATTTTCTTGGATTGGCTCTACACATTGATCCTACACATCAGGAAGCTAACATCTGTCCCCATTCCAAGTATGTAGATAAATCAACACACAATGTTGGTATACATGGCAAGTAATGAAGAGCACGGTGACTGTAGTCATAGTATCTTGAGCAACTTGCTGCTAGGAACAAAGGATAACCCCAGATCCCTCAAAACAAGCTGATTCAGAGGATAATCTAAAGATTGTTTTGGCAGATCCAAAATGAACTCTTGCTGCATGGGAGGAAGGAAGCATACCGTCAGCATGAACAATAAAACTAAATTGGAAAATTTCAAATAATAATGTTGGTTCCTTGGAGGGAATTCTCGTCTGTAAACCATCAACAATTTTTTACTTTTTTTGATGTTAATTAGTACAGATTTCAAAGAAAAAAAAAAGGCAAGAAGTTAAAATAAACTTGTTTCATTTTAGAATAGCCACAAAGAGTTTTATGGTGTGTGCCTATGCTTCTCGCTCTTCATTACTTTGCAGTAACAAATCTCAAACTATTTTTCTGTTTCTCCCTGTCAAACAGCTGAATATTGGATTATTGCTGCTATTTTCCTATTAAAAAAAAAAAAAATTTGAACTGACTTCTCTTTATGCCAATCTTTGAAAATAAGTCATCTGATCATTTCCTTAGGCTATCCATTTTCTCTGTGCACACACAATCTATTTGGCCTTCACTGTAAACAATTATTTTTTTAATTAGTATATTTTTTAAAAATCTAATTTCTGTAAATAAGCACAACAAGAAGCTCCCACTTGAATAAATACCTCACTTCAGGGGAAATTTTTAAGTGTGAACATTTACTTCACCATCAGTTATACATTTTTAAAAACACTATACTAGTTTTCCTTTTCAATACAAACACATCATAAGAAGACTATTTACTTCATCTTTCTCCACACATTTTAGAAACTCTCTTACAGAAATAGAAAATGTTAGAATATGCGAGCATGTTTTCCACCTGTACCAAGGGCAATGCTACCCTCATAAAACAACAAATCTTGTCAGCTCAATCAATTTTTAAACAGATCTTAACAATACATTATGACCTAGCCAACACCAATAGGATGCCAAGAGTTAACGTCCAAAGGATAAAGCACATCTGTTTCCTCAACACCTCTGCATACGAGAAAAATTGTTTTGATAAATTCTGTGTGCCTGGAACTTGACTACTTTGCAGAAGAGACATATGCAGTAAAAGATATTAGTCATACGCCACAGAAACCTAAATAAATAAAAAGTCAGCTCTCTGAACAAGTTGAAAAAAATTCCACGCCTAGTTTCAAAGTGCCATCAGGGAACCTTTGGTGATCTTTAATCTACAAATCTTACTCTGAGATGTCAGCACTCTCGTATTATCCCAAGGGAGTTGCCATATACCAAATATAGCAGCCTACTTTTCAGGCAAAAGCAAAGTATGAAGAGAGAATTCATCAGAAATAATCTTAAAATCAACTAAGGTCAGAATACAATCTCTATATATCAAGTGAAAGGACACAACAACATGGCTCCTACTTCACTCACGTTATCAGTTGTACATCCAAAACATTCTCATCTGCACTAGTAGAAATTATTCTCGCCATGAAATAGTACAGGTAGTTGTTCTCTGTCCTATATCAAATAAAATTATTTTATTGGAATTTACTCTCCACAGACTAAGTTGCTATCTGTAAATAACTTGATCCACTCTAATGGAGTTGCCATCTTTGCCACTTTATGGCACTTAAAATTTTTTATCACTAGTTCAATTCCTGTTCTTTTAAAGACTTCAAGAAGAAAAAAAAGATATGAAAACTAAACATATTATGAGAAAGAAAGTTTATCTTCAGAGCTGGATACGAATAGGAAGAAACTGCTGTCTCTGTTCTGTTTTTAAGCCAGCTTTTTGCGCTGTTCTCAGTCATAGCCAAATGCAGCTGACAGAAAGGTAAATTCAATTCTTATTTTGATACACTTCATAATTCTAAAGAAATTCTTAAGAAAGGCAGTCACAAATGATACAAAAGCATTCACAGCTACACAGCTACTTTATTATTTGCTTTAAGACTATGCAAAGCACTACATTAATTAAAACAAAACATCTGTTTCTGCAGTAAACGATGCAAAAATTAGAAAGGACGTAACAAATCCACAACTAGTAAAATCAGCCAGATCTCTTCTATCTGCATAGTGTTGGTTCTGTGGTTCCAGGAGTGAAAACTCAAGCCTGATTCCTATGGAAGTTCAGTGCCTATGTACACACAAAATGACAGCTCTTACAGAAAATACCCCCAAAAAAGCTTCTTTCCTGCTTCCCCTCAACACCGATTTCCACTGTGATGAACATGCAGCAGACAAATCCACCAAGGCACAGGAGAATGCTTCCACATAAGAAAAGTACAGCATCCAGAGACAACCTCCTCCCCTTTCCTTATAGTAATGCTATAGTCCACAAAACCCCATCTATTTCAGATGGCACAATAGGCTGTATCCCACACAAATGCCCTCAGGAGAAACATGTTTCCCTCTCACAGGTGCACACAGCTGGAGGGAGGGAAATCCTCCCGAAAGAGGTTTACTGGAGATTTTTCAGTTAAGCAAGGTTGATAATTTTCTTTTGTTGCTTCTGATTTTCTAGGTACCTGATGTACCTTCAAACTATGTTTTTGCACGATAATTGATGCATGCAATATGCCTAACATCTACCTCAATCCTATTATAAAAACCCTTCTATTTTTAAGTCTTCTGGTCTTGGTTTATAGACTAAAAAAACACTTATGTTTTTCCTGGCACAACTGTAAGCTAACATCTATTCATAAAAAAACCTCTTACAATATACTGTAACTACATTCTAACAAATATCCCCTTAACAATGCAATGGAGAGGCCAAGATTAGATCTGGATTCCCTCCCCTACCAGGGATGGATGTCACAGTTTTGTCTCTCCGCTGAATCCTACAGCAGGCTGAACCAGCAACAGCAAGTGGCAGCTGCACATCTGCTTTTCAGATTAGAAGGACAACGTGGTATTTGCTAAGGCTGTGCAGGACTAGAAAATAACGTAATCTTCCAAAGAAAGAACAACATATATGGAATAATGTATTAGCATTTAGATAGAACAGCAAATTGTTTTGGTTATTCTCGACAGAAGCAAGTCTAGCAATGATGCATTTAAGGGAGACCTGACTGACCATGCCAAATTTAGGAAATTACACCAGTAACAAACAATATGTTCTCTCCTGTCTTCTTTCCTCACTCTTCCCTGACCACAAGCATTTGGCAGGGAAGGGTTAAGCAAGAAAGAGGAGGACTCTGTTCATTTTTCTCTCCTGCCATCTCACCTGCAGGAGAATCCCTAGTTGTCATTTGTTACCAAATTGAAAGCATCTAGATTTTGTCTTTCCTGTCCATTTATTTTCTCCAAAAAGAAGGCAACAGAGAATCTGCTAAAACAAAGTTCAAATACATCCCCCCGAACTCCCGAATCATCCTCAATCCCTTTGCTGCCATGGGAGGCAAAATAAGCAGCATTTGCACATTCAAATGAACTTCAGAAAATCCATGGTGAGGATGGGTTTGGGTTTTGTTTTTTAAAAAAATCCTCAGAAAAAAAGGAACATTCTATTTTACACTTTGGAAAAGTGGGCAAGTGAGAAACAGAAAAATATAGGAGGGGATTCCTGTCAAGGAGATGCTTTATTCAGTAAATGAATGGCTAATGTGGAACACAGACTAAAAGAACGGATTTATCTGTGCAGGCTGCTACTACAAGACAGGATTCTGTCTGCCAAAACACTAAAATTAAAAAAACAGACTTAAAACACAACATAAGCTGGTAAAGCTACTTTAAAACAAACATTCAAGTTTGCTTTGTTTGCAGTGTGGGAGGGAAGGATGTTGTCATGGTTTAACCGCAGCCAGCAACTAAGCACCACGCAGCCATTTGCGCACTCCCCCCCACCCAGTGGGATGGGGGAGAGAATCAGGGGGGGAAAGTAAAACTCGTGGGTTGAGATAAGAAGTTTAATAGGACAGAAAGGAAGAGAATAATAATGATAATAATAATAATAATAAAAGAATTGGAATATACAAAACAATTGATGCACAATGCCATTGCTCACCACTCGCCAACCAATGCCCAGTTAGTTCCCAAGCAGTGATCCCCACCCCCCAGGCCAACTCCCCTCAGTTTATATACTGGGCATGACATCACATGGTATGGAATACCTCTTTGGCCAGTTTGGGTCAGCTGCCCTGGCTGTGTCCCCTCCCAACTTCTTGTGCCCCTCCAGGCTTCTCACTGGCTGGGCACGAGAAGCTGAAAAATCCTTGACTTAGAATCATAGATCATTTAGGTTGGAAAAGACCTTCAAGATCATCGAGTCCAACCATCAATCATGCCCACTAAACCATGTTCTGGAGTGCCTTGTCTACACGCTTTTTGAATACCTCCAGGGATGGTGACTCAACCACTTCCCTGGGCAGCCTGTTCTAATACCTGACAAACCTTTCAGTAAAGAAATTTTTCCTAATATCCAATCTAAACCTCCCCTGATGCAACCTGAGGTCATTTCCTCTTGTCCTATCTCCAGCCACCTGACAGAAGAGACCAACACCCACCTCACTACAACCTCCTTTCAGGTGGCTGTAGAGAGCAATAAGGTCTCCCCTCAGCCTCCTTTTCTCCAGGCTAAACAACCCCAGTTCCCTCAGCTGCTCCTTGTAACACTTGTTCTCTAGGCCCCTCACCAACTTGGTTGCCCTTCTCTGGACACGTTCCAGCACCTCCATGTCTTTCCTGTAGTGAGGGGCCCAAAACTGAACACAGTACTCGAGGTGCGGCCTCACCAGTGCCGAGTACAGGGGAACAACCACCTCCCTGCTCCTGCTGGCCACACTATTTCTGATACAGGCCAGGATGCCATTGGCCTTCTTGGCCACCTGGGCACACTGCTGGCTCATATTCAGCTGGCTGTCAACCAGCACTTATTATAAAGACTACTTAGCAACAACTGAGAACATCAGTGTGTTATCAACATTATTCTCATACTAAATCCAAAACATAACACTATGCTAGCTACTAGAAAGAAAATTAACTCTATCCCAGCTGAAAGCAGGACAGATGTTAATCACAGCAGTCAACAGGCTCTAGAGATACTCTTCTGCCAAAGGCTACACAGGCGGAAAAAATAATACTAAAAATTTTAAAATTTGAAGCGAAGACAAAGGTTTCTTCTACACACTTTTATTTTAAAAGGCACCTGTTTCCTGTCTGCATGCTAAATGAACTCAAGCTTGTCACAAGGCCCTTAATGCTGATTAACAAATACTTTCCATGTACCTAAGTGCTGACATTTTTGGCCAATAAGAAAATCCTTGACATTTTTCTCCCTCCTACAAAAAGAGCAAAATTCCCAAACCAAAGAAGCTTGTATAGATGCAATCTCTTATCCTCAACTCACACTACACATAACCAACACTTTCAGCTAATAATATCCTTCTCCAGCATATTTTTCAATGAAAGAAAAAAATTACAACTAATTTAGCTAGTGATCAATGTACATACCTTTAATAACAACAGCTAGAAATGAATTTGACATTATTTGACATTATTTTGACTCAAGAGTAGAAACATGGGATTTTGCTCCACTGACTGTTCATGTTGATGCACTTCCAAAATCAAGCACTAACAAAAAAGACAATCACAAAAAACCTTCCTTGAAGCTTTAGAGGGGAAATAAAACATGTATTGACTATCCTTCAAGACAAGATTGAAGACTTCAGTTTAATCTTCATGTCTGCTTGTAGGCTTGAGGTCTAGGACTGACAACTCATGAGAAACATGAAAATTAAGAGGAAAAATCATGTCATCTTTAAACTATTGTATGACAAAGAATGCCATAAAAATATTTAAAGTCAAGACCTACACAATCCTAGATTCTGGATAAGATTCCACTAAACTGAATGCCAAGCTGCTTTCTTTCTACTCACGTTACTGGAAACCAAAGCAATAAAAATATTTACATCAAAAGAAAGGAGACATTTTTTTCTGTTTAAAGCTGTAAAGGTCTGTAAATCTGTTTAAAATAGCTACTATTTAATTATAATCTTCGTGAGTGCATTCTGTAAGTACTAGGTCAGAAACTCTCAGCTACTTTAAGTCCTTGCTTTAGAAGCGGTAAGATTACAAGGCCTGCAGTGGACAAAGAAGACGACAGCAATCCTTGCATAATCGGCCATAAAGACTTCAAGGACACAAGCAGAGCAAAGGTACAGAGAAAGCAGAGAAAGTAGGTATCTATCTACTTTTCAGGCAGTTCTCTCTCTTTATGGCATATTAGTGACCAGTTTTGATGCTGAAGGAAGGTAAACTTAAGGGTAAGTTCAAATCACCAAAGCTAAGCTGTTGATTATTTCTCACACTCCACATGAGCAGGACTGTGCTGCTTTGCTGGACTGGACTGCTTTCATGAACTGTGGGCTAGAAGCAAGAAAACAAGTTATCAAATTCCTGTCTTGTCTCTCTCTACAAAATCCTATGGATCCTGCCCCACAATGCCCAGTAGCATCTTGGACACTATGCAGCAGGTAGTGAGAGAGCACTGGGATGGAAACATTTGGCAATAAATTGCACAGGGCCATCACATCTCATGGGAAAGGAGTTTGAGACTTCCTGTCAGAGGAATATATGGCTTTTAGCCTAACAAGAGTCATTTTCACCTGACAGTATCAACAGGTGATAGTAAAGGTCATCATCTTTTGGTTGCACCTTCTGTGTATGAAATTAAGAAAATTCACCTGAAGGACACAGAACTGAAATTAAATATATCATATCTCAGAATTAGAGTTTGCTAGAGAATTACTTAAAGGCATTAGGCTCATTAAGATGAGTTTATGCAGCTTTGATGACTCTGAAACTCTACCAACTCAGCAGAAACATTAAGTCTATCAAAGTATGCCTGAACAAGATTAAGTGTGTAGGAAAATCAGTAATCAAGACTTGTAGGCCAGGTTCTTTCAGGCAACTGTTGCATAACAAGGCCTGGGGAAAAGAAAAGGAGAAAAGAAAAAAAAGAAAAAATCATTTCACAGACTCTTTCAGTCTGGGAGAAGAGACGAAATACTTCAGCAGCTTTTACTTACTTCCTTCTTTTTTTTTTTTTTTTTTAATTACATACCAAAGAATTAGCACACATACACACTGAAGAATTAACTGTTTGAATTCAAGTTCTCACAGTTACACCAAAGATGCTGGCGTGAGCCAGTGCTACAGAATTTTAATTCCTGAAAGGATTCTTATACAAGTTTAAAGTCTTAGGAGGAACAAACAAAAACACTTATTAAATTTTATTAAGTACTTTATAGTCATGGCTTTCCAATTTTTTTTTCAAAAAATATGGGATTCCCTTTCAGCAATTACTAATGTTATGCTTGCTTTTCTCTGTTCTTGTGCACAGATCCTCAAAAATTATTGTCAAGTCTGTCAGGTCAAAATACAGACACTGATTTAACAGAAGATTATTTGGACACATTCAAGGACATGTACAACTCAAGTCACCTATCTCTGACAGTTCACTTAGATCACAGGGACAGGAAAAACAACCTTCAGGGACTTTGAAACTAGAAAGTGACTTTCTTCGAAGGATGCTTTTCATCTTTGTTCGAAACCATTCTCTTTTGAAATCAAATTATATCAAAGAATTCAATTAAATGCACTTTATCATTACCATTTAGATACGTGCAAGGCTTTTTTGCATTTTCTACAAGAAAACCAAAATACAGAAAATAAGAAAATTTTTTTTTAATTTATGTTCCTTTATGAAATACATCAGAATCTGGATGTGGGAAAGTCATGATATACCACAGTATAGGTGTCAAAGTTTTTACGCTGTTTTTTCCTAGAACCCTTTTTACATCATTTGCCTAATTCTCAGCTGCCCCTCTCATGTTTCTGTTCTCCCCACAATGGGAATTCTTCAGAGGGCTTCCTACCTAGCTGTCTCAGCAGCCCTGAGGGCATATGCTGCCCTGTAGTAAACCTACTGTATGTAAGGACAGGTTGAGGGGGAATGTTGTTGAAGCACCTGAAGAAAACATAAAAAGTCACCCCATATCCAGAGTTCTGCTGCTGCTGTTCCTCTTATATCAAGTCCTGCTCCTGCTTTTAGACTAGGCATTGCAGTCTGTGTATGGAAAAACACTGACCACCCTTCCAGAAAGCTAAACGTCCAACTTCCAACATTATTGACAGAGATGTAGAACTGGGTGAACTGAAAAAATTGAGCTACATGGGGACTGAAAGGTTCATGCCTGCAGAGCTCAATGCAGAATCACACTGTTTGACATTTTAGGCTCATAAAAATTTGCCACAGATTTTTTTTTTTTTTTTTTTTTTTTAATAGCAGCATGGAGAACTCTTTCCAGATTTAAAGAAAACCACAGACTGGAATAAATGTGCCTCAACAGCATCCTTCCATGTAGAAAACTAGAAATATCATTTTCACTGTGGCATTGCATAATATTACATATATTTTTATCAAACAAATATGTATTGTGATTTTAATCTAAAAAAAAAAAGCAAAACAAAACAAAACAACCAAGCAGGTTCTGCACTGTCATTAAGAATATAGGCTTATCTACCTGTTCTCCATGCCCCCCCTTGGGTTGTTTTTTTTTTTGGGGGGGGGGTCTTGCTGTCTTCAGAACCTGATTTCCCTCAGAAGACTTAGGACAGCCTCTTTTCCTCCTCTCTTCTGATTTCAACAGATTTTGCATCTTTTTTTAGGCAAAGAAAAAAATTATGATACTTGAGGCTGTAAAAGCTTACAAGCTGCTCACCCCAACGTACCTCTCTCAGGAATGGTTAATTTTGCCTGCTTCAGTATCATAATAAAAAACCCCAAGGCACATAAAGTAACACCCAAGAGAGCTTGTGCTCACCTGATGACAGTGTCCTGTTATGATGCTGGCCCACTTGATGCATGCTTTGCTGTAACAGAGTCAAACATTCTCCAAGGCAGCTCAGGGTGGCAGCAGAGGTAGCTTTTAAAAGCAGCAAGTCCTGATCCAAGGCAGAAAGTGGCCCAGAACTTGGGAGAGCTTCAATGGCTTGTACAAGATTCTTCTGTTGTCCCTCAACTTGGCTCATGATCTGTAAAGGTCCAAAAACATCTGCTGTCATAGGAAATATCACTATGTAGCTGTAAATTCTTATGGGTTGATAGAGTGACTAAATGTGAAGAACTACCACAAATGGATGTTAATGTTCTGATCCAAACATACCATATACTTACCTACAAAAACGAAGGGCTTGAGACTACCAAAGGCCTGTAAAAATGTCAAGACTATGTTAGAGAAAATTGTCTCTTAAAATAGTAGGTTCATAGTAGGTTTAAAAGTGTGACTCATACTTTCTCAAAGTCTTCATAAGGTAAAGTATGAAAATTCTACTTCCTTCTCTGTTACTAATTTAGGCTTAGATTTTCTTTCCTTTATATGTGATCTGAGACACCAGAGGAAGCTATACTGTCCCTCCTCCTTCTTTCCTACATAAAATAGCTAACCACAGTTTAAGAACAGACATTTTTCATTTCTCAAGCATCAGTAAGGAATTTTTTATAAAAAATAAGGTAACTTGTGAGTTTACAGACATTAGCATAGGATGCAACTTAGAGTACTTATTTACTATCAGATATGAATACCAGCTATCAGGGAGAAAGTTAATCTGTTTCTAGATTTGGACCATCCAGATGAAGACAAAATGCATGCTTGTATAGCAGATAAAAACAACATTATTTGAGCAGGCTGTTCTTTAAACAAATTGGCAAGCTTCCAAAATCCTTCTGAAAGCCAAAAGAAAAAGGAGATGTTTAAAACTTCTCTCTCCATTTTTATAGCCTGTAGGAAATTATACATGCACATAAGAAGCCTCTTTTCCTACACTTACCTTGCAAAGAACTTAATGCAAAAACTTAGAGGTTCATACTTGAGGTATCCAAAGCTTTCAGACAAAAATATCTGAAGACTTTGTAAGCAACAAAGATTCAAGCTCCATTTGTCCAAGCTACTACACCATAAAAATGTATTAGTATGAACTTCATGACTTTTGTATTACCGTTATCATATTTTCAAAGTATGGTGTGCTTCCTGTAGCCTACACTGTGGTAAATAGACTGATTAAAGTAGTATACCTTGAGCGCACTGAAAAGCAAGAAAGGAAACTGAACTCAAAGATGCAAATAACCATCCTTGCAAACAAGTTAGAGTAGAATTAAGTGAAAAGCTGTTGTTGCAAGGTTCGTAAAGAAATTTAGCCAAGGTTGCTGAAAGTTACAATAATGACATTTTAATAGTCAACATTTAAAACAGAGGCCAAAGCATCAGTAGAAGCCACAGTCAATTCTAATTCCCTTTGACAGAAAACAAGATCAGTCAGAAGGTGACACAGACCCCCACGATATGCAGCTTCTGGGAACTGCTAGAACCCCAGGCAGTGCTCTGCTTTGAGAAGTCACACAGCACAGAGGGTTGCTTCAAAGCTAAAACAAAACCAAAAGCACCATGGACACACATTTATGCAAATATTCCTCCCTCAGGAAGAGAGCTCAGGGAAGCAATCTGAGGAACAGCTAGGAGAAAAAAGATCATCTTCTCCCTGGAAGACAATATAATTGTATGGAAAACTGCTTCCCTCCTTTTCCCATCCTGCATAAGAGTGTGACATTGAAAACCTGACGTTCTCATGCTTCACAGCAACAGAAATGTTCTATTTTCATTTCTAAGTGACTAGTTTTCCTACCTTTTTTTTTTTTTGCGAGACAAAACTTACAGTCCTCAAGATTTGCTTCCATAGGAAATAAAATCCAAAATAAAACTTTGAAAAACTCAGACATTTCCATTTTCCCCTCCCCCTTCTTCTGCAGCTAAGACAGAAGTGTAAGATAAATTGACCAGAGAGCTTAGGAAACATTTGGAAAATTAACTGAATGTTTGCAGTTATCACCTAGCCCAAAGCTTTACAGGCTTTTATCAACTATATTCTTCCTAGATTAGGAGAAATTTAAATAAAATCAATGATTTATTCTCCCTTCATCCAAAACAAGGTATTGCTGAGTCTTACCATTCTCTAGCTGAACTAAGATAGTTTTAAAGAAGCCTTTTTGATTCATCCTTTCTGCACTACCTAGCTTCACGTTATAGTTGAGATACCAGCAGCCGTTCTACAGACCTGACAGAGCAGAGACACCAGGAACAGCAGCTTCTGTGTAGGATTCAAAGTATTAGAACTTGCTAAACATTTACTGCTCAAGCACTGATCAAAACCACTCTGTTTAAGGTGCTGAATGAACAGAACAAAAAGGAAGAACCTCCCCTATTCTAGAGTCATAGAACAACTCTGTGGCAAAAGAGGAAGGAATTAACGTATATTATTGAAATAACTGAATTTTTTTACATGCTTGCCAATTGTTGGGGTTTTTTAAGTCATTAACAAAAGATATTAAAAGAGTTCAAGTGTGGTTGTTCTAAAAAAAGAATATATCAAAGAGGAGCCCATACAAAAACACCAAACCATGCTAAACAAAACTCATTAAATAACACATTAACCCTTAATAGGACAGACACTAGGCCATGCAGCTATAGCATTGTCCTCTACCTTACTTGTGGGTCTGCTTTTTGCTATCTTGGGGCGAGGGGAGGCAGAGCGCTTGATTTATCAGCACTCTAAGCTGGTTTCAAAACCAGAATGAATAGCTTTGATTTTGAGAAAGTTAAATTGTAACTTTTGTTTTGCAAAGTGAAATAACTTCCTTAATTTTGAATGACTTTGCTCTTACACAGGGTTATTTTAGTACCTTACAGCTCTCCATCCTCCCCATTTGCAAATAGAGACAGCTCAAAGTAGTAGTTCTTTACTTTTTAAAAACACCAAAGACTATTTGTCCCCATCTCCTCATCAAGTCTCAAGCCACTTCTCTTTCCACTCTTGTTTTAGCTTTGGCACACCCTCTTCACCTATAAATAGCTTCTCATAATATGGAAAAGAAACTGCATATTCCCACAAATGCACTCAAACTTCAGAAATACAACTCTATGCTAAATATAAAATAGAAAAACTAAAAGAACTTTCAGGACTACATGTATTAAAAGGAATTATATGCGTGCATGTATCTAACATTAGTAGCCCTTCATTTACCTAACTGCAAAACATTCAGTAAGGAGAAGCCTCAGGCTAGGAAGAGACCAGCTCATATGCATGGCTTGCTCCTTTCTCCACCTTCAGCCTGCAGCAGTAGAACAAGCAGACCACATTATGTGTTCCCTATTAACAGCTGTTCCTGAATCTTGAAGGAGATTCAGACCTTTTAGACTGCCAGAAATTCTCAGGTATTGTCCATATTCTTGAGGTGGGTTAACCCTGGCTGAATGCTAGGTGCCCACCAAAGCCACTCTTGTCACTGTCCCTCCTCAACCAGGCAGGGGGAGAAGAAATACAACAAAAGGCTCATGGGTCGAGATAAGGACAGGGAGAGATCACTCACCAATTACCGTCACGGACAAAACAGACTCGACTCAGGGAAATTAGTTTAATTTATTACCAAACAAATCAGAGTAGGATAATGAGAAAGAAAACCAAATCTTAAAAACACTTTCCTCCCACCCCTCCCTTCTTCCCAGGCTTAATTTTAATCTCAAATTCTCTACCTCTCCACCCCAGCAGCACAGGGGGACGGGGAATGGGGGTTGGGGTCAGTTCATCACACATTGTCTCTGCCGCTCCTTCCTCCTCAGGGGGAGGACTCCTCACTCTTCCACTGCTCCAGCGTGGGGTCCCTCCCACGGGAGACAGTCCTCCACAAACTTCTCCAACGTGAATCCTTCCCACAGGCTGCAGTTCTTCACAAACTGTGCCAGCGTGGCTCCTTCCATGGGCTGCAGTCCTTCAGGCACAGACTGCTCCAGCGTGGGTCCCCTGCGGGGTCACAAGTCCTGCCAGAAAATCTGCTCGTGTGGGCTCCTCTCTCCACAGGGCCACAGGTCCTGCCAGAAGCCTGCTCCAGCGCGGGCTTTCCACGGGGTCACAGCCTCCTTCAGGCACCCACCTGCTCCACCGTGGACCTCCACGTGCTGCAGGGGACAGCCTGCCTCACCACGGTCTTCACCACAGGCTGCAGGGGAATCTCTGCTCTGGCGCCTGGAGCACCTCCTCCCCCTCCTTCTTCACTGACCTGGGTGTTGTAGAGTTGTTTCTCTCACATAGTCTCACTCCTCTCCCCAGCTGCAATTGTGCAGGGTTTCTTTTCCCCTTTCTTATATATGTTATCCCAGAGGTGCTACCACCGACACTGATGGGCTCGGCCTTGGCCAGCAGCGGGTCCATCTTGGAGCTGGCTGGCATTGGCTCTATCGGACACAGGGGAAGCTTCCAGCAGCTTCTCACAGAAGCCACCCCTATAGTCTCCCCACTACCAAAACCTTGCTACACAAACCCAATACAATTTTTCTGAATAACACTATCCTCAGAGAAATCTGCCACCCAATGACAGCCTCACAGAAGACTGAATGCAACGGGAATCATCTCTGATGTCTTCCTCAGTAGGTCATCTGCTCTCTACCGCTTGCTCCAAAACAGCCAATTCACAGCTTCTGTTGCTGCCTGCCTCCTCCTCTCCCTGGCTGGTCTTAAAATCCAGTGTGATTGCTTTCCCTACTTATCCCAGCCACAGCAACTGCTCACTACTCCTTCACAGCTGGAATTGCACCTCCTGGATCTCCCTGTTATGAACACACTGCCAACCATGATGTACGGGACCAAACGGTTAGGTGACGAGATAACAAATAAATGGGTAAGTAGAAATGACTCTGTTCTTGGGGTCACCCGCACAGTATGTGAGAGAGGCAGAAAAAGCTATGAGATACCCTAGGATTGCAAAGAAATGTATTTTGGATATAGTAAGAAGAAAGAACATTCTTTCATACAGTAAATAAGCTAAAATTAGCTGTTAAAAATTAATTTAAGAAATAATAATGAAAAAATAAGGTGCTATTTTCTCTGCTAAAAGAAAAATATTACAATAATTCAGTATTTTGTTGAAATAGTAGATGATATATTAATCTTTCCCATGCAGAGAAATCATCTTACAAAACCTGAATGTCATTTTTGATTTAAGGCTTCAATTTGTTTCTGAAACTAGAAAGAGAGATTCCCAAGTATTAAGTATAATAATAAACTCTCTGTTAAAGATTTTTCCTCACATCCTAAACCAAGGATAAATAGAAACTTCAAAGGAAGAAAACTGAATAGCCACACCTAAATGGAAGACCGTATGACTGCTTTTGACATGATTTTATTTACAGTGGAAATGCTCGTTACTCAGACTCCAGGACTACCAGGCCTAAGTCTGTTTGTCCAGCCCAGATGGGTATTAGGAAAATCAGAATATTTTTCTTTCTAGAATTAGTGATCCTACAGGATTTCACGCAACTAATACAGCACATCACACCAACCTAAAGCAAACAGCAGCTTTAAGCCATCTACAAAACTACCTGATCCACAGCTGTCTCAGGGGCATCTCCCAAGACACAGCAATTTCAAGCTCCCTGAAGCAAAGGAGGAATGACATCAGCCATATTACCTCAAAGGGCAAGCAGACACTCTCCCTTTGTCATACAGGCCATGTGGAGCTGGCCAAGAAAGTAAGTAGTGTCATCAATCCTGTCCTTCTATATAGCAATTTAAATACTTCAGATCCTCCTACCCTTCTTTTGGAATATAAAACCTGAGGAAGATTCTTCAGACCTCGCCAGCCTCAATCTGATACACACATGAACAATTTAAATTTTAACATACGACATTTTCCTTTTTTCATATTGATCTTCACACGTATTGAATCCCTTTATAGTAGGTATTAAGATACACTTACCCATGTGTATGAAAAAACCCAAAACACTCCAGAGAAAAAGGAAAATATTCTTTTAGTGCTGAGAACCCACACAAATTCTGTATCGTCACACTACTCTGTGACGCACTAGAAATCATTCATCAAGGAGACATTCGGCTCCATCAGTTAATAACTCTTTTTCTCTACTGCAGTATTCTCTGCGCACCACCACCAGCAGCACATTGTTTGCCTACTTATCTCTAGGCAATTCCTCTGAATGATTTAATGCAGTGATTTTTATTTTTAAATCCTTTCCATTACTGACTGTATGCAAGTTGAAAACAATTATTAAAAACATGGGAAAATAAACAACACAGTGCTTAGATGAAAAACAGAGCAACTGTAAAAATAAACAGTTGTGTGGGAAAAGCTTTAGACCTTTAAATAGTAACAGAAATGCAACACGGGTCACTTTCTTACCAATTCTAAGTCAAGTTGCCCTTGTGAGAAGTTTACTGCCTTCAAAGGCTGGGAAATAGCCAGTTTGCTTCTTCACTTTGGGGTTGGGTTTTTTTTGTTTGGTTGGTTTTGGTTTTTTAAAAATAAATATAGTGTTATATGAAAACACGATATATATCTCTCTCTCAATCACACACACATACACACTTTCTGGAAATATTAGTTTCCTGCTTTTAGACAATAGTACCAAAAGAAAAACATTTCAGAAGACATTGGGAAAGGACACGAGGAGATACCAGCTTTTCAAACCACCCTAGAATAAGTCCTAAGTGATGAGTTAGGATCTTAGCTGTCATTGTTAAACAAGCATATACCACAGGGGTTTTTTTTATTTTCTTTAATATAAAACACTGCTTTTCTTAAAAGCAAAAGCAGATGAGTGACAGAAGAGAAGAAAGACCACACACAAAAAATAAAAACCTTCGAAGTCATTGTAAACCCAGTACATTGGGTTGACATGTAAACCTAATATAATCATCAAATCTGACCTTGAGCAAGGACTCCTCTTGCAATCTTGACCTGTATTTCATCAACACCACCACAAACTGTCATATTGTAAAAATTAAAAGTTAAAACAGACAACAAATATATATAAAAGTATAATATATATATACACACACACATACACACACATTATGTACCAAGTATATATCAAAATATAAGATATAGATACCTGGAACTCCAATGTTGCTACAGCAATCATACCAGTCATTAATTTGACACACTAGCTACCAATTCAGATCATTCCCACTTAATATTTCCATGAAACTTTCCAGCTTTCAACTATTTATTCTGAGAAAGGAAAGAGCATAAACACACATGCAAAAAGACTATTGTAAACACTGTTAATCACCAGCTCAAGAGATATACCTCTCCAGTTGAGAGCTCTGACAAATTAAGGTAACTTCTACAACTGCAGTAAAAGTGACAATTTTTTTTTTCCAATTTAAAGCATTTTTTGTTTGAGTTTAGCATTTATACCTAACCACTGCAGAGCAAGAGAACTTTTGCCTCGGCTTAACTTCTGAAAAGCGTTCTCAAAATACTCAAGGTCACTTGACCAAAGACATTTTCTGATAAGGATTTATAGACTTCTCTCTTTTCTTCAGTAAAGTCACGTCCACAGATCTTTTAATGGGATTTCATCAATAACATGCAAGCTAGGAAAGCAAAATTACAGCTTAATATATAACTAAAGTGAAAGAGCTATACACAGAGGTTGCTGCTAGAAGTACTGCAGTATATAACGCAAATCTCTTATAAAGAGAATTTTGCATTTCAGCTTTAGAAGTGTCTAGAGTGGAAACATGTACAAGACCAGATGACCACAAAGATGCTTAAGTTCCACAAGTAATATACCTGTACACTTTGCTTACAATAAAACCTGAGCTTTTGACCAAAAAGAACCTCCTTGAGCTGTGAACAGAAGGGAATTCTATCCACAAAGCTTCAATCTGGATGAAGACCCACAGTAGCCTCTGTGAACATTACTATGCCAATGAGAAAAAATATTTTAAGAAGGGATCCTAGAACACCAAGTGAGATATTCTGAAAGCATCTTGGAAAGATGGAACAAGATAATGCCATCTGCATCAATTGTCCTTTCTTGATTACTGCTTCCCTCCCATTACAGAGAAAAAGCACATAATTCTTCGTTATTGTCACCTCATGGTAGCAGCTGCCTTGACCTCAATTATTTTAAAGAAGCAAACAATGAAAAGTACAATTAGAATGATTTGTTATATAATAGTTATTAAGGCTTAGACACATACATTCTATCAATGAAGCTTCAAAGCAGCAAGTTAATTTTCACTTGGCATTTAATTTGCTGAGACATAACAAAAAGTTACGGAACAAACAGAACTATACCTCTGACAATCAGGATGGCAGCTAGTCACCAGGGCACATTTCTTTCCTTTCCATCCTTGCCTCTGCTTTCACAATTCTATTTCCTCCCTCGGAGGAGAATGAAAACAAGCTCCCCTCACCCCATCCACATTTTGTTCTCTTTTCCCTAACCAGGAATCCACATAATCTCTGTTAAGGGAACAACTGAAAAGCCAGTTGCTACATATCTTCATTGTCTCAGCTAATAAAACATCATTTACTTTGGGGGTTTGTTTTGGCTTTTTTTGCTCAGCCTTCTCATTGCGTGCTCTGCAGGGTGGTTCCTTGTGAAGAAAACCTTACAGAACAGAGAGCAAATGTCATTAGGACTGATTCTAAAAGCCAAGCCTAAGACAACCAGGAGAAAACAAGGTGTGGAGAAGGCAGTCTGGCTCAGTTGTTTCCTGTTCTTAGCTATTCTTTCCAATCTGCTGCTTCCATTGACGTCGCTGCTGTTCCACTAGTCGCCATGAGCACCTCCAGGGGCTATGAGCTCTCCAAGGACTTCAGCACAGTATTTACACTCCAGGGAGCAGCTGTTATTTACCAACTCCTGTCATGCACTTTTTAAATTGGTTAGTTAATTTATTCATATACTAGACATGATCCTATGCTCTGTTCTTTACACATCCGATTCCTATTTTATATCTTTAAATTCTGTAACCTGGACACTTGCTGCATATCTTTACAACATAATATCATTCTATTTTGTGAAGACAACATTCATTAATCATTTGATGGGACTACAGACTTCTTACTCATTGGTCTACTATCCAGTAGCTTATTAGTCACACCTCCAAGCTCCCTTGCTGTTAGTTGTACAGCTACAATAATCAGACTTTGTATTTTGTAGGTCTGCATACTATTGCTTTAGCCCATAAGTTTGTTGGATTTGAGGGAGGAAAAAGGGGATAAGGGTCTTTTTTGTTGACGGGTCTGGAAGCCTTAAACATTCCTTCCAGTACCAGAGGAGGAAAAGTAATCTACCTTCCCAAGAAATTCTCAGTCTGTTGCAACTCAGGTATATGGGGTGAAGCTCATCCTTTCCTTCAATGCTTTAAAACAGGCAGAAGCTCAGCAAGAAAAGGAGCTGACCCAACTACCTGATTTACAAAAGCATCTCTCTGTTCAGAAGAACAAAAGACAGGATATACTTAACAGATCTATCTTCAAATACCTAAGAGCATATGAAATCTGTAATTGTCAGCATTCTCTGGGACTTTATGCAGATGCTTTATTCGGATGCAAAACACTCCCAAGGACAACCTGACTGTCCACTCTGAGTTTCTACAGAACCCTGCTTCTTACACTGGGCAAACAGAGAGACACCAGAGAGAGGTTCACAGCCCTTGCAACACATATGCTAGTTAGTAGAAAGGATCTAGCAGTTCTGGCAGGATCCCTGAGAGTACCTCCAGAAATCTCAGCAAAACAGCTCACCTACTTCAGGCCAAAACAAATCAGGTGCTTCCCTTTGCTACCTCAGTCAGACTTCTTATCACACCTCTTTATGACCACAGTTCCAGACTTAAGGTTAAATTCTTGCTTTGTGTACTCACTCTGTCCTTCTCCTCACATGAGAAATTAGTTTCTGAATGAAAGAAAGGAAACTGGCGGGGGGGGATCAATTACAGAAAAGACCTTGTGTCCATGGAGATGGACTAGGACAAAAAGTTCAAATCTTGCCAGAAAATGAATGTTTTCACAGACAATCTTGGATTTTCTAAACTAGAGAATGCTTTTAATCTTAATCAATACCCTGAGATATTCATCTTCCCTTGAATGGCTTCATATTTTATGGCTGAAAAAAAAAAAAAAAAAAAAGCTTTTCCTGTCACCCTCCCAAAATTTGCTAGTTATTCTGAGAATCCCTTCTTGCTGAAGATTTGAAGAGAACACTTCTCCCTTCCAAACCAATATAAACTTCAGGTTCTTTTACCTGTGGAAGAGAAAGATTTACAAACAAACCAGAGTACTAAAACACTGGAGGAAAACAAAATTCCTCTGACAGTGTCAGCTACCTTGAATGTTTCATGGAGCTACTCCACAAGTCTTTAGGTGAGAAGTTAAAGCTTTTCATAAGAGCTGGCTGCCATAATACTCAAGTGAAAGAGCATGATTCAGACAAACTGTATGAATGAGCACTACTTTTCCCCACAAATCAGAGTGAATGGGCTACACATTTTCTGCAAAATTATCAGTATCAGTCTAGCACTGGTCACTTGGCCACTGGAGGGAGATGTCTGGGGATCAGTGTATACTGCAAGAGACACTACAGATTGTCTTTTTTGCCTGTTACATTGGAGCTCCCTGTGGATACTCCACACCTGTAGGTAACGCATGACATCTGCTACCAGTATAAGGTTTGTACAAAAACACAACTAGTAAGTGCTAGGGTTCCTCCACCATGAGGAACCTCTCTTTTCTTGAATCCTCTTTTCTTGAGCATTTGCTAATCTACCTGCTATATTAACCATATCCTACTAACAGTCACCTACTGACACTTACCATTTACTATCAAAGATGACTCAAGGGGAGCAGGGTGTTGGTATCTTGAGGTAAAACCACAGAGAAAAGAAGAAGCAGACAGTGTCTGCCAAGGTTGTTTCCCCTACCCCGAGTTGCTTCCAGTGATCCAGAACCAAAAATTATAGACACAAAAGGAAGGAGCTTGCAAGTTCAAGTAAATCTTGGACAGCAACTGGCTGCCATCTAGCCAAGCAGGAAGCACACTGTTGATATTTTAAACCACAGAATGCAGCATTGAAAACACAGCTTGTAAAAAACACCTTGCAGGACATTATTCTTACACAATTTTACTATAAAAATTACCTCAAAATCTGCAAGGAAAGTAATTAGTTTTAGTGATTAAACATTGTTCATAAGCAGATGTTATTGTATGGGCTCTTCTGAGTTGCAGTTTTTCTTACACATTTCAGAAGGATCACTTTGGTCAAGTTAATAGCTATAGCACAGAGCTTGAAAGCATATTTTGATTATCAGCAATTAAGGCACATTTGTGAATTTTAAGCATTCAAAAGAGCACCTAAAAGGTTGCTGCTAGTCATTAAGTCAACATCAGCAATCACAGGAAAATTCTACTAGTTAACTGCGACATAGCATAGTATTGATAAAACCTGGGGTTTGTACTTTGAGTGAAATCAGTCTTCAGAAGAGAAAAGGCCATGTTGCACTGGAACATGAATTACACATTTCAATATGTGTAGCTTCAAGGATGAGGTTTCTCTCAGAACACATGGTGCTAGATAATGTAACTCTGAATCTTTTCTAATTTCTCGTTTTTTAAAAATGATTCCATTACACCTGGGAATATATAAACACACACAGAGCCATTTAGAGTAGTCCAATATGCCATATAGTACGTATCCAAATTTCTGATGGACATTTCCAGTGATTCTTCCCTTTCACAACACTGCTTATACTTCCTTTCATCCCACTCCCAGGTAGCCACCTAGATTGTAGTGTCCAAGCATAAAATAAAATTTTACTTCTGTCATTTAAACAATTCTCAGGTGTGTAGTATACACCAGAATAACCTTCAATTTTAATCAAAGTAGATATGACTTCCCCATCTGACAGTCAATTCACCTCATTTTCTGAAAAGCAAGCAAACTGTTACTATCAAGGCTATCTAATCTTGCCATTCCTGAGCCTTGAATAAAGTGTACCTCTATGACTTGTGACAAAGCATTCCAAATCCACCCCATTGACTTCTTCTCGTGTCCCAAAGCTGACTGTCAACTGGTTTAAGTTGACATCATAAACTTCACAGCACTGAAGTGATTCAACATACACTACCATGATTTTGAGTAGCCAACTTACGACATACTGTAACATGGCCGAATTGCATTTATACAGCAACTTTTCCACAAATTCATGTGTTTTGTGTATGCTGGCCTAGACCTACCAATAAAACTGCAATTGGATAACCGGGGATCTCTGCGAGAACAACTGCAAGCAGTCATCCCAGAACACAGTAGATATCACCAGAAGAACATGCTAAGCAGTATGTGCAAGAACATTAAGACTATGCTTCTGAGCCAAATACATGAACCATAATAAAAATCAGAAATAATTAATCAATTACAGGTATACGTCTAGTACTTATAATACAAAGCTACTTTAAAGTATATGTCAAATTCAGGCAGATATAGTTCAGTTTAGCTTGTTGGATGAAATGTTGCTAGCCGTCACATTATTAGCCATATTTTGAAAGCATATTGTCAGAAACCAGAATTGCAACCAAGAAGCAGGTAAGCAGCTGTTTAAAAGCATCCGTGTAACACACACACAGTTTCTAAAGCATTCAAAACCTGCAAGCCAAGCATTAGAGATGGAGATCACAACAAGAACATGTAGCAAAAGCTGCTAGAGATCAGGTCTTTGTTAAATAACTGATGAGAGCTATAGTGTTTACTAATCCCATTTGTTGTAAAATCAAAATGTTGCTTGTATTTCTTAGTGTAGCGTGCAGCACTTTGGGTGTTACACAAGGAGTTCAAGATTATAGTAAGTCCCTCGATAAATGTGTATAATAATGTAAACTGAAAATATGTTTATATTATATACACGTATAATAATATAAACCAAAAACACTTAAAATATACGAGCCATTTCTATGGTTACTTTCTCCTGGAGGGCATTTATGTAAGTACTTTCTGTACTTAATATTTGGAACTTGGCTACCCACTTAATATTACATTGTCATCTATTACCACCGAGAACATTCAAAAATATCTTCTAATTAATTTAATAAAAATAGCACTTAAGCGTGGGTTAACAAAATAGCCTATGTATCTTGGAAGCAGTAATTTGCATTATAAACAGAGTTGCAGAAGGTAAGTGCACCTTGTCGCATGCAGAGTTTGCTATGAAGATCACTGCTGCACCAGTCAGACACCCAGAAACTGCACTGAAGCCAAGACCACTAAACAAGCAGCCATGAGATGTGACACCCTCATCTGAAACAAGATATACTGAAGTATGCTTTCTTTAAAGCTTCATTTTCAACCTGTTAACTCCAAATTGAAACCACTGCGGTATTTGTGCTTTAATTATGAAAGAAAACAGCCTTGTAGCTTAAAAAAAATGTAGGTAAGTGTATGACATGCTATGCTGGTTTATATACATATATAAAACAGAACAGTTGAATTCTGTTTTACGTACAAAATTAAGCGACAGTTTTGAAGACATACAAAAGCCGGAGACTGAATTCCCTTCAAATCTGACTTCTCTCAAGCTCCTTTGGGAGCCTACCATTTACTTAAAATGTAATGAAATATGTTAATAACTGTAAAGAGTAATCTTAGTTTCTCTGCAATTGCTTAAGAAAATGAATGCTGCAGCAGTCTCTGAATGTAGCTAACACAGGCACTGTATTATCCCTGATTCATAAATTGCCATTTATTAAATGATTTAAAATTATTGTCTTTGCACATGCTTAATTAGTACTAAACTACAGGCTGAAAAAAAAATTAATGAAAAGAAGCCATGTTTGCATCATTTATATTTTTCAGATTTGGAGAAAAAAAAATAATCAGAAATCATGAACCAGGTTCACTCTTGGCATAACCTGCATGGACAAATGGTGTAATTTTAGTAGAACATTTGCTCTATGATTCCCATAACAACCTTAATTGTCCCTGCCTGGGTATCTGGATGACTCAACCTTTGCGTGAATACAAATCAAATGCACAGAACAAGGTATAGTTTAGGAAGGTGTAACTTATATGCACTCTTAGCGACCTCAAAGACACTGCAAAGGCAAGGCAAAGATTCAGAGAAAACAAGAGTATTCAACTCATGTTTATGTGATATAATAATTACTGGTTTATAGTATTAGAATAATTTACTTTTCCTCATCCCCAAAGTGAGACAGTTAATGCTACTTACTGAATAATTTTTATAAGCACATGCATATTTACTACTTAGGAAGTAACTAGACTGACACTCCCAGAGATTTAAGCATCCCATTTATCCCCTCAGGAGACCTGTTTTTATTGATCTTCACAGTACTAACTTCAGGTAAAATAACCAGACGTAGGAGATGAGACTTCTACAGACTTCTACGGCCTCCAAAGAAACTGCCACAGAAGATACCAAATAATTTCATCTGTTCTATATGCTCTAAATTCGCTTTTTGTCTGTAAGGATATGGCTAGCCAATCACAGTTAGCCAGAACATTTCTGCATGCTTGCACGGGTATTTTCACACTGTATGAGGCACACACATTCCTAGAACTGGGGTCAATATCAATTCAGAAGAAAGTGCAACGATAACATCTGCAGCTGCGCCTCTCAGCTCTCATGTTAGGTTTGAAACTGGTATATACTGTTACAGGTTTAATGCCCCTAAACAAATTATAATGGTTCCTGTTAAAACACAGCTGGGAGCAACCCTTTCAATATCAGCCAGCTCAGCTGCAACTAAGCTGTTAAACATACCTGCAACACAAATTTGTATCGTAATACTTCTCAATTCAAGAAGTATTTCTAAGCACAGTTAAAAAGCAGCAGCTGTAGTATAACTTACACAAGCATGTTCTATGCCAAATAAATAACAGTTGATTTAAGACTTAAGGCCTCATTCACTTTCTATTGACTTCAGCAGACACAGAACCGACCCAAAGGTTTTCTGCTGTCTCTTCTTCACTACCGCTAGCCAAGAAGAAATCATTGCTTTCTGACAAACAGCTATGGTTTTGGGTTGGTTTTTTTGCAAGCACTTTTTCATTATCTGTTTTAGAGTGGAGGCATTAGTCACTGTTTTCCACACCCTGCTAATTAAAATGAAAAATTTGTGACGAGTTTGCTGACAAATGGATGCGTAATACATACAACACATATAAAGTATAGATGTAGTGGTATTAAGATGTAACCTTTTAAGTAATATATCTCATTTTCTGACCAGCATCCATCTATAGTTACAGATTACCTATTTTGCATATGATATGATGCACTTGATTAAAAATTATCAAAAGGATGACCCTTTACCTTTAATTTATTATGTATAGTGGAGGGTGGGAGGAAGACATTTTAAACACAAGCCCAGGAAAAACTGGAGATCTATAATTAACAAAGGGTCCTCCTCTGTGTTCTTTTCCTTCTCTTTCCAAAATTGCCACTCACTGTACCACGATATTATTTGTCCAAATGAACAGAAAACAGGATACTTAGATGTCAGAAGTGAAACGCTATAAACACTTTCTGCAGTATCTATAAACTACCAAGATGAAACTCCCTCGTCAGTCCAACTGGGAAATCTATAGAGTGTATTTACTAGACTAGTTTTGAAGTACAGGAAGACTCTAGTTAAAAGAATCAACCACAAACTGCCACAAAGAAAACACCACAAAGCTACCTTTTATACTAAAACATGTCTAGAAGGAAAAATGGACGTGATTTTACATAACTAGTTTTAAATCTGCCTAGCAAAGGCACAGCAGCACAGACTTCAGCAGTCCTATTGCAGCTACAGTCCATTGTTATCAGGCCTCTCCCTGATAAAGCACCTACATTACTAGGCCAGAAAGACTGAAGTTAGAACAGTTTAGCAGTCCATCCTACATCGACACTTTTTAGTAAGGTCAATATGATGAGGCCATTTCCATCTTCTAAAAGCAAATATTTGACTTATTAGCCATGCAGTGCTGAAGGTCATCTTTGTCACAAAACTAGCTCTCATCTTCCCACACTCCAAAATCAAGATGAGAACTGTCAGTAACAGCAACAGATCTAATGTATAGCACTCCTCCCTGCTTACACAGAAGTTTATCAAACTAATCAAAATTATACACCTACTTTCAAACGGCTCAATTATTAGTAGGATTTTTTTAAATGTTCTTTGTGTATACTTCACACTCCTTACATATGATGTCCTGTTCAAGGATCTGAATCAATTTTTTTACATGCGCCCTTATCACACAACCTTGCATAACCTCAATGCTATGCCAAATACCAAGAGCTACAGCATTCTTTTTGCTAGCACTGGCATTAGATTGATCTTATCCATTGACCATTTTATGTACATACAACAAAAGGAAACAAAAGCAGGATTAAAAAAATTAAGTAAAAAGCAAAACTTGACTTTTTGAAAGCTGAAAAGTAAAAGCTGGCATGGAACAAAAGTCATCAGTTTTTCCCCATACTACCAGCTTAAATACCAATTATGAAATTTTACCACCAACATATTCACAGCTTAGTGTATGTCTTTGTGTGTTTGCACATATGAAAGTCCTGCAAGTTTGAATGCTTCCCTGAGTGGTTTAAGTACTGCATCTGCTTTTTCACCTACAATGCTGCCTGTGCAGTGCTATAATTCTGTAACAGAACGAACAGTTCTCCACGGACAACAGCAAACTTTTTCGCTAACAGTAGGTAGTCACAGTTCCTAATTTTGCTATCCAAATATTACAGTAACCTGAAGACATTCACTTCTCACTTGAAAAATCCCCCAAGTGTTTTAGAATAATCTTTTTCTCCTAGTAACCACATAAAATTGGACAATTGCAGCCCCACAAAATTGCAGGTAAACCTCACTCCATGAAGCCCTAGGTGTAAATCCTAGATTTTCCTATATTGTAAGGGAGAAAGCAAAGAACTATCAGCTAGTTGCATAATTCTGGCAGGAATCAAACAGTAACCATGTTTATATACAGCAAAGGACATGCAAGAAGCAGTAGGACTGTCATCTTACCAAAAAGCAGTCCTTTCCAATTTCTGGAACTGCCCACTGGCACATAAAATAGATGTCACACTGGTGAAGGCCCCATGAAATCTGGATCTCACTGTACCAGATGTTTAGAAACACATGCTGATGACTAGTCCACTGTAGAGCATCAAAAGTTGTAACAAACACCACATTTCTAAGGGATCAGAAATTCCTCTATCGACTTTTTAAAATTATGGAAAAAAAATATTTCTCTAGACTTCTTTTGGTTAAACTCCATTTAATTTCTCTAAACTTCTGTAAATAATCAATGTAAGTTACTACAAAATGTTCACATACTGCAATTCTTGCTTCTTTAACAACAATGGTAACACTGGCAGAGGTCATACAATAGTCAGACGTTCTCAGCCAAAATAAACACCATTCCAAGATGAAGTGTGTCACTATTATTTAGTTCAGTGACAGCTAAAATTTCATATGAAGTGTGATGTGGCCACTTGGCTTTATGTTCCAGTTAATTTTAATCACCTGCAGTAAAGAATTCTGCAAGCATAACTCTTATCACAAATTGCTAAGAGGATAATAGTATGTGTAGTTTAAAAAACATTATTCAATTTCAGGACACACACTTAGGTTACCATAAAATCACTTACCAAAAAAAAATCAGTTGAAAGCATCTCTTTAATCTAAGTTATGGCCCAAAAAGAGAGGCAGGATCTTGAATAATTCTGCATAAAATCCAACACATAGCAGATCAGCTCTCCTAAATTAATGTATGGTGAATTTTAGTTTTGATGTAACATTCCATAAATCAGTACAGACTGGACTATTAACATCAAGTTAATATAAGCAAAAATCTGATTTAACAGAACAATATTATTTTAAACAAAAAAATTACATTATGATGAAAAGTAATACTCCTGAGCTCCTTTTCAATTCAATGCTATACAAAAGTAACTTGAGTATTAAATGTAAAGTTTTTATAGCAGTCAAAAGCTCCATCTTCATGTTCAATTTTAACTTACCAAAATTTTGAAAAAAGGAGAAGTTGTAATTTCACAACAGAAACACTTATTACATGGGTCACTTTGGAGACCTACACAGTTGCTTTTACTACCTTCATAGAATTTTGCATGTCAGTTTGGTGCTAAATAGACCTCTTTGCTATAATCTGTTTTACACTAAAATTCTCTATGCTGTCAAAAAAATAAATAAATTAAATCAGCCATAACAAACAACAGAAGGAAACAACGTTTTGTTTATTCTTACTATGAAAGGAAAAAAGGGGAAAAAGAACAACCAAGTATTACCAAATATCATTGCATTATGTCAAATATAGGAGTACATTTTGTCCTATTTGCAGGATGGAGATACACTTCACTGTTTCCAAATAACATGGCCAAATCAAGAAAAACTCATCCAGAATTGAGTAGCAATTTCAAGTTCAGCACTTCCCAGGGACATTGTCCAAGCTAGTGAAGGGCATATGTCCCATGCGAAGGATACCCCTTTTGCAGCATTCCTGTTTTTCACAGATCTCTCTATATAATATTGTAATATTACCATAAAATAGTTCTAAAATTTAAAAAATACACACTTCTCATTTTCCAGAAGCATATTGACTCTTTCCATTGATTCAACTACAGTATTTTACAAGATGTAAAATTAGTTCATGTAGTCCTATTTACAGTACAACAACAAAAAAAAGCTTATTTGCATGTCAAAGCTTCAATGACTTCATTTTATAAGGGGAACACTAACACAGATCTATAATCCCTTTGCAGTCTGTTCCCTTCATCCAAATCATACCAAACAACTTCCAAACAAAAGCAAAGATTTGGGTGTTGAGGAGGGGATTAATTCTCTCTTATTGTGCTTTTAGTTCCTATTTCTCCTCGCTTCAGATTAAAAAAAAAAAAAAAAAAGGACTAGAACAGATTTAAGTGCACTTTTGTGAAGGCCTCTAGAGCCATCTCTTTATTCATAAATTTAACAAGGGAGGGTAAGATCTAACAGTCACCACTGACTCATATAGGGAACAAGAATATTCCCTGAAAAAAACAGGCAGCATATACCCAAGTTAATGCAATCACTCTGGAAAAGGGGGGAGAAGGAAATGCACAGAGCATGCCATTGAAACGAAATCTGCTTCCTTAATCTGGAAAAACAGACTTATCCTTTCACAAGATGGAAACAAGATCAGTCAAGCAGCCACTTTTTACATGAGACTGGGAAAGAGGGCAGAAGGACTATTTTTACACTGATATGCTCTTTAAGAAGCAGCACGCACACACAAAAATCCAATACACAAAAAGATAAAGTTCACATACTTCCTTATAAAATTTTCTTATGCATTGTTTATCTTGGTACCATTTTCCCTCCCTGAAAAACACTAATTTCTTTTAACCTTCAATCATTACCACATGTTCAATGTCTAAAATTTTTTTTATTGCAGCCCTCTAAGTTGTTCTCACAGCATTTGGTGTTGCAGCTGAGGTATCACTCACATCAAACATAGCAAAATAATCATCGTCCATGATTACAGATTAAAGTCCTGTAATATTTACCTTTTTGGAATGACATTACATTGCAATAGACTGCAAACAAATGAGTCAGCAATGCCCAAGCCTTTTCTGCAGGGATGATACCTAGCCACTTATTCTCTGTTTTACTATAGGCTAGTATTTATTTCTTCCTTCCCAAGTGTTGTTTTTTGCATCTGTTGACTTTTTCCCTTCCCAACTTATTATGATCAGCACATATACTAAGTCTCTCTTTTAAATTCTTTTCAGCCCTACCCAGCTTCATTTGACAAAACTGCAACAGCTCCCACTGTTTATTTTATTAATAGGTTTAAGGTGCACTCTGAATTCAACCTATGAGAGCAAATACATTTAGTAAGGTAGAAACAACTTGGGGGACATGATTGGTAGGCAAAGACAAGATATTCTCATGAAAAACACACAGATGTGTGTTTTCTATAATGTAAAGAAAACATGGGTGACATTCAGACAGCATGCTCTTCAGAGCAAGGAAAGATTATCGTAATACAATAGAGGATACAAGGGAAGTTTTCACTTTTAATATTACTAGAACAAAAACAAGCATTCTTCATCAGGATGCGTAATTTGAGTCTTCATTGTGAGCACACACTAAGAATTTATTCAAACTCTTAATATGAAAGGTCTCCATTTATAAAACATTTAGGGAGTGTAAACTTAAAAGCAGACTCTGGAGATTGCATCTTGATATTTTAAGTATTTTATATGGGTAGATATTTTAAAACCATGTGATAAAAGAATGCTTTAAAGCAGCTAGGCTGCCAACAGTTTCTCTGGTAGAAGGGGTGGGAGGGGAACCTACAAAGGCACTATTAGAGAATAGCTAGAAATTCAGACAAAGCAAAAATAACAAGGGATGAAAGAAAGGTGAAAGTGAGTTCTGTGAAAGTCTGCCATACTATTTAAGCTTAAAACTCTGTACTATTTTTGTTGTCTGGAAGACAGACTTAAATTGGTGTATGAGTTACACTTCTTAAAACCTGGTAAACATGCTTTGAAAGAAACATGCTTTCTTGTTTGCTTTTCATGTGTTTAATATGGACAAAGCATTCTTCCATCACAAGGCCAGCAACAGAAACTTGACAAAAAATTTAAGACTATAGCCATAGAGAAACAAACTGCTGAGTGGGGAGAGCTGTGCCTTCTTTCACATTCATTTAACAGACATTCAAGTTAGGGTTTTTTTTCTAGTTATATTTAAACGCTTCAGGGCCCTCTTTCCAATCTGAAAGGTTTTGCTGCATGCAGCTTAAAAGAGATGTTCCTCCAGCACTGCAGCACCACTGCAAAGTCTCGGAGCTGTGACCAAACTACTTCTTCTTTTAAGCACGTGCACACGCGAATTTTAACATCAGCATAAAAAAGCCTGTATACACCAGACTTTAAGCTGAACCAGAACTAAAGACCACCTTTTGCTCAGCAAGGGGATCAAAACCAAGCAGTCAAACATAAAGTAGGAAACAAAGAGAATTGTTAACCTGTCAGACTTGACTGCTTATTCTAAAGGAAAACAAGCATTTAGAAGTTATAGCAAAACAGCAGATTTTTCTTTCTTACCTCTCTGACTTCATGGAGTTGACCAGAACGCTGGCTCTTCGCTCTTCGAGCAGCTGCAGGTGATTTGTGATGTGTAATGGTTACAACAGTTGGCCCACTTTGATTCATATGTTTCTGGCCACTAGGAGATGCAGAATTAACTGTCCCAGGTGGCAGAAGAGATGAGCTTCTACTTCGTGAGGATGAAATGCTCTAGAACAAGCAATGGGATGTTGATATTAGCAACCTTTACACAAGTAAATAATTTACAATTCAGGCTATAGATTTGTGCTGCTCTACTTTCCTCACAAACCTAAATCTGGAGGTGTATCTGTGCTCAGGACTGATTTATTCCTTCTGAACCATCTGCATTGCTCAGCAGGGATCTTCTTGGAAACATTGTGGCTATTGCCTTTGTGTCTTGGCTTGTCTGAAATTGGCCTTAACAAAAATCTTCACAAACTCTTACCTATTAACATGCTGCTAAGTTCTTACAACCATACTTTTTACAAAAGATTAGAAAGGATTTTGCAGACAGAGTAATGACAACACCAACACAAACATTTTTTATTAAGCCATTGACCTATAGTTCACCAAACTGGTATGAACAGCAAGGAAGAAAAAAAATTTTAATGCTTTCACCTGATGAACTTCTGAAACAGTGCAGTGCTGTTTTCAACTTCAGAGGAGTTGCAATTTTGGCAAGGCCAATCCACACACCAATTAAACATTAACATTTAAAACAAAACATGCCTTAAAGAGTCAGCATGTTTTGGAGTAAGCTTGGGATAAACCCTAAATACAAAAAATGCCAGACATATATCTCCAACAGTAGCTGCAGTGTGAATGCTCGTAACATACAAACTATAAAATCAGTCTGAACATTCAAGAACTTTCTCTGTTCTTATCTAACCATTTGTCAGTGTTGCCATCTTGGTTTGTTTTCTGCAGCCCTCAAACCCAAGTTTTCTTGGAGGTCTTTAGGACAGCAATTCTCAATCAAGCTCAGATGTGCACTAGAGCACCATGGGACATCATATATAGAAGTGCAATATAAAAGAGCTGTTCCTTTCTATTTGAACTGTTGATTGCATCTGTAAGGTTACAGCTGAAACAGAGTAACTCTTACCTCATGAAACAGAAACCACTTCAGAGAGTGACATTTAATAGCACTTTCTTAAAGTGAGGTATATATATACAGCCCTATGGGTGAAATACCATTTCACCTCTCCTACAAACCCTGCACAACTAATGATGGCTGCCTTCAACATTGCTAATACAGTTACCATCAACATGAGGTACCACTCTTGAGTCTGCTGGCAAGTGCACAAAAGTATTACTTGGGTGCGATCTCTCTTCTTATCCCTTACAGGTCAAACTGCAATTCTGGGGTAATTTCATTAGAAGACTTAAAATCCAAGGTGGACAGGTTCCACCTAGCACTGGAATTAAAGTCAGGCATCATGTTACCTACACTGACTGTAAATGACAAGGCAGATTATCTGGCACTACCAAGAAGGAAGAGTGAAATAAATTACATGATCCCTCTGCCACCCCCACACAAAACTAGACTTCAAACTTTTTGTGGCATTTGAAGGTCTAAAAAATGGGTTATCACATTCTCAGTGTGCAAAGAGCTGCTATACTCATAGAAATAAGCATTATTCCATTGGTCTGGACTTACATTTACAAATACTTCCAAGAATGATGGACTGACTCTGTTTTTGCAATGAATATATTCTCTACTACCATGACTAGTAAGATTATAATAATAAGCATCTGTAAAATCAGACATTCAAAAACTATTCATCCTGCTGATAATTCACAATTGCACTAAAACTGGATTTGAGTCTAAGAAAAAAAAAAAAAGCATGAAAAGCAGTGAGTGGAATTTGTCAGAAGGGCACAAAAGGTTGCCAGGTTTTTAACTCATCTTCCATTTGAAAAAGCATTGCTTAGACATAACTACAATTAAATAAGAGCCAGAGGAAAAGGTATTTGGAAGAAGGAAGGGGATGAGGGAAACTGGGTGCAATTGGATTTCCTTTTATAAATAGAAGTTTCACAGAAAAAGACTATCCCTAGTATATAATAGCAGAATATACTTACCAATGTTTCTTTTTTAAACTGACTAGCATCAGAATACTTCTAAACTAAATTTAGAGTGCAGAATAAGAACAAGGTAATTTCATTTTTTTTCAGCATAAAATGAACTTATCTTCCAGTTTAATAAAACTTATTTTGTTTTTAGAATGAAGTTTTCTGAGAATGACTGACACTCCAGTATCATGCAATCACAATATTAAAAATACACGACTGCTAATTTCATATAGCTAAACTGATCCTAAAACTCAGATAAACAGCAGCAATGTAAAACAGTGAGTTTAGCCATTAGTTTTGCTTCAAAGAAAACAACATTCTGTGAGAAGGGAAGTTTTATTATGTTTTGATTTTCCTGGGGGTGGGGGGAAGTTATAGATCTGCAAATAACAAAAGTAACATAAAACAAATATGGAAAAATCCATGCACTGTTTCTGTTTAAATACAGAATCAGGAAGGAATTCTAGGAGAGAGTTGGCTTTCAGAAAAACCAGCTGCCAAAATAATCTCATTTAACCGGCACACTTTGAGAAGTATGTTCATAGATTGAAATGCATGTACATTCTAAGTTAATATCTGTATCACTGATATTATTTGGCATTTCAATGCTATTTTTCCTCAAGACTGTTTCAAACTGCAGTGGACTATCTGCAGCTGACCCATGGATCACAACAGACACCTTGATTGCAGCTCACACCTCACATTTTCTCTCATCACATCACCTAACACGATACGCCTTTCACCAAACCCCACTTATACTTGGGAGTCATAAATTTGATAGTGAACTATTAGTACAAAAGCTGCTAGCTAGCTGTGATTTTTTTAACTGGCTTTGTATCACAAGTAAGTAATGAACACATTTCCAAGAAACAGATATGCCCATCATTTTAGGAGTCTCTCAATCCACATTAGATTTTTTTCTGTGCAAGATTTGCTCTATTTCGTAACACAACTCACTGGGCTACATCACTACACTCCTAAACTGTGACTTGAGGCAGAATAAACAGCCTGTGGGACCACAATGCATTTAAGATGGCTTTTCATTAAGTTTTGCAAAGGCCTGTGGCAGCTCACAGCAACTGCTGGTGGACAATCATTTAGGGCGTGGAGTTTGGGAATCAGTGGAGCAGGAGAGAAAATCAGGAAGAACAGCCCACCTGTAGTTTCAGTGGCAGGTGGTGCTCAAGAAGGCTGTCCTGCTACAGGGTGTGGTGGTGTGCTCTCCCCTCCCGCCCCCCAACCTGACCCGTATTTCCCGTAACCCTGCTCAAGCGATAACTACCAGTGGCGGTCATGATGGATGTGTCTGGTCACGATGGCTGCATCCGGCTCAATGTGGACTCAGGGGAGACAAATAACAGTACAATAGCCGAGGGCTAATTTGAACAATGCACCTGCCTAACCACAGTGCTGGTCAATGTCTAACTTAAGCCAAATTTGGAAGAAACTAACACCTGTAGTCAGTGTGTAAATATGAGTCAATTATCTTACTCCATAAATAGTGGACAGCCCAGGGCCCGTTGAGCTCTCTTGCACGGTAGCGCGCTGCATGCCAGGATCTCGCCTTGAGTAGGGACACCTCTCAAGGTTATTCCTCAAGGTCGAGAGAGTCCTTGCCACAGCAGATTCTCAGTAAGTGATTAATAGCATGCTAAACTTTGAAATCTGAGCTAAGTGATGGAAAGGATTGATTGCGCATATATAATCCTTTAGACATAAACCGTTGACCAAGTCTGGATCCAGCTGCACCCAAACTTCCCTCTGAGAAGGAGCTTAGAAAGCAAGGGGATCCATTCTGAACCTCATGACTCAACAGGAGGGTCTCCCCAACAGTTTTGTCTGACCCTGTCCTCTATGCAGTAAGTATCAAGTGAACCTCGCCATCAAATCTTGTTAAACCTCGGTTGCATTTACTATCAAACACTGTTAAACTGCTGTTTTATATCAATAAACATATTGCTACTTCTCTCTTACAAGTGAAGAGCATCACCCCATCCGTGACACAGGGACGCTAGGTAAGCTCAAATCTCTACATACACAAGTTCACAGCCTGGCAAGGGCTGACCATATCACACTGCCTGGTGTGCCTCACATTCAGCTGCATGCCTTGCCCTACAATAGTGTTATGTGATCTCTAGGGAGTGATCACCTCTGCCAGTGAGCCTCTTCTAGAGTCTTCTCCTTCCCCTCTCAGCACAATATATCAATCCTATGCAGCTCACTGAGCCAGGAAGATTGGCAATCTTGAATTAGCACGTACAGCCACAGTCTGTGCCAAATATCAGAGGCAAATACATTGGTTTGAACAGCTCCTACAGGTCTATAAGCAAGTTTTCCTCACCTTTTCATTTTCTGTCCCTTTATACTCTTCATCCATCTAGCTAACCAATGTTTCCGACCAACGTGCCAGAAAACTCCACCAGCCCAGGACAGAAATCCTGTAGCATCTAATTAGGGATTATTCTTTAGAGGACATCTGTAACATGCAAACCCTAAATGAGCTCAGCACCAGGACCTCTGGCTACCCATGAAACTACCCTTAGGCAAGGCCTCATGATAAATAAAGAACTCCAACTTACAACTTGCAAAAGCAGTCACACACAAAGCGCAGGTGAATGTCTGCAGGAGGCAGTTTCTACAAGCCCTCAAAACCTTTTGAAGTGGGGTTCCACTCCTCAATGCCACAGAGAACAGCAGCAGAGCACTATGCCTGCTCCATCCAAGGAGACAGGGGCAGCAGCTAATCCCTTCTGACAGTTTCTTCCTGCCACTGCCAGAAGAAACCTCTCCAGGAACTACACACTCAGCCCCTTAGGCACTTTTGAATTTCACAACACATTGTCAACACCTATGTCCCAGCCAAATACTTGACTCCTCTTTTGCAGAACTTCTTCAGATTAAACACGGGGAGTGACAAGCATCTCTTTTGCGCTGATACACAGCTGTGCAAAAATAAAAATTTTCCATTTTTGTTAAAATGTTAAAACCTATGTGATGTTTTCTACAGCTAAAAACACTCTAATTACACATCATACTACAACAGTCATTAAAGTCACTATCCCAGGAAATCAAAGCAATGACAGTAACTCATGGATCTTTATTCCTTAACCCCTGCTCTTCTCCCTAGCGCTGCTGGTATGACTGATCTGCCCCTCTTAACTATTATCATATCTTGTTTTCTTTGGACCTACTGCTTTCTGGTTTGCAAATAAATAAATAGATAGTGAAATTCTGATGAAGGGAAGACATAAGCTCTTCAACAATTAGTAATGCATAGTGCCAATAATGAGTCAAGAAATCCACAGGCTGAAGCATCCCAAAAGGATTACAAATATTTTTTCCTGAGGCTACATTTTACCATTGCTCCAACAGTTTTCCTGCTAATAAAATGAAACTAATAAAAGAATAATAAAGCAGCTAATAAAAGATTCATTTGTAACTTGTGTTCATCTTGGTTTTATGACCTAAAGCTAGTTAAAGTATGCTTAGCTAACATAGATTTGGGTTAAGATTTTTATCTTAGTAGACTGTCCATCTCCAAGATAAAAAGGCAGTATAATGAATGCTTCCATTTGGATATCAAAAATCCTAACAATTAAAATAACGTAATTGTAGAACAGTAAGTTCCGACTATACTAATGTTTTCATGACTCATTCTCCCTGGAGATTGCCCTTCCTGCTCACAAAGAAGCTGAAGTGTTTTTCACCATTTACCAGAAGTAAACAGTTTTGTTTATTTTGGAAAGTAAATGCAATGTTCCAGAAATCAATAAACTAATTTCTGAAGTGAATTGTCATATCTGCTTATGGCTGATAATCATCATTTTCACAGGCACTGTGCCACAGATGTTTTCTACAGAATAACACATACTGAAATGACATTCCTTTACTCCTCTGCATATATAGCACAGAACCAATCCCTGCATGCTGCTTTAGAGCAATGAGAAGTCATACGCTATCAGAAGTAATTACAATTTTGAGACACCACCAT
This sequence comes from Harpia harpyja, assembly GCF_026419915.1. NCBI lineage: Eukaryota > Metazoa > Chordata > Aves > Accipitriformes > Accipitridae > Harpia > Harpia harpyja. The sequence goes on along the minus strand of NC_068940.1, from coordinate 63,081,277 downwards.
TCAGTATTTTAATTCCCATCTACTTCTTTTCCAATGCATCCTAAGTAAGCAAACACTGATAAAAGAAAAATACAGACAGAGATCTGTTTCATTTACATTATAATCATTTACAAATACTAAAATGTAAATGACTGAATCTACATAACATCCAAACTTCAGCACTGCAAAGGCAAAAGCTTACGATACGCTTTGCACATTTGTGTAAAGCACCATCTATGGTACTAACTTTTCTGACAGAATATTATAGTGCTTAATCATCTTTAGTAAGGCAATACATGCATCTGCTTTTAAGCAAGAGACTATGATAATCATTCCATCATCTTTTCTTTGTCAAAAATCATTTGAGCAAGCTTATGTTCAGTCCTAAATGGAATTTTTTTCCATTTCTGTAGAAACTGAAAGCAGAGAGCTGTGAGCAACTCTTATCTTCATGCAGCTTCCAAAGCGAGGAAAAAAGGTGTCAAACACACACGCACCTACAGCCAAGCACTGCTTCCTTCTCAGCATCACCACTGTAAGGATTTCCAAAGCATGTTTTAATTAGAAGCACCATTCTTTAGTTGACTTCTCTAGGCCAGGGATGAGAGGAGGAAGCAGACAAGCATACCAGAGGAGGAAATAGTGAACTTGCCCAAAAGGAGAAGAGGCTTGATGTGCGTAAGAGACCCAAAACAACACTCACAAAGACTTGAAACTTTCACTGATCTGGCTTTATGGAAGCAGTTATCATGCAGACATTAAAAATACCCAGTGAATAATCCATTTAGAAATTTAAAGGTATCTCCGTGGACATTCATTAATAAGGCAAGAAGAAACCTGATAAAACCAAAGATCTATGATAGCCATTCTTCCAGCTGTGGAGAAAAATTACACATCTGCCTCATAGGGATTTGATAAAAGTGTTGACCTCAAACTTCCAGGCATTACTACAGGTGTTGTTTCACATTACAGCTAAACTGCTACTGCAGTTGCCACCGAAAAGGGCAGGTTTGGACTTGTTTCTCCACCATCTCTCCATGCTGGCTCTGAGGCCCATTTTGACCTCATGGATAGCCATTCCAGGGAGTTACACCAGAAGAGAAACGGAGATGTAGACACACATACAGAATTTTCTGTGGATTCAGCTCCCCAAGCTGCCTTTCCAGAGGGCTGGATGATGGTTATAACAGGCACCAGGAGCACTGCCTGAGGGGAAAGAGAGCAGGACAGCACCTCACGGAGGCATGCAGTCATCAGGGTGGCTCAGGTTTAAATATGAAGCCTCAGACTAAACCAGAGAAAGGTTAGGTTTTGGGCAGATCCATTTCAGCCATCCTGCATCCAGGAGGAACAAGAGAACAGAGCTTTACCATCAGGGGCTGCTGGAAGCAGTCCAGTTTCTCCTACATTAGTGCTCATCCGATTCCTCAGTGAGCTGGTCAGAAAGCTAAGTCCTTTTTAGTAGGATGTCATTTTTTCTGTTTCTGATGCCCAAGCTAACACAGAACCAGAAACACAACAGAGCCCACACAAAGGGTGGCAGCAGAAGGAAGGCAACTGGTCTGCCATTTACAGCTGAAGGGAATTAGCAACTGAGTTCAGCTGAAACATAAATCCACACCATCCAGTTTTCGGCAGCTCACTGTGCAGCTCCAAACCAGAAGCTGGAACAAGGAGGAGTCTACCCCCTTATTCTAGCACAGACCTAAGCTGAAAGTTACCATCTGAGCACAATTTAAGACAGAAGCTACTTCAACAAGATAAAGGTTTCTGTTCCCTGCCACATTCCTGATAAACACTGAGAAATACAAGGGTTGTATGCCAATCCAGCAACTCATCCACACGTTGGAATTAAGAACTGATATAAAAACCCGTGTTTGGTTTTAGTAGTGCTTTTACAGCCACCATCATTAAACAGTCAAGAAAAAAAGGGGTATGAAATAGAAGAACTAACAAGCTTGTGACAATTTATGGATATAAAATTGTTCTTGGAAGTTACCACAAAAATTATGCATAAGCCTACTTCTTCTTGGAAGCATTTTATATCACTGAATTCCAATTTGACTAATGCTTTAATTAAAACTTGTACAATAATATTCACTTAGAATAGTCTAAAAAAACAGCAAATCCTATCCAGACATAGAAGACTTCTTCCAATGCAGTGTGATTTGGCACTCTGTGGAGATTGAGCAATCTGTAATTAAGCAAAATGAGACTTGTATGGGAATACCAAGAACATTAAGACTATGTTACAGCATGGGAATTATTTGCCAGAGAACATTATCCTTTTACTGCTTTTTTTATCATTAAGATGTAAAATTTAATTAAAACAAAGTGACAGACAGCTTGTGTTACATCCACTTGTTAGATGTATAGCTCACCTTCAGACCATTCATTAGGATGCAACTAAATTTAGTCATTAGTATACAACTTTTTGTTTTTTTTTTTTTTAATAATCACTGCTCTGCTTCATTTCCTCCACCACTCCAAGTCCCCAGGTGAAGCTTTAAAGACAGCAAGGACAGCAAGCCATACAGTGGCATTTTGAAGCAGGCAGTAGCTCTGAACAAGGAAGGAAACCAGTGCTGATCTGGATCCAGTGCAGGAAGAAGGAATGCTCTCCTATGAATATTTCACAGAAATAGTGACACAGCTTCAGCTTTGAAAAAACATTCTCCAAATTCTCATGTTTTCCTATGAATCTCTTTCCAACAATATCTGTTCAAGATTTCAAAAACGTGTTCTCTCTCCAATATGAAAGACCTGTAGCTAAGAGTTGCTTCACTGGTATTCTTGGAAACCTTCCCAAGGCTTGCCTGGTTATCCCATTATTTTTCCCCAGTTAACCTATATCCCACTTGCGTAAGATAAAACATATCCCTCACTCCACATTTTACACTTCCCATTGCACCTCCTTCTCAAGTGTATGACTCCTAAAAAATAGCTAGAAATTTCTGGCTCTCGTTCTTCCTGTGAAAAAGGTGAGTTTAAGCTGTAGAAGAAGCTGCGAGCAACCACTCAGGCTCCAGCTTTCCCAATGCAGAAACATGCCTGTTCCCAGCAGAGACAGAGCTTGGATTCTGTTCAAACTCCAGAAGTTTACAACACGTGAGTATCTATCTGCCTGTTCGTGACAGCGCTATCAGAGACAGACAATTTGTGGTTATCACTTACCACAGCCCTCAAAGTATGAGGAAGGGGGGAAAGAGAGAGATCCAGCCCCGCTGCCATTAGAACAACAAATCACATCATGACAGACCTATCAATGGTAGGGCTATTTTAACAAAATCCAAAAATACAGATTTTTGTCCTCAATTCTGCAAAAGGAAGTCAAACATGTACCCTTCTCTGTGTCATTACAGACCTTTGTATGTAATTCCAGTCCCTAACCCCAACACAAAAGCAACAGTAAGGTGGCTAAAATAGCAACATGCTATTTTATGTAAATTTAAAATATTTTAAACAGCATGTTTCCACCCCCATGCTAATAACTATTATATTATTATATAAAAGTACCTTCAACTACAAGAAAAAAAAAAAACAAATCACAAAGAAATGCAGCAGTTCTTGCTTCCCTTACCTCCTATCAGGCAGTAGTTCTGAAGTAAGAAACTTTGAGGAAAAGAAAAAAATGATTTTTTTCTAGTTTCTGGAACCTCTGTGAAGCATCACTCCCTTGTAACCAGTATCTGATCTCCAAAATCTAATCATTGTAACATAAAAGCTTTTGATCACTTGCTTTTCTAGAGAAAAGCAGAGAGAAGCTTTAAAACTTACTTGTAGATAAAATCCTAGTTAGCACTACATGCAATGCTAAAGTCAGGGATAATCTGCCTCTCAGATAATACTCTAACCCTGAGAAGATAGGAGGGGAAAAAGGAGAAAAGTATATTGAAAAACAGTAAGAGACAAATCTTGTCAAAAGAAAGGTTCCTAGAAACAGGTAAGCACGACATTGCTTCAAGTACAGTACGCTTCTGAAGTAAGAAGCAGAGTCATCAGTGGTCTCATCTGAAGCACATAAATTCCCAACATTTTATTTTCTAGACTGTTAAGCTTAAAAATACAGAAGATATAAAACCCTATTTGCTCTGTGGCTTACAAAAGTGGACAATTAAGAGTGCTTCACTAACAAACATATTAAGTGAAAACTGACCTAGTCTGATTTTAGATGTAGACTTGTAACACAGAACTAAGAAAAATACTTTAGTTTTCTTCAGCATTTCTATTTCATACTAAAAGGATCCGAGCTAATTAAAATGTATGATTGGCTGTACAAACCAAAATGCATCTATACTCCAGCATCCTATTCCAAGTTTCTGTAACTCATCAGTCTTCTAAGAAAAAATGCAAGAACCCTCCTTCTGCTGTTTGAAACAATCTTTTGTTTGGTTCCTCAGTTATGTATGCCCACCACCCCTCAGTCAAGGAAATCCTTTTGTTTTCTTGCACAATGAGCCTAGGAACCAGAAGAAAGCCACAGCAGTGGTATGTCACTATGCAAGAGTACAAGAACAAGTCTAGAGAGATGCTCCCCATTCTAAGCCCTTCCTGTTTCTAAAAGTTGCATGTCAGATCTTCTGTGACAGTCACCATCTTTCTATTTTATAGCCTCCCACTCACTTGGTCAAGACTTTCTAACAACATTTTGCCTTTCAAATACTTTTCAAATCTATGTACACTTTTGGCATCCAAAGCATCCCATAATAATCTCCATTTGTCATTCATCTCCTTAAAATTATTTTGAGTTTTCATCTCGTTTTCTTTGAGAGTCCCCCATACCGATATTAACAACTAGCAAATACCTCCTATTCAGCCACTCCAGAGCACTTACTAACCCTATACTTCCCTGATTTGCCCTTTCCCTTCCCATCATCAGAAAAAGACTCCAGTGTAGCCAAGTTCCAGTACACAGAGTTCATTCTGTACAGAAGAGTAACAAAAGTGATGAAAAGTACTTTCCCCCACTCCAATGTTTCCATTTCAGAAATGGAAGGGGACTGATAAAAGTATTTGAGACAAGTATTTGACAGAGTTAGTGTGGACACATATTTAGCTAACGGTCGCAAGAGCATTCCAGACACCTTTAGAAGGCCTTGAACAGAATAAACAAGACGACAAAAAAAAAAAGATACCAATTAGAAGAACACAGGTGCACATTCCACGATAAAGGGAACTTGGCACAAAGAACCTCAATTCGGCAGTTTATCTTGACCAATTAGACTGAGACAAGTTTCGCATGTTTTAGTTAGTATAACCAATTATGTCTTATGTTTATGCGCGTGTACAGTGTTGATATAACCAATCATTAAGTCTAACTAGGCGCGTGGACAACGCGTGAATAATGTGTGTAACCAATAGTAAAACAGCTAAACGCATGTACGGATGTAACCAATGTATAAAAATGATGTCTGATGCTCTAGTAAAGGGTCTTCAACTATGATCATATTGATCTGTCATTGAGTCCATTATTATGCTCCCGCAGAGTTAGAGCAGTCTAAGTATTTTCCCTTCTGTTCCCTGCTCCTTTCCTGGTAATTCCTAAAATTCTATTTGCTTTTTTTGGACCACTACTAATTGCTGGACATTTTCGATGTTGTAACACCAAGATTTTTCTCTTGACATACTAATTAATTCAGAGCCTATCAAAATATGTAGATACTACTACTGCAGGAGCTCAACATGGAGAGGCAGTATGAAAAATTCTGAACATAAATTATTACTAAGTACAACAGTTTTTACTTAAGGAGGAAAAATGATCCAAACTTCACTTACACAAAGATCAGCTTCAACTCAATTACTGCCGCTCTGGAATGAGATTTTGGTATGAAAAAGAGACACCTCTACAGAATTATTTATCAGGAGCAGGCAAAAAGAGAAAAACAAAGCCAGTATTGAGAAATATTAGCAAACAAATAGAGAGTAGAAGTATAAGAATCACTATGCCATTGCACAAGTCTCTGATATCATATATACTGAACAACAGTTCTACTACCTCATCACAGTACACTGTAGATGCTAAACATTTAAATAGGTTCAAGAAGTGACCAGAAAACTTGTTGAGGAATAATTCATTGATGGCAATTGAGCATAAAAAGTTACCATCTCTATCTAGCACAGGAAGTCCCTGAGCTGCAAACCAACAGCAACTGTGAGAGTATCATGATCAAGCAGAGTTGCACCTTTCCGAATAGCACTGGGCCACAGCTATATAAAGATTGTATTTAATTGCCATGTGTAAGAAATGAAAAAGTACCGAAATACTGAAGTTACTTATTCTCCTTCAAAAAGGTCTTTAATTATACCATAAGTGCTTCTTGACAAGTCCACATCGCTCACAAAGAACAGAAAGTTGGTTTTATTTTACTTCACACACTTCAATGAATGCCAGTCTCCTCAAAATACCATCCATCTTTTCGAAGTCCAACTTTCAAAGATAGCCAGGATCATGACTTTGCAGTTAACATAAGACTGATATTCTCAACATCTTGGGGCAGGGAGGAATCCTTTCTGCTTGCAGTTATATGCATTTTTTTCATATAGTAAACAATTAGTCATGAGGAAAGCAACCTTTTTCATTCTTGTAAAGGTATCAGTAGAAGTGCTTAAAAGACTGAAGAAAAGAGCAGAACTTTTTTTTTTTTAGTGACTTAGTATTAACACCAAAAGCATAAATAAAATAAATACAATAATAATTTATTTCTAATAGGGATTTTTGTTTGTTTGTTTTTAATATCTCCCACTTTCAAAGTGCGTTCTAATTTAAACAGATTCATGTCATTTCTACTTGGAGGCAGGTGACACCCTCAACCCATCATTCTGCAATTTTTGAAGTCCAAACGTTTTACCTGTCCAAAATATTTATCTGTTTGAGGACAAAAATTCTGACATCACTTCCAAAGAGAAATAAATAATATAAATCTTCGTATGATGACCTCTTTCAGATTTGGTAAAGAAGTTGAAGACTGACCACTGCTAACACCTACCTGAAACTTTTATAATAAAGGCCATTAGATCTTATAAAATTAAATAAAACTAATATCAATTAACACTTTTAAATACTAGTCAGGACATCACACAGGTATTTATTAATAAACTGTTTACCCAGCCACTCAATTAACCATGTATTGATAGCATCCAAAATGCACTTCATTAATTTCTCATAAATAGCATAATGTTTATTTATTAAGATTGCCCAATTGACTTAAGCCTGCTCCAGTTAGTGACAAATGACAACTTGCTGCTTTTATTCATAAACCTCTAAACATCAACCCACTAACTGCAGCAGCCAGTCTATCATCCAGGTCATGCTGTTCTTCACCTACACCACTTATAAAATAATAGTTACTTCTCCCTCTTAATTATTTACCTTAGAATTACCTTCCTTGTGATGTTTGGCACAGGATCGAAGCTGAGTTATCCAGTACTGTTTCTCCTTTGCATCAGCAGCTAGAACAGAAACAAGAAAATGCAGGGACTCACACATAAATCGATACTCTTTTTTTGCATAAGAGAAGGTGATGGGCCGGGGCGGGGCAGGGCGATTATTTATTGGTTAGGATGCACTACAAATTCTAATTCACACTACTTAATTTAAGTATGTGTAAGTTCTTCAGTACAATACATCTAAACCTCAACTTAAGATGTCATGGCCAGTTGGAAGAGATAAGCTTGAGTCTTCTTCATAGTTATCTCCAAGTGTTATTAAAAGCAGAATTACCTCAAGGTGACTTTTTTTAATTTTTAATCCACTTTTGTTTTACTTGTCTCTCTTTGTGAGGGACAAGGGCCACACCAAAGCACTTACATCAGTAAAACCTCTGCACTCAGGCTGTCAATCAACTACCAGACAAGCTACCAGTTCCCCAGAAATTTAAGTACTTCTGTTTCAAAGTAGTTCAACTAAATCTCTCTTTAAACATGTGTATCATTTGCATGCAACTTAAATACACAAGGATGAAAACCACAATTTCCCCCTCACATTTTTAAAAAACAGCTTTAAAAATTATTGAAAAGATTATCTGCAGCCACACAGGTGGCTCCTGTGTAATATTAATAAGTCTATTTAGGAGAGAGGTTTGGTTTTGTTTTAAACAAACCACTACTACAGTAATTGTAATTAGGAATACCAATACAGAGTGGGTAATTTCAGCAAACATTTTCTCTTACTTCCTCTGCTATTAAGTATCTCAATGGTTATTGACTCAACATAAAAATTATTTACTGATTTTAATAAAATTTATAGATCTCATTAAATTAAAAGCAGCATATTGTAAGTATTTGATAATCTCAAGTGACTGGAAAAGCATGATAATGAAACCACAAGTGTTCATGATTTCTAGCTGTGCAAATTCCAAAACATTTTAACAGAAACTCTCCCTGGTTGTTCTTGTGTTTCAGTTCTACATATAGAACAGCAACACAGTGTACCACAGGGGAGGAGTCCTGCATACTCTGTCTTGCCAGACAACTGATGAACTGTGGTCAGAATAAAACTAACATAATTTTAAACTTTTGTTACACCATGTCACTTTTTTTTATTTCTTTTTTTTATAAAATAGTTTGATATTAAAGTATCCTGATCAATCAACCATACTGAAAATACCTTAGAATCAGAATACTGCCTTTTTTTTTTTTTTTTTTAAATTATTCCAAAGTAACTCTTACATACCTTATATTGTCTTTCTTATATTTGGGAGCAAGGGAAGGCAAAACTTTATGTTAAGGGTGCATTCTATTATTCCAAGACTGACAAGAACATATTATCTTAACAGCCTTCCACTGGCATTTTTCCCTTCTCTGACCCATCAGCAGATTCATTACTGCACATTATCTGCAGGATGGTGGCAGGGGAGAACAATATTAGAAATTAAATGCTATGCTGTGGACAGCAACGAAAGCTGCTTTTTCTACCTTTGGAAGCAAACAAGAGATACTGTACAAGCAAAATGCCACAGTAACAACTTACAGAAGGCATCTTGAGGTATCTTCCAGCCCTGAAAGTCTATATATTGTAAATTCACACATATTTAACTCCAGATTACTCTTCCAGTGTGTTTTATAATACAGTACGTAACAAGATAGCTGTATAACCACTACTTTCTGACAGTATAGGGAAGTAGAAGAGAAACGAGATATGAGAGAAGAGATGTAGAAGCAGGAATGGGAGAGAAAAATGACTCAGGTGGCACTCCAAACAACACTGTACCTCTCAATTTATACATCTCTCCATTAGCAGAGTAGACCACCAACATGTGTGGCACTTCGTCACTGGGTGATATTATAGCTCCAGCTAAAGACAAGGTTCCACGTGGCTTCTGGTTTTTACTTTGTTCATTCACGAAATACTGCAGAATCCCCGTCTCAAAGTCCAGCACAAAGTACCTGTTCAAAGAAAATGCAATTGTATAGTATTTCTGTTAGAGTTTTTCAGGCATTTAATCAAAGAAGAGCACAGACTGATCTTAAATCAAGATCATAAATAAACAAATGAGATTAAAGTTGTTTCTGTAATAACCTAATTTTATAAGGTCCTGTTATTTTGATCATTAGGTTTGGTTTTCAAGGGTATGTGTGAGCTGTTCTTTTACTCATGTTTCTTTCAGATTAATGGTGAGGTCCACATACAAGACATGAAAGCAAGGAAAGGAGTTTTTAATTTAAGAGGTTCCACTGAAGAAGTATGAGACTGCTTCTTTTGGGGGTTTTTGGCCCCTCCCCTTTTTTTACCATTTATAACCTTGAAAGACATGCTAATTCCCCACAACTAGTCTTTTGAAAAGATGACACTGTTTTTGCAGAGGGATGAGCACAATTAAAGATACAATGGTATTTTCATCTTTGTGATAATATTTCACATTCAGATGTTGAATGTAATTTTGAAAACTGGCCAAGGGAATTGAGCATTCAGTTCCCAATAAGTAATAGGTAGGAAGTATGGACACCCATGTATAAGAAAACAATCAGGAGGAGAGATAAGTAAAGTCTAAATTCTATTTGGTCATTCTGCTAACAAATTCTAACAAGGAAAAAACATTTTTACTGCTGATCATACATTTAGGATCAGGAAATAGTCAGCCAGTGAAAATCAAGTAAGTAAAATCCACAAAAATTAAAAAATAAAAATAAAAAAAAAAGTTTTGACGAAGACAAGCCATGCCACAATAAACCAACTGCTAGGACTGCAAGATCATACAAACAAAAATAAACTAATTGCATTGTCCAAGTGCACTAAATGAAAGTGAAGATGTTTCGATGTTAGTATGTCGGTCTCAAGAGTTGGAAACATAATTTTTCCCCCCCATATAAATCTATATTTCACAACAGCAGAGATCTTAAATTCCATCTCCCTGTGGAAATCATCTATGCTATTACACAGAACAACTATTTAACACTCTTTGCCAAGAGGGGACGGACAGCAACCTCCTGGCTCACATGAAGGACAGTTTGCTATGACTTGCAACAGACCAGAGTGAAGATCACACGAATGCAAGTGTCATGGTTTAAGCCCAGCTGGCAACAAAGCACCAGGAAGCTGCTCGCTCACTCTTCCCCACCCCCAGCCCTGGTGGGATGAGGAGGAGAAAATACAAAGAAACACTTGTGGGTCAAGACAAGGACAGGGAGGGATCACTCACCACTTATGGTCACGGGCAAAAGACAGGCTCAACTTGGGGAAAAAAACAAAAGTAATTTAACATACTACTAATCAAATCAAAACAAGGATAATGGGAAGTAAAAGCAAGCCTTAAAACACCTTCCCCCTAACCCTCCCTCCTTCCTGGCTCAGCTCCACTCCCTATTTCTCTACCTCCTCCCCCCCAGTAGCGCAGGAGGATGGGGAATGGGGGTTGGGGTCAGTTTATCACACATTGTCTCTGCCACTCCTTCCTCCTCAGGGGCAGGACTCCTTACACTCTTCCCCTGCTCCAGCGTGGGGTCTCTCCCATGGGAGACAGTCCTCCACAAACTTCTCCAATGTGGATCCTTCCCACAGGCTGCAGTCCTTCACGAACTGCTCCAGAGTGGGTCCTTCCGCGGGCTGCAGTCCTTCAGGCATAGACTGCTCCAGTGTGGGTCCCCCGCAGGGTCACAAGTCCTGCCAGAAAACCTGCTCCAGCATGGGCTCCTCTCTTCACGGGGCCACAGGTCCTGCCAGGAGCCTGCTCCAGCACGGGCTTCCCACATGGTCACGGCCTCCCTCAGGCACCCATCTGCTCCAGCATGGGGTCCTCCATGGGCTGCAGGTGGGCATCTGCTCCCCCATGGACCTCCATGGGCTGGGGGGGGGGGGGGACAGCCTGCCGTCTCACCACGGGCTGCAGGGGCATCCCCTCCTCCCCCACTCCTCCTCCCCTCCTTCTTCACTGACCTTTCTGTCTGCAGAGGGGTTCCTCTCACGTTCCACTCCCCTCTCTGCTGCAGGTTTTCCCTCCTTTATCCCAGAGGCACTACCACCATGGCTGATGGGGTCGGCCTGGGCCAGCGGTGGGTCTGACATGGAGCCGGGGAAGCTTCTAGCAGCTTCTCACAGGAACTGCCCCTGCAGCCCCTCCCCTGCTACCAAAACCCCACCACACGAACCCAATACACAGCAAGTTACCCCCTTAGCCTCTACTAAAAAAACAACCCTAACAATCTGGCTAATACCACTAACATGGGCATTTGGAATGCATACTATTTGCTACTTTTCCTCTAGATAGGATTAGCATAAGTCATATGAAGTTGTGTACAATATTTCAGAAACTGGGATTATTCAAGACTTCTATAGCTTTGTACACCCCAAATTTGCTCAAGTCACTACTTTGTTTTGAAAGTGGCATTCTGTCTTAGCCCTTTTTCAATATCCCCATATGCAGAACACCTCTAACCTTTCCCATCACGGCATATTTCCAGGATTGTCTTCACATCGTGTTCAAGTTATTGGTGTTCTTCTGGACATGATGCAAGCAATCATTGCCTAGGATTTACAGAGCTTCAGACATTTTGCTTGGGCAACCTTCCTTTGCCACATTTATGCATAACTCTCTACTGCCACCACCGCACCAGAACAAAGATCAAATTCTCTTTCAATTATTACAGATTAACAACCCATGCCCCAAATAATTTTAAGCTAATGCACCACTACACCCCTCACTTCAGCCCTGACTCCGTCTCCCACATCTCCCATAAGCACGTCTCTGCATCCCTTCCCTCACAAAACAAATGGAAAGCCTCCCTTTTGTAACCATGAAGCACATCTCTTTACCTTCCCTCTACAGTTTATCTTCACCACAAAAAAAAAAAAAAAAAAAAGCACTACAGAGATGGCAAACTGAATGCCAACCACCACAACGTTTTCAATAGTAGTGTTAAAAATAAGGAGGCCCTAAATGGAAAGTGCCAAAATTTCAGAAGATTACCTTATTGACTTGTATTACACTAGTACATAACCTTCCTGTTTTGTTTGTCTTCTAAATGATTTTACAATACCGATCTCCCACTTACAAAGCATTTTTCCTCTTCAGGGAAAGATGAGGTACTTAACTGCAGGTCAAAACAGCAGAATTGGAAAATATACCATAAAAAAAAAAAAAAGTCAGACTTGCACATTTCATAGTAAATTTTAGTTTCGCTCATTCCCAGTTTTCCTTGTCCATTTTAGGAATACCTGTTACATATTCAGGAGAAAAAGCAGAGCACTAGACGCAAGTGATGCCATGCTCCTGAGAAAATGACACAGTAGCTTGACCGTAGAGCTAGTGCTTCTCTCCATCCAACTGACAAGTTTTCAGCAATCTCTTCGGGTTTAGCAAACAAGTCTAGGCTTCATATGCAGTGACATCCATTCTGAGCCTGTGCCATCATTATAATTTCATTGTCCTTTTATTGTTCAGGTACAAATCATTTATTTCAGCCTTTGTTATCAGGCCATCTTTTATCCATTACTGCCTTGGAAGTCGTCACTGTGGTTACTGCAATACAGCTCTACCATTAACAAAAGGATGAACAACAGTTTAAAAAAGGGGGGGGGGGGGGGGGGAAGAGGCAAGAAAAATCATCTTCCCTTCTGCTATCAAGACCAAACAATTTGGGGAAAAAAGTTCCTCTGAGTCTGTTAGAACAGAATCTATTAAGTTACATAAATACTACGAGCACTTCAACTCAGAAACCTTTGCATGCTAGGCCAGCAAAGCACTCCCAGAATGACTGTAAGCTCCACAAAGATGGGCTTTGCATTGCCATAACGCTACCCCAGGGAAGGAAAACAGCCATTCGAGTACAGAATACACCTTTACCAGCATAATGGCATCCGAGAGCAGCAACTTCTGCAAATCCACATATGCAGAGACAGCATCCTTCCACATCCTTGTTATCATAGCTACAGCAGTAGTGTTACCTTGACCTTCTGGCCAACCATAACCTATTTTATGTACAGTGTCAGAAAAACAGACCATTAGCATTCGCCTTGTACCTTCAGTTTTCAGTACTTGTGATGATGTCTTAGTTGCCTGTAAAAGCATGAAACATGTTTCCAGTACAACTCAAGCAGTAATCTTAAGAAAGAAAAAAGTAACCAGTTCTCACAAGCCTTCGCATTGCCCTCTTCAATTATCCTGCCTTCCTTCTTGTCCCAGATGAACCAGTTTCTATGGCTGCCAACTTTGAAAGTCATAAGAGAAAAGAGAATTATCTACAGAAACGTAAGTTCCAACTGCCCAACAAAAAACTGTCATGTCAACAAAATAGCTTTCCTGTGACTTTGGAGAGCTCAGGAACTTTTCACAGGCATCATGACAGTGACACTGTTCATATCACACGGAACCAAGTATTTGCTTTTCAAGAGTTATGGTTTGATGTGCAACTCCCCTCTTCACCTTTCACACAGTGGTATCACAGAAAAAGATAGACAGGAGTAAACCACACAGACAACTATACTCTCACAAAAGAAGCAGGGGGATAATGCACTTTGAAAACTGCTAAAAGGATAGGAGAAGCCAGGAAAAGGAATAAGGAATTAAATGTCAAATCAGGCAGTGCAAGACCTCGTACAAAGTGTCGGGGGGGGGGGCAGGGAGGAACAGAAAGAGAAGAAACAGAAGCAGCTTTCAAAAACATTTTCTTCCATCACAGACCAAGTGATGACCCAGTTCAGAGCATCGCAAAAGCGCAGAAGACATGGATACCAGATTCTTTCATTAACTGAGGATGGAAAATGATTATATATACAAAGCAGAACAGAAGTAAGAGAATGGTACATGTCCCATTTTAGAAGCCCCATGTAACTGTATCAAAAGGACAGGGATATCTTTTAACTTGAGTTCCAAAAGTCATTTGTTCCGCACACTGCAGAAATAACAGCACTAACCTCTCCAGAACTGATTAACCTTGCCACCTTATCCTGTATTTTTCTACTGGCTTTGTTCACAGAGCACACATTTGCCCATGCTGTTGTATTTCCGTAATTAATTTACAGATTAACACTGATGAAAACTAACATACTCTTTAGAGAACAGTCAGGTAGGAGGTAGCAGAGTCAAGTTATGTCATACCAGACATACAAACAATTAGTACTATACAGAAATGATGACATAACTGTTACTGACAGACACTTCCAAAAGACAGCTAAATTTTTCTGTTATTCCAAAATTGGACAAAATCATCTCTTTTTTTTTTTTAAATTAATATTCATTAAAAGGGGCCATCTAATGGTAAGATAGAAAATTACCACTTTAATACATTTTCAGCAGTTTTAACTGCTTAAGCACTGTTCAGAGTAGACACATAAAATTACAGGCAAGAAAAAGCAGGCCATTTCACAAAAGAAAAGGCTTGGCCAATGGATTTCTCACTTTAAACTCAAATCCATTCAGAGACTACAGGCTTCCTGCTCCTCTGGCACAGCCTCCCTCAAGCTCCTGGGATTCACTGGGATACTACCCTCTGCCATTCCAACCAAATGCAGACGCATTACCAACCAATATCAATTACAAGATAAAACACTCAGCCACACTCAGCAAACTAGAACTTTATTGCTGTTCTAACAAGTTAAAAAAAACAAAACAAAACACAACCACAAAACAGTATGACACTACCAGAATTTTTTTAAGTTACTCATGAATTTGTCAATATGGCCTGATGACACTTTATTTCTATTTTATTTCCCGTATTTCAAAATCAGCGCACTCTCAGAATAAATACTAAGTCTTATAAATTCTGTAACTATCTGTCTTAATTAAACACTCATCGTGTTTCATTCCTATCCCCTTTATCCATTCACCTTGACAGCCATTAAAAAAAATAATAATAATCAAGCAGAACAAGTATGACATACTAGGAAGCATAACTATGTTGCCTTATGAATTCTTGGAGGGGAAGAGAGAGACTTAAACACTGTACCAATAAACTATTTCAACTGGATTTCATATTCACTGATATGAGCATTGCATTTATTATAGTAATGATTATAATATATTAATGTTAGAATTATATACTACTACAATCATTTATTATTAGTTCCCCATTCAAGAAGAATCTAAGAAAAAGCAATGACTATGGTTTAAAAAGCAATAAAATGCTGGTAGTATAGTAGGAGATGAAAATGGTCTACCAGCAGAGCCTGTCAACAGAGAACAGCAGCTATACAGGTCTTCCATGAGAAAATTTGAGATTTCCAATACTATCCCCATTTGAGGCAATAAAAACAAAAGACACCAAAAAATATCAGAAGCACATGATATGAACATTTCTGATGTAATTTACTCACCTCACTGGATATAAGAATTTTCATTTTCCTATTTCCAGTCAAATTAAGCATTTCCGTATTCGCCAGTGGAAATGCATACTTTAAATAAAAAAAAAACAAAAACAAAAAACCCACCACATTTTTAGGCATTTCAATATTCAATTGTACATCCATAACATGGTATACTGCCCACTGAAGCTGTCACTTGGATGCAAGTCTGCAATGCACCCAAAGGTACGTTCCCAGCAGAAGAAAACATACCTTAAAAGAACTTCCTTCTATTCTCCTCTTATTCCGAACACTTCTCAGAAAACAACCATCTGAATATAAGTTTTCAATACTTGGAATCCCAAGAAGTTTTCAAGGGAGGGCTGCCAAATCTTTCCATTGTGTAATGTATTCCTAGTGATTTGAATTCTCCCCAGACCCTCCTTTCCCAGTTAAGTCAGTCTTCTGGACCAGATTTTGTACAACTTCCAGTTTGAATTCATAATGTGATAGCGGTTTTTTATATAAAGACTTTTGCAACTGGACAACTGCAATCCCAGTCAAATCTTCAATTATGGACTCAATCTGCTAAAAAACTCACCTCTTTTGGAAAGCAGCATTATATTAATTACTTCCTTGGGTTCATAAACTAGCCTACATTGGAATCCATGCTTCATAGTTGGACTGTGTCCAATCCCAGAGCTCACCTGTTTAAAATTGGTATGGATGCCAAATACTGCACAGTAGCACAGACAAATCCTTTGACTAAAGACAAAATCTTCCATAATCTCCAAACAATAAAATGGTTTTCATTGTATGATGACCTAGCACAGCAACCACTTCTGGATGGAGAGGCATGCCGGGTTTCTACAGCAGGCTGGCCTTGGTTTCAGCTTTTTGGAGATCTTTTCCCAGTTACTTTCTCACTGATGGACAGAGAAGCTTTCCTCTCTAAACACCACTTTACCTCTTCCACAGATACATTTTCTCCTAAACCAGTCTCACAATACATACTTTATGGTCTACTTTTTATTTTGCTTTAACCATAAAAATGCAAATTTTTCAGATAAAATACACTGACTTGAAACAGCACGAAGTCTTCACCCTGATTTACAACCTTGATAGGCAACATCACCTTCCCTACCATATTAGAAAAGTAACAAACCATGTATTTCCCCTTCTCGAACTGCTGAATTTATTATTCCAGACAGTGTGACAAATACTATGCTCCACTACACGTTTCAGCATCGAATTAGCTTAAGAACAGAAGCAGCTCACCAACAGAATTCCACTGCCTTCTCCTTCTACCACTTTGTTCTCAACATTTCTGAGTTTCCAAACACGTTTTCCTTTCACTCCATTCCAATTTTCCTCCAGTCACTGCCAGTGATTCCACAGTCCTCAAAAAGAGGACATTTTCAAGAATAAGGAATCAAACTATTCTATAACTCTCTTCCTTTTTTTTTTAAATGTAGTTAAAAAAAAAACTAGATAAGAATTATAGGATAGAAAGTAAATGACTCTGTCAAAGAAAAGCAAAGTTTATGGTTCCAGTAACTGAACAAGATGTCACATAGAAATATTTCATTTTTAAGAAACTGTATCTTATAGGCCATCTTGGAGACAACATTTATGCAACTGCTTAATTCTTTTTTCCGTTCTACCTTGAGCCATAAGATTAATGGAATTATTCATGCCAGTAAAGATAAAGCACAGCATACACATTTGACAGTCAAGGACTTTATTATTAAAAATCATCTCTAAAGTTGTCATTTAAAGCCAGGTGTTGGGAGAACACGTTTACATTTCAGTAACTGTTTAACATCCTTTATGCATTGAGGTTCCTCAGTTTATCATTTTCTAACATAAGAAAACGTAAGAACTGCAGCTTTACTGACTTGGAGCATCTCAATGAAAACTGGATTTTCAAAACAGTAATTTCTCTGCATTATTACAACTGCATATCAGTCAAGCTGAACTACAATTTGCTGGACACTTTTAGAAGTCTTCCATATCTAAAATGGAGATAAGAAATAGAGGAAGTATTATCCACAGCTAATAGATGGACTGCTTGTTTCTGATCATCATGCCCTTCGTGATTTTAACATCCACAGAACTCTCACACAAATAAAATCTTAAGAGAAATCTCTTTTTCTGTTTTCTCAAGTCCCAGCTGATCTTCAAGTTTACAAGCAAGCCTGCTTTATGAACCAAAACATCACTTCTTTCTCAGCATCTGCAGAAGCTACAATTGCTACTGACCAGCTCACCCGTTCATGAACTTCTGCTTGCCATGCCAATTACTTTCAACAGTCTGAAATTCTATATAGTCAGCAATAGACATGCTGCCCGAATTTTATTTAAGTAAAAAGATACTAGACTAAGGATAAATATTACTATTAGTTTTCTAATTTCAAACAGAGTTGCTTAGGGGTTGCTTTTTAGGACTGAGGGAGGAAAAATAGGCTTAAAAAAAATGCATCCATTTTTACCCATCAGGTAAAGTTCATACAGATCTTCGAATTCATACAGACCTATGGAAAAGTACATTCATCACACTAATCTATGCTTTAGCAGAACACACCCACATTGAGGGGTAACAATTGCAGTTTAGGGGCAAACATAAACAAAAGGTACACAGTTGAGGTTGATACCATAAACAGCACTTACTGCACACAGCCCACCAAACTGGCTGGCTGCCCAATGCTACTTTGTGTCATTTAGTAGTCCTTGCCACCTTCCTTTTTATTTGCTCTAAATTCAGTACTACTTAATAATTAAGCAGACTCCAATTTTTGTATTGCAGATCAGAGAGAAAAGGCTAGCAGTGACATAATTGGGGAATAAATGAGCTGGTGCAATCTTAATTCTGGCAATGTTATTATCCAGCTCAATTCAGGTCACAGATTAAAAACAGAGCTTCCAGATAGGAAAATACATTTTCCTTCATAAGAACAACTAAGATCTAAAACAAAACAAGAACAGAGTACTTCCATGTCACTTCTAATAATCTGCATGTAATGAAAGGACATTAAGCTTTAGAAAGACACAGTTCTATGCGATTCTAAAACAAGACACAGGAAACGTCCAAGAGACAACTAGTTATACACACTAACTCCATTCCTCACCTGAGGGGAAGGCAGTGCTCTGTATGACACAAGACTCTGCTGCTAAATTGGTTCTCACTGAAGCCAGGTCCACAGGATAGTCATTTACAGTCATTTGGGCACCAAAATGAAGGAAGTCATCTGGCTTACCCTCTCTCAGTCCCACCTTTCCACCTTATCCAGGAGCAAGACTTTGCTCCTTTGAGAAAGTAAAATTACAGAGACCTACTTTGGAGCCTGTATGGACAACTGCTTCTCTGCTCCAAGTCTTTACATAGTATTGGTCTGTCCCAACTAGCAAAAAAAAAAACCACCAATAAACAACGCAGCTATCAGAAATCTAGCTCTTCATTTTCTTCTGTTTTCCCAAAATCTAGCTAAAGTGGGTTTTACATTAAGATGTTTAGATTTCACCTCGTCATCCCAAGAGGATGTAAAGTAGAATGCATGTACTTTGCTTAGTCAAGCAATACTCTAGCTGGAAAGTACCTTAAGTCTATCCAGGGAAACAACCATTAGGAGGACCTATAAGCAAACTAGGTGAGAAGTAGTAAATAAATGTGAAAAACTGACTCATTTTCTTTCATTACTATAACGAATCACCTACAAAAGAACCCCTAAGCATTGGCGGGGGAGGAATACAAGTAAAAATTGGAAAAAATCTAAGTTCCTTCCCCAAAATAAAGAAAATATATATATATAAAATGAGATATTCAATTACATCTAGCTTGTGAAAGCAGCTTTTCCACATTAGTATTTGCAATTCTTTCTACTCACATTAGCAGTTGTCAAAACTGCTGCTGAGCAAACAGCTGCATCACCACAAAGTTTTAAACATCTCCCAAAACTATGCCAGCCATGCCAGGAATCTTATTGCCTATTCTTTTCTGTAACAAAAACCACACCATAATTGTAAGTGATACAGAAATATTTGACCTTCCATAAAAACATGTGTACTTTTTTGCTTGACACTTTCTGCAATGAATTCCATAAGATTTGACAGGTTTGGCAAGCACACTTCACATCAAAAATTGCCTAGTGCGTAGCATCAACTCATCTTCCACAAAGTACTTACAAAATACAGTATGAAATAAACAGTTTAGAAGATGGCCTAACATACTAAAAATATAACTCTCCAACAAGCTGGAAGCCTGAAATGCTGAACCAAAGGCTCTACCATGTACATTAAACACACTAAGAAAATATAAGCATCCCACAGACCTGTTTGAAGGAAAGTAATCAAAAAGAAGGCAGCACTGAATGCAGTCACTGTGAACACAGCTGCTCAGAGCACTAATGAGTCCAACAATGACTGACACTATTATATATTATTCTTTCAACAGTCTCTGCTTTAAGTAGGGACATGTACACACGCACACAGAGAACACATTTCCAGGAAGGTCATATATGAAGACACATCAATAATGAAGTGAGATTTGACCAACGGCAGTATTTTACAGAAATTTCTGTCTGCTACTTGCCACATTCTGCAGGAAACTTCACAGACTGAAAAGGGAAGATGTGACCTTAGCTTGGTCTTTCTGGTACTTGCTATTACAACATCCATAAATGAATCAAATAAATCCATTTGACAGCCTGGTTCTCGTGCAACGTAATGAGAAAGTAGCAAATTCAGTCACGTAATATAATGCTCCCACAACACACATTCACAGGGAGCCTGGAATTGCTGGTTTTGTATCAGTACTACTACACAACAGAGTTTAAAGAAAACCACGTTCCATTGAATTTGTGTGAGCTAGCCAGGTCTAAATCACAATTTTATCTCAAAATACTATAATCCATAATCCAAATTCTCTACCATTACAGCTACGAAATTTTGGCAATCCCAAACATACATACCCGCGAAAGAGGCCGCTGAACAAAACACATCTATTCAATTGAAATATCCCCACACTCATCTCCTTCACCTTCGGCAACTAAAGCCTGCCCTCTGAACTACATTAAGAGAGATGGATACTATTACTAGAAGGACAGAAAACGTAAGAAGAAAGCAGTAAACCCCCACACGCACACCCCCACATCTACTACACAGCATCTTCCACTGGCCCCATCCTAAACTTTCCTATTACTTCCCTCTTACGGTGTACCAAGGATGAATCAACCCTTATTTGTAGAAGTAAAGTTGGCTTATGTTTCTCCGACTTGTGCCTCCCAACTCTTCCTCTCTCTTCTCCAACAACTTGCATTCCTCACTAGTAAGAACTAACCCTAACTCAACCCAGCACTACTGTTATTGGATATTATGTCCCATCTAGGGGAGGCACCTTCATACAGCAAACACCTGCAAATTTTTAGAACTCTCTTTTGCTGCCAAGAATTACAACTGTATACAGAAAAAGCACTCGGCCATAAGAAAACCAATATGACCCTGAGTTTTTATGCCAGACCTGATGTTAGTTAGGATTTCACCTGGAGATAAGATACTTACAGGGACTAAAATATTAATGAAACAAATAACAAAGGCACAGAGAGTGACCCTGAACAACAGCATGAACGCAGAAGCCGAGGAAGAGACAATTGCTGGATGACAAACCAAGGGATGACCCAAACACCTCCAGGTGGGAATATCAGGCAAACTATTCCGGTAATCAGACCACAAAACAGACCGCAAATAGAAGTAGCTCAAATTACAAGACTACTCTAGCTTCAATTAGAGTAGCTGTAGAGTAGTTCAGCTACCTTAAGTGCTGCTTTTTGCTCAATTTAACAATGAGAGAACGGAAGTTAGGAATATCATTCAAGTATCTTGAGTCAATTACACAGACAAAAGGAGTCTTATCTCAGCCTGAAGTATTGGGCTGCATGTTTCCAAGTTAAAGGCCAGGGAAATTATCTATGTAGGTGAACTCTAATGAGTCTGCTCCTCACAGGTGAATATGGTTCCATGCACAACAGTAACAGCCTGTAGTGGTAAGTCAGGGAACTTCAGGGAGTTGACCTGAATATAAATAAAAAGGACTAAATGTCAATGCAAGCAAACTGGCCATTGGAGTTCTTTCCAATTCATTTTTACTGCTTACTGGATACCAAGGTTGCTTTAAGACAGACTGTAAAAACCCCAAAGCCGCAGGAAAGTTATCTTAAGTCATGCAACTGAATTGTAAATTCTATGCTATAAAATCTGCACTATTTTGTACATAGTAATTGTTGAACAAAATAGCTAAATCACTGAACTGTCTTCACCATCACTTAGCTCTTCTCTCATTTTTAATTATTAAACATGAAATATAAAAGGTTAGATAGGATTCATAAACTCTCTTAACAAAAAGATGTCACCAACCTAGAAGTTTTCAATAGAAAGATGTTGCTGAAAATTAATTAGGGCAGTCACACATGTCATGGTTTATGGAGACAGAACCTCAGTGTTACTATGACCACTCTGCTGCCAACAAGTGAGGGACAATTTACAGAGGAAATGGAGGGATGAAGGACTAGACAAGCAGAACAGTTTGGCAACAGGACATGCCAAAAGGTTTTCAGCAAATTTATCTAAAACTAAGTAAACAGAAATCTGAAGAATCATTTGACACTACAGTCAAGAATAAAGCACTCCACTAGCTAGACTTCCAACCACCATCCAGAGCAAAACACTCTCCTGCACTGGACTATATGTACTATAGGTTAATTATTAGGTTAGTGAAGACTGGGTTTTTTCCTACTTCTCACCAAAACTAGTTTGCCAACATCTTGAACATATCCTTAAAGAAAAGAATTAGTTGGTTACTTCTTCCAAGGCTTATTAGGTGACTGACAGAAAAGGCAACATCAGACCACACTTTGACAGTACATTCATATCGTTCTCTTAAGCTACATAGAGCATTACACTTTCTCCTGATAGCTGCGTAGTTTCAATAGACTAAGCAAGCACACACTGGAAGCAGCAAAGATGTAACTGGAGTACTTTGAAGCTGGAGTACTTAACAAGAAAGATACCAAGACCCTGTATATACTTAAAGATTTTTTCATCTTTTTTGGCCAGGTTAATTTTCTGCCATTTTAGTGAGCTGAATTCCATTACCATGCAATCAACAGGGCTTCAGCGTCATAGCAAAGTAAGAGGGAGTGAGGAGCAGTGAGTAGCATGCAAGGAAATTGTCCCCCTTTTGTTAACAACGTGCTCTTAATTCAGTTCAAGAAAACCCATTAAACCATACCCTCTGAGGACTATTGCAATGGCATAGCGCTTTACTGTATTTATCAGCAGGGATAAAACTGTAGAGAATAATTCTGTTGCTTCCATTATTCTCATTTGGTCTTTTCTATTTCCAACACTACTAAGTATCGTAAGTGATGGCGTATGGTCTGACATTTGGGGGTTTATTTTTCAATTACAGAGGAATAACCTTGGTACTATTTTTTTTTCATTCACTTCTCTCTTATACCATATTCTTGACTTCCATCTCACCACCTGCTAATATAAAAACCTACAAGTGAAAATGCAAATCTACCGTATTTTGTACATTCAACACTCTCAGGCATGCTGTGTACAGATCTAGTTATATCACTTCTGCTATGCTTAAGGGTGACCAGCAGGCAGAAAAAGCACCCTCTTTGTTCCTTCGTGATGTATGAGAGACACCTAGCATGCTCTCCTCTGGTCATATCAGCCTCAAGATATTAGTTCCAGCTTTCCCTAGTCTACCTGGAAGAGTAATGTGCCAGAAACACTACCACAAGATAATAAATAAATAAAAATAAACAAAAAATCATTCATGTAGAGGAAGCAGGGAAATATTCAAGAAGTATACAGGAATCTAAATGAGTCTGTAAAGGCATTCCATCATCTGTGCATGCTTTCTCAGAACATATTTCTGCATTCCAAATCTTGAAAAACTTACAACAGGTACCATTTAAAAATATTAAAAGTCACATTTATTACTGAATACCTGCAGGCTCCAAATCAAAAGTGCCATTAATGCATGCTATGGCAGGAGAAGCCATTATGTCTTCCCGTTGTCTGCTCCCCTCCACTTCATTGCCATAGATCATCACCCCAGCAGAGCAGCAACCAACCAACCCTACCAAAGTCCTGTGCTTGCTGAAACTAAAACTGACAGACTGATGGCAGATGATAATGTATCACTATGCCACATTATGAACAGCAGTGCTGTTGGCACTGATTCACAACCTCTACTACAACGGTTAAATGAGTGAGGAAGAAGCGTGAGTGGTAAACTAGTGATCAGAAACAGGCCTCAGGTAAGTATTAACCAAGACAAATGATCACTTCCCTCTCCTTCAGAAACTGGTGTGCTAGACTTACTGCTAAGTGTGGGTTATGCTTACATACCTTAGATTATCTTCACAAAACACAGCACAGTTAACCTCACCTCATGTCTACAGCTCAGCTGGTTGTAAAACCTCATCCAAACTTAGGGCTCACCACCACTCCTCTTCCCTCCTTCCTGCCCTGCTGCATGGTCACAACCCATCCCTTGGGTCCTCTCTAGTGCTCATCAAACTCAGTGGGAACTAACTCAATTTGCTAAACCAGGGGAAAAAAATATAGAAGGAACAGACGGTTGGGAGAGGGTCTCTACCATTCAGCAGCAAGAATGTGAAACAGTGGCTCATCTTCTGGTCTCATGAAAGCAGTTGGTACAAGCTACCATGAAAGCAAAGGAGGTTGTTTCAGACACCATCTACCAGCTCGACCCAAACCACAAAATAAATTCATGCTAATTATATCAGCACACAACAACCGGAATATGCAAAATAATTTATAACTACTAAATCATTATAAAAGCCTACAAAGATACATAAGCCATGTTCATTTTTTCCTCTTAACTATGAAATAACTTTTACATTTTCTTCTCCTAATCTGCTTTTCCAACATTGTTATTTGGAAGAAAGTCAGAGATTTTTAATTCTGTGCAAGTTACTGATATGAGACTCTAAAGAACATGACATTCCTCTGGAAGCTAAAACCCTTCCAAAAATTATATTTAACCTGATTTACATTTTATGTATTTCCATGGATGAAGACATAGGAAATCAGGACAGACATCCTCTTATAATTGTTTGCATTCTATGTGAACAATTCCATTCCAGAACTACTTTTTCGAAGAAAATACACCAAGTAGTTCTGGTATTTCTCAATACATACAACTCCTTTATGATCAGTAAATTAAAATGAAAAAAAAAAAAAAAGTTAAACATCAGATATGAGTTCTTTAATCTCTAAATCACTTTTAGATAGAAATACAATGTTTTGCACATTTACACCACAGTCCACAGCAATGGTGTAAAATAAACAGGAATTGTTCCCCCAAAACCTCAGTAATTGTTACATCAACATAATTGGGCAAAGTGAAAAAAGCTGCCCTTAGAAAGTGCAAGTGAAAATCAGTTGTAATTTCTCACTTTCCCTCCTCAAGGAAAAATTGCTGATTTGCACTCTAAAAACCTAGTTCAGCTGAACTAGCTTTCCCCTATTTGGTGTCACGTCAGAACTACTGCTCTGTCATCTTCATTTCTTTGTTCCCATCGCTGGCCAACAGCAGTACTCAGCACCGCATCCCAGTATAGCCTATACAATAATAAGAGTGGTAGCTAGCTAAAGAATAATGCAGCCAGGTCAGTCTTTGGGCAGAAGAGGAACTTTGCAGAGTCATCCATCCAGCAGGAAAGAGACCCATTTCCTCTGCACCTGTGAGTGTTATATGGAAACCACTGGCCAACATTTTCCACCATAGGTCTGCAACGGATACACTTGACCCCTAGCCATACTTTGGTTCAGGCTGGCTGAGGAGCAACAGGCCTCACACCCCATGGTGAACCTGTGAGCTGGAAAGCTCCTGGCTCACATACAAGGGAGTGAAGGTGCCTCGGAAAAAATATTTCAAAAGGTGGTTTCGAAACCCAAAAATGCAAGATAACCAAAGTACAGAACAAGATACCACAGCTAAAATGAAGACATCTATCTTGTCTGTACTATCGACTAGCAGACAACTACTTCACTCTACAAATACTACCAGCAGGACGGGCCCAGCTGGAGCTCTTCCTGAACCGCAGCTGGACTGCATGCCAGGTGATCTCCCCTTGAGCAGGGACGCCTCTCAAGGTCTCAGATCTCTTACCTCAGACTAAGAGATCCTTCCTTGCCCAAGGCGGAGAGATCCCTTACCCACGACAGATCCTCAGTAAGTGACTGATAGCATGCTGAATTAATACCCATGAAACATTACTAATCCATGTAGCCGCTCAATATTTTTAGAAACACTGTATGGATAATTCCATTAGACATAAACTGTTGTCCAAGTCTAAGATTGGACCTAGCTGCACCTAGACTCCATAAGGAGTTTAGAAAGCAAGGGGTCCACTCTGAACCTCATGACTCAACAGGAGGGTCTTCCTCACTCTTTGCATCTCCAGTCTGTGTCAATCATTCTAACTCAATTCTAACTCAATTTTCCTTTGTATGTTTCTTCCATGCAGTAATTAATAAGGTGAACCTTGCCGTCAAACTTATGAACCTTGTTAAACCATTGTTAAACTTTGTTAAATTCCATCAAATTTATTGAACTCTGTCAAATTATTATTTGCCTCAATAAAACATATTGCTGCTTCTCTCTTTGCGTGAGGTGCATTCCATTCATCCACGACCAGGTCGCATTCATTAGTCATCGTACATAGCAGTCCTGACTTGACAGCTTGTCCAGCACAGAGAAGCTCACTCGCTGCCCCATTATCAACTTTCAACTACTCCGAACTCCTGGAAAGTAAGCTTTTGTGTAATTACGTGCAAAAACCTTCTCCCAGGCTGAAAACACAGCCTCTCCCACACTAACAACTACTTTACTAATACAAACCTTAGATGGATGGTCAAAGAAAATAGTACAAACAATTTACACCACTCAGCACCAGCAGTCCTGCCATATTAGTTTCCACTGTACTCAGTACTACATCAATTTCCATTTTAAAATTATGAAAAATGGTATTTTTCAGGAGCCTCCTACATTATATATGTTTCTGTCAAATCCCTTGCTATATCTTACTGACTTATTGAGAAGAGTCATATTGGCTGATCAGCTAGCAAGTAGGTAATTGTAAATAAAATTTGGCATCATTCTTAATACAAAAGCAATCAGTCTGCTCTACAAAAAGGCACAAACTCACTAGTAAGTTTTTAAAAGCTTAACATAACTTCTGTTGTCATTCCTACAGTTACAATCACACTAGTTATAAAAGCAATTCAGAAATTGCTGATCTAATCCACCCTCCCACACAAATAAAAAGAGCTCCTTTGCCACAACTGAAATTATGAACTTATGAGCTCTGAACAACTATGAACCAACAGCTTCAAAATAGAAGTTTAAATTCTTCACTTTTGCAATAAACTAGTACACAGGTATTAAAGAAATAATGCTAATAATGAAAAGATGATAGCAAAACTAATTTCTTTTAAACATGCTGACAATGTCACTGTTTATCAATGGTATAAAGCAGAATCACCTGGCTGTATAAGATCAAGCCATGGAACAATGAATTAACTTAATGAGACAAATAAAATGTCTTGTAGAGTCTGCTTCTAGTTCAACTTCAGATTTTTATAGTTTCACTCAGGTCAGGTTTGCGTTCTCCTCTCTTTGGTAAAACCAGCATTAAATATATTATAGCAAAACAACAGGCTTTTTTCCATGTGATGGGAGATAACATCAAGCTGTGAGATTTCTATTATACTTGAAGTGTAATGGTTCTAGCACCAGCTAGAATCCCAAATCTTATTTTTAGTGCCTGAACATTTAGGCTACATTATAAATATCCTCATGAACATCCACAGTCATAATAATTAAATGCTACAGGGAGATTTGGGAAAAGGAAAGATTGAGTTGTTGTAGCTTAACCATTTCCTCAATTAGCAGTTATAAGCAATATGTTTTCCTTCGGTTACCATAAGTCTTCAGCTTTATAAATCAGAAGCAAGCAAAATTACTCTACTGCACTAAGTTTTCTTCAGTAATGACTTAGAATTTATTTTAATGTCTTCCCTTCAAGTGCAGTTCAAAAAAAATCTTCCTTCTAGCTTTTCTCCTTGTCCCTAATTATGATAAAAATCAATGCTGTGTTAAGTACTTCTCTATTTGTCCACTTGTTTGTAGCTTTCTTTTAGTTTAGTCCCAAATGTTATCAACTCTTTGCAAACAGTCTTAACAGATGCTGCTCCTTAGCTGTTACCTGGCACCTCCAACAGACAAGATATGATTTGAGGGCTTCAGAATGTATACCATTATTCCCCCTCTTCCCCAACAAAATAACTCCCCTCACTCATTGTATCTGAGACACCCAAAGTATAATCAGAAATGCTTAAGCAAAAAAACGGGGGGGGAGGGATTCCCGAAGAAATATTAGTCCCAACTGAAAACTGGAACTACAGAGAGATGCATTTTTTTTTAACAGCCATTCCTAAAAACTTACTGTTTCTCAAAAGAAAACATTATAAAGAAGTATTTCTCCTTCACTTTAGGGAGCACAAACTGTTAAGTCCTGTTTCCTAACAGAGATTTGACATTTGAAGGTCACTCCTGCTCTGCAGTGCTCTTTGGTACCCTACTACCTGCCTTCACCACACTCCTCAGTACTCACACTGGTTCTGCACTGCAGCATTTGATAAGGCACCCTCTCTGCATTTCATTTCATTCTGAGCAATGACAAGCAGACAGTATGATAAAAGGACCTTAAAAAAAAAAAAAACAAAACAAAACAAACAAAAAAAAACCCAAAACACACAACCTAAATACACTTGGAGGAAAAACTCCTTAATAACAGGCTAAAACACGAGCAATAATTTTAAGCGTTTCCTTAGACAACTCTAGTAAACACCATGCTTGCTGTTAGAACTGCAATAGCCAGCTTGCCTACTATACATTCCCTGAAACAATGACAGAGCAGGAAACGATGCAGGAGAAGAATTTCAGGAACAAATTCAGTGGCAGGGATTTCAAGAAAGAGAACTTCTTTCCCCTGAGGGGAAAGACATAAGGTGGTCATTTTTTCCTTCAGCAGTATAAACATGCCACAACTTAACTGAACCTCTGAACCCAGTGTTGGCAAATGCATGCAGAAAGGGGGCAGAATAAACCAACTCATAAATGTAAAATACTCTTTAAAACAGAAGACACCCATCACAATTCATCCAAGCACCTAATAGATGACAATGCTATTAGGAAAAAAAAAAAAAAAAAAAAAAATGAAAAATGTAAGCACAGAACCAGTGGAGATAATAAATAAATAAATTGTGAGAACAGAGATCCAGTAGTTTTCACATTTCCATAACTAAGTTACAGTTTCATAATTCTGATATTTTCCTTTAAAACAGCATGCAATTCAGTGTTCCAAGAATTAAATCCAGTTGAGGGAATTATTTAATTAAAGTTAAAACTCAACATGAGTAGGTATTTTCAGCCTCTCAGACATCTGTTCCTGATGTCCTGACACCATCTCCAATAAGCAATCTGTGAGAAACTGCACTATATCTTTTCCTATACCAGCTGCTTTCTCTATTACTATTGACAGTTCCGTTAAGCTTTCCAGCTCCCTCAGTTGAGACACCTATTCCACACCGCTTGTGTTCAATCTGTTCAAATGCCACTTTTGAAAAATCAATTTTTAAGCTCAAAGGGAACAAAACCCAAAAAGGCTTCATGTCATTAGCCTCTTCTCTGGAACCTGAGGTCACAGCTCATCCATCTCTAATTTTTAGCACATGTAACATTTTCATATCTGACCTCCTTACTTTCGAGTGTTTTCTTCTCTTCAGTCCATCTCCTACAGCACTACTCCCCCTACACGTGCTGTCACAGTATCAAAAGCAAGATCAAATAAATGGGAAAGGACAGAGATCCTTAGAACATGGGAAAGAGGACAGGTGGATTCACACCATTCACCTGACCCTACAGAAAATCTTCATATTCAACTGCCAACCTGTTTGTTCAGTACAAGAAGGAGCAAGACTATATCTGGCATCTGTTCAGCCCTCTTCCTCAAGGCTTTAATTCTTCCATTTAAAAACTAGCACAGAGAAAAAGTAAGAACCCAAGTTATGAGGCTAACAGTCATAAGCTGCTACAGTCTGCTTAGAAGGTCCAGCTATTTCCTGCGGCTCATCCCTCAACTCAGGTACTCCCACCACAACTTCTGTGCCCAAGAAGCACCCACCATCTGACCCCTCTACAAAAGGTAATGCACAGGCAGACACTTCCAATATTCTTCCCACACTGAGAGGAGCACAGCGTGCTACGGGGAGCTCTGAGCTCTGTCTAGGTTTGAATGATCTGCCAGCCTTTAGACCACAGCATAGCAAAAACACAGTATGTCTTACAGGATTTCTTTTGGCCAACATATAAACCACCGCACTGAATGAAGCAAGCTATGCTATACCTGCAACCTACCCTTTGCCATTGAGCCCAGGGGCTGTGAATTAATTCAGTATAGCTCAAAAACTAACACCAGTCTGAGCTCACAGGCACAGATGAACTCCAGGCCACGAAGCACTGAGCACACCAAAGCAGGGCTGCGGGCAGCTGCCAATGCCAGCCATCAGAAACCACCACAACACTCTAGAGTGTCCCAAAAGCACGGTTATCACCCGCCTACGCCTTGTATCAGCTGCCTACGCCTTGTATCAGCTGCCTACGCCTTGTAAGCGGCGCAGGGCGCACAAGGACATAAAGGCTGGAAAAGCACTGTATTACCAGAAAGCTGCAGAATTAAACTTGCAATTTGAACCACTGACCCCCTGGGAAGGACAGAAGGGATGAACAAGGCTGTCATAACCGACAGGTTATCAATTGCTTACTGTCTGCAACTGATTCTCATGTTTGTACTGACATCTGATAGCTTTGCTTCAAGATACTGGCTGTTCTCATAGCTCCTTATGACTATCAAGTCTAAATTAGTATCTTAATTAAAAAAGAAGGATAAGAGTACCAGCAAAGTCATTATTTTCCCAGCATAATTACATTTTCGCTAGGGTTTCTACTATTAAAATATAACAACTGGGGGGAAAATTAGCAGTCCTGTTAGCAAGTTATTTAATGACAGAAGAAAACCAAGGAATTAGAAGCTTCTGGTATTCCAGTCTCTGGTTGTGTTTTTCTCATCCAGGAGCAAAGAGACCCAGCTAGACAGAATGACCCCCCACATCAGGTGTCCTAGCTTTCACTTCTGGGGCAAATTACCAACTTTCCCCTAACCAGTGCAATTTGGGGCTTGGGAGGAGAAGAGGATATTCTGAAACAAGCCTCAAAAGCATGTTTAGATTAAAGTGCCCTCCCAGAGAGAAACAGAGACAAGAAGAAAAGGAAAACAAAAATATGAACCACATATTTTATCAGCAACCTCCAGGTCCCTTGCATTTCACTATCTCCCTGATGATGAATTTACTTGGCACACTAAACGGCATTCCTTACTGGGTGTGGAACCATTGCAGGCATACTGTATGAAGCCTGGTAAGCATTAAATAAAATGTATACAAACACTTAAGTGGACAGGACTTGCATCAATTACAGCTGTAGTTTTTACAAACAGAATATGGAATTACAGAAATACCTTAGGATGTCCAAAAAATCTTGAACAAACCAAAGATAATAAAGGCTCTGACAATGGAGGGGTGGAGATGGAAGGGAAGTACAGCATGACTGCACAGTCAATTAAAAATAAATCCATGGAATTTTTACAGACAGATCTTCTACAATAGGAAGTAACTGTATTAGTAAAGGTTACCATACTACGTAAGAGGGTTTTTCTTCTCAGCACACATTATGTTAAGGACTGGCAAATACAAGTAGTTCATATTATCACTGTATGTTTAAAAAATGGCAGAAAAAGTTTCAAGTATATCCAAAACTACTCCTACTTTATTTTTAGATCAACTAGATTTCAAGTTGACAGCTTTTCAATATTCAGAAGCTATTTTGTTGAAGCCAACTTTTTAAGAACAAGAACATATCAAGAGAAAGGTACTGACTGTACTGTATTACAATAATGCAATCCAATAAGGTTCAAAGCATAACCACATCCCATCAATGGATATTATAGCATAAATTTTCAATTAGCTGCCTTGAGTCAGCAAAGTTTTATAGAGGTTGTATCAGAGTTCACTGACTGCTTTGCTCATCCTTGGTTTGCGATGCCCTGTCCTCTGCAAGAATCATTGCCAGGAGCCAGCAACTCTTCAGTGTTACTTTCTAGTCTGCAGCTAAAAACATCAAGGAGTAAGGGACCTCAAGATATAATAACCTTCCTATAAACTGAAAGATTAATGTTTAGATTTGAAACCCACCTTGTAATCAATGAAAGCCACTTGTGGATCTCAGTTTTACATCAAGAAAAGAAAAACATATACGTTACACCCAGCAATGATTTAATGAGGAAAGACTTGCTTAGTTAGAGATCAAGCACTTCTTCCTCTAACCTCAGTAGTGTAAGCATCACATTTGAGGCTTGTTCAAATTTTGTGAAGTACCTATGATATTCTCAGATGAAAAATAAAGCTTTTTTTTTTTTTTTAAGAAAACACTATCACCATAAAATATGGTGTTAAAAGTTTAAAAAGGAGAATGGTTGTGCTACAACTTAGTTTTACTAAGTATTTTATTTTTACTGAGTAATGTATTGCAATACTGGCAAAGATGCAAGCAATACTGACGACTTTTTTTCTTTAATATATTATGGTGTGTTTGAAGTATTAATAACATTTCTAAGAAAACAGACAAGTAGAACAGTTTGAAAACACCTTTTCATCTGAAGTGTGCTTATCTTCATCAATCTAGGTCATCAAAATGCCAATACAAAGCTTCTGTATTCAAGAATCTGGCTCCCCAATTTTTTCTGGTAACTGCCTCACTTTCATCTAGCTATTTTTGGCTTGTGCATATATGTACATTACTCATACAATTTATGTGGAAGAAACACATAATAACAAGAGCTGATTACCACCTGCAAAAGCAACACAAAAATTTAAAGGTAATTTCCAGGTAGAAAAAGACATATACGTGATGCCAGGAGACAGCTGTCCTCAAACCCATTCTTCATTCCTCCTTCATTCCACACTGTGTACTACTTATATAATTCACTGAGGGTATATTCTCTATAGCAGTTCTAGACACAAATTATTATGATATATTCTAAGTGAATACATGGACTACCAGATACCTTCTAGTAGACAAATGCTTTCTGAACACATCTGTTTGGACAGTAATTTTTGTGCAAGTTGATAGAATAAAACATCTGTTTTTAAATTTGTTCTGTGTTTTTACTGTAGTTTTTATAGCAGCTGTTATTTTTCACTTTCAAAATGCGGATAATTTATCATCTAGGTTCTCAAAATTGAACCACATGAATGTTGGCATTTCTCCCAACTGCAAGTTTCATTTAAAATATTATTTCACTGACAGAGCCTGTTCAACAAGTAATATTCATTCCACTCATATACAAGGGGCTAAGAACTCAGCTATGTTACACTAATGCCATTTTTTGAGAGCTGCATATATTTTTAATATATATTTACATAGAAGAAAAAATGCAAAAGGCAAGTTAAGGTCTTGCTTTGGGAATTTTTGGAATTCTCAATTTTATGTCTTCCTTTCTGCTTGTTCTTCCTAGCTTTTGAAATTATTTTTTTCTTTAAATCCATAGTCTAAAAGTTCCTGGTTGGAAAGAATGAACATATCCAAGACCATGCAGTATTTTCTTTACGCATGATATGGAGGAAAATACGATATACAAAGTAAGGATCTTGCTTGCAAGATCAGCGTGCTGGCTCATTTCCACCTCTTCTCCACCCCAGCTAGTTCAAACAAAGCTCTGCAGAAACCAGACCTTTCTCACATGCTGCATCATCTTAGGATAGTTGGAACTTATCAGCTTTCTGTGCCAATACTTTGCAGTCCAATAGGGTTTGCCTTGCCTTTACTCTTAGGTCTATCAATTCATTGACAGAAATGAGAAGTTTAAGTTTCTATGTTTGGTCTTTATCCTGACAGTTGATATGCAGCCATCTTCACAACAGAGTATCTTGTCAACACTGTTTCTTAGAAACATATGTATAGAGTCCACAGAGTCCATGAGAGGGTGGTTTCATCAATGTGTTGTGAGTTATGCAGTGTATTAGCCATGATCCTTCTGAAGAAAGCATATTTAGATTTGCGAGCAACAATTACTTCCAAAGACCTTTACGCATTAGATTGCTGCTTCATATATATATTTCTAAAAACGTTGTTCTACAAAAATCCAGATCCTCATTGTTTTAATTAAAAATAAAGAAACAATACTTATAATCTTTAACAGGAAAACAGTTTCATCATCACATATGCTTGAATTCCCACATAAACAATATTGTATTTAAAAGGGCAAAGGTAAGTCTGGCACATCAATATATATCCAGGTGGACACTGTCAGTAGCTACCTCTGGCTGCTATTCACATCAGTCATCTACTAGCCTGAAATGAGCTCTGCTACAGAAGGTGGCAGAGGAAAGACAGCAAAACCAGAAAAATTGTCACTGCGTTACACATTCTGCAATTTAGAAAATACTAATTTCCTCTCTAGTTCTTGTGTGCCATTCTTAAAGGCAGAATTAAAATAAATAAGAGCAAATTATCTCACTTGGGTTTCCAAGACTTCATTCTGAATTCATGTTATATGATTTCCAGACATTCTTTTTTATTTTTTTAAAAAGTGGTAAAGGTCTATCCTTGTGCTGTCTTCAGTTCAGTATCTACTTCCTTCCCTGCTGTTTCTTCCCTTTCCCTCCATCAGTTGTCCTCCAGAGGCTTTAACTCCTTTTCTAAACCTCTCCCACCATTCTACATCTCTTCATTCCTCCCTTGTTCTATGTTTTATTACCAAACTACTCTTTCCTTGCACTTGCATTAATAAAAATAAGATAAAGTTTGATACATGAACCCAATTGCTGTTGGCCAAAATCAAAGCCTACTAACCAGAGGAAAAAAGAGGGGAAAAAAATATGGGAAAGACAAAACCCACACTACACCTTACTGTGTAGAAAGCAAACCTTCCAGCTCAAAAAAAAAAAAAAAAAAGAAATTTCTTTATTCCATTTTCAAGAGCAGGAGCTTCTATGAAAAGCTTACTGTGGTAGGGCACCCCCACCCCCACCCCAAAAAAAACCCCACTCACCTTCAGGAGAGGTTTTTGTGCCATTGCAAAATGCCCAAATGCTTGCAGCAATGAATAACACGTTTTGCTTCTCCATTGTGCCTACACTTCAGTATCCTTTTCATGATCAAGTTCATTATCTTCCTCTTATCACCATGATAAAAGCAGTATGGAGAAAACCGATCAATTCCCTGCCACCTCCAAATAATGGCAACAGACAAGTTGGCCATTTCCCCTCTTCCCCCATTTTTTTTTTATTTTATAAATTTAAGGAGAATAGCAGCAGAATGCCTGGTCTTGCCTGCATTAGCTTAAGCCATTCTCCTTTTACCAGGAAGGTTTTCTCCGTATTCCAAAGCTAGAAGAACACACACAGCCCTCTCCTAGTGAGGTTAAACATACTACTCTGACGCCAGTGCGTAGATTTTCCCACAGCACGTATGTGTCCGTTACATGAAAGCATCATCCTATCTCGACTGAAGATGTAGCAACCACTATAGCTGCAAGTGGCAGTGTGGTTCACAATTCTGTATATAAGGTAAATGCAGAAGCTTTATCAACACAGATGCTCAACTTATATTTACGCAATTCCTCTAACTTTTAAATATACTGTTGAATGACCCAAGACAAGCTGTCCCATCACAATTCTTAACTGTGCTCCAAGTCCATTCTCAACCAAATCAAATAATCATTGACTTATTTTATAAAAAATCTTGGGAACCTGATGAAAGGCAGACTATATAAGGCGCAACTCTTAATACTGCAACAGTTAATCTCTAAAAGGCTGTGTAACTGAAGAAAAGCCACTTCCTAGGTCACTGAGAAATAGGTACTTGATAAATGAACTTGTAGTAATAACTTATTCAAAACCACAGAAAAATATTACATTAGGGATTTCAACTTACAACCATCCAACTGATAGCCTAAGGTCTTTTCAGTCAAATACCTTAAGGCACCTGCAAATACTGTACAACACTCTTGAACGGGTGCACTGGACTGGGAGATACACAACAGCAACTGCGTTTAGCCTGTAGAAGGGTCCTGAAACAAACACCAAGTATACAGCAATTAATACTACGTATCAGTGTAGCCCTGTCTTTTATTTTGTAGAATAATACTCCAAATTTTAAACTGTAATTTTATCGGAAAGACACTACTAACAAAATTGTTAGGTTTCACCAAGCATATAGTGAATGATTCAAAATGCTAAGGTTCATCAATACTTGGTGCATCCAGCTCCTTTCCACCAAAACCAATGGGAAAGTTCCCAAACTGAAGGAAACTACACTATGCAAATATTTTAAAAAGTATAAATGCAACAGCCTAGGTAATTGCATACGCCTCTCAGCCAATCCAATGCTCAATAAAGTAACACAACAGCTGATACAGTACATTTTTAAACAAACAAAAGATATTTAAAGCAAGATAATTAACACTAATGAGTATGCATTTACTAAAAACAAGTTTCCTCCAGAACACCTGCTAGGTTTCTGATATCACAAGTTTGCTTCATAATACTAACAGCACTGAAGCAATGTTCTAATGCAGGCAGCGCTGAGTTTTAAGTACAATAAAAAAAATGAACAAGACACATTAAACGCATTGAAAAACAGTTAAGAGATGGAGCCAGCCTCAAAATATAACTAAATGAGGATCTGCGAGTGAATGTATTTCTAATAGGGTTCCTTGGCAATCAGTTCTTGGCTTTGGAGTGTTTAGCAATGACCTAGATGGGAAAAAAAATTTCCACAGAGATTGCGGATGACATGAAAGTAAGCTATCATCAGCAAACAACATGCATTCCAATACTGTCAAAATAAAATTATACATGTCATGACAAAAAGTCATAATTACAAGATAGAGGATTTACCTGGAAAAGCACTGACTCATAAAAATTCAGAGTAAGGAAAAATCTACTGATTATTTTGTCCAAGTAATTCTTCCAGCTAATAATCAGTTTCCTCAACTATATTTTAAAATTATTGTCTTCTGTAAACAAATAATTAACTACTATTTTTACCCCCTCAAAAACAGGGCATGCACGCACCATGAGAAAGCCCAAGAAGTATCACTGGGGATATGCAAAAACATGCTAACCATGGAGAGAGCATACTGCGAGGAGACAGCTCCCACAGCACTCTTTTTCATCACCTTCCCATCCAAAAAAGGATAGTTAAGTGCTACTCTTCATTTCGACACTTCTGGCACTCATTTTGGTAGTACTATGCCATATGTTACTGGATCAAGAAGTATACCGGATATCAGGAGAAAACGGCATAACAAGCACCAGGGTGTTGGGCCACTGACAACTTAAGCAAAGCAAGTAGGAAATAACAAGAGCCTGGGTATGAAGATACCTGTCTGGAGAACCCAGGCAGCACCAGGGAACATGAGGTCTCAGTGTTTTGTGTAATTAGACTAACAGTTAAACTTACGAGGCAAGATGAACAACCTAGCTTTCAAAAAATAATGATGAAGACCTGAAAAGCTAATGGTCTCTGAACTTTTTAAGCAGGCAATATTGAGTTGGAGGAAATGGGATGCATTACCCCTGTATTTGATCCCCAGTGCAACCACAACTGAAACTGTACACAGTTCTGGTGTCCACATGTGAAGAAAAACATTGAAATACCAAATAATAATCAGAACTATCATAAACTATTAAAATTACTCGGAGATCTGACTTGCAGCAAGAAAACTCCATTGTTCTAGATACTCCAAATACAGACAAAAGATAACCTAGCCTGCCCAAAAAGACTGCACACAGAAATTAAATTTGATATGAGGTATCTTCAGTCTCATGCACAACCAGCATAATGAGATTCAGTGAAAAGTCAAAGGCTGACGTATTCAGAACAACAGGCAATTTTTTAAGTAGTGATTAAAGGTGGCCAAATTGTTCCCATAGCTATGGTAGAGAATCCTCTATCACTGGAAGATAAATTCTCAGATAGATATCCACAGAGAAACACACGTCTAGGTGTAACAGAAACCATGACAAATTCTATGCCTTGTGCTACATGACTGGCTAGTTAAGGACCTATGTTCTTCAACTTTAAATTACCTACTAATTAAATGCCATCTTCAAAAGAGAATGCAGTAGCATTTAGACAGTGTTTACTGCAACATTTTTATATGCAACAGTTAAATACTAAGCAAACTTTGCCTCCCTGGATTAGGTTCCAAAAAGTAATCAAACATCTCAGTAAGATATCCACAAAAGCCTACAAGATCTAAAGCACAATACCGAGATACTTGAAAATAAAGTTGTGGAAGTGTATTAGGACCAAAGAAACAAACTCAGCATTTTCAGTTGAACCAAATTTAATACTTTTTGGT
The DNA here is from genome assembly GCF_026419915.1 of Harpia harpyja. NCBI lineage: Eukaryota > Metazoa > Chordata > Aves > Accipitriformes > Accipitridae > Harpia > Harpia harpyja. Next base: position 63,043,000 of record NC_068940.1, on the reverse strand, counting down.
TTCATCATTCATTATAATACATATTTAACAAATACAATTTTAGATTAAAAACCACTAGTTATGGCAATTTTAGCATCCTTTTCACTTAGAAGGTTCAGCCTTTTAAATACATCATAAAGAACAAAGCAAGAGTATTAGGAGAAGCTAAAGCCCAAATACATTCTTCTTATTAAACAATTGTTTTTAAATATAAAATGACTGAGGAAATCTTTTGAATACTTTTCTTATACACTCATAAAAAGACTCCAGGCACATTACTTAGTTTAACTTAATTACTTACTGTCACTTCTCCTACGTGAACAAAATCCATATTCATAAACTGGTGGGTTTTTTTAAATGAGCCAGCAAGTGCACGTGTGCTCCCTCGAACCACATTTATCATTGTGATGCCAAGCACAGAAATCACCATTCAAAAAGCTAGCAGCAAAATGAGCTAGTAGTAACAAAACCCAGATAAGGGTAAGTGCTTCAGTGTTGGTGCCAACTGCCACTTCTTTTCACTGTCTGAAAGCTAAGTGTGACATCTGGGTGAAAGGAAGACCACGCTCTATTTTGCCTATCACTTCATTCCCTCTGGTACAAGACTGCTGCTCAGCTCTGAAGTGCACTTGCAAATCCCAAATATATGCCCTGAGTGAAAATGCCCAAGTCTCATTTGTTTTAAACAGATTTCTTCTACGTTACCATCAAGCATCTTATGCATTAGATTCTTATGCATCATACGAATTTATTCTCTGCATAGGCATAAGCAGCCCTGACACCATAGGACACAAGCAGCTGAGGAACAAAGAACTTTGGTTACCTGCCTGGGGACAAGAGAAATATCCATGGCAGTTCTCCAACCAGAATGCACATCTCCACAGTGCAAACCAATTCCTTAACCACAAGACCATCTTTTCAATTTCAGCCTGAGATTCAAAGTTGTCTTCTTCCAAATGTTTCTTGTAAGCATCACTGAAGGGCAGAGAATGATGGATTTCTCAGCCTCCCTCTTACCCTGTTAAAATTCTTTCTCTGACTCCACTGTTTCAACGGCCTTCTCCATTATCCCAACAGAGCTAGTTTAGAGGCAACAGCAAAAGCTATTCAAATTAAATCAACCAGTTCATGATTAAACCAGTTAGGTTTAATCAACCACTAATGAAACAAAGACAAAGTGCGTGTTAAGTGAAAGTTCTAATTTTTCTACAAAGAAATTAGGGATATACTTTTAAAGATATTACTTTTTTTTTTCTTTCACTTTTTTGTTTTGTTTACTTTTTTTTAAGTGAGCATTAATGATACTTACGGGGAAAAAGTTTCAACACAAAAAGTGAAAGAAGGAGAGGAGAAAAAAAAGAAAGCTTACATTTGCATGTAATTATTTCTGCTACACAGATTTCAGGATTAAGAAAAAAAGATTAGTGTCTTAATCCAAAACAGAACTTATTAATAACTGATTTTTTAACATTTTAAATTCCAAGTTTATCTGAAACTGATGACAGACATCTTAATTTCAGTAATGTAATATATGAGACTCCTGAGTGTTCAGCACAGAAAATATCCTATTAATTTGTTCAACAGAACTAAAACATGTTGGTTTTAAGTAGTTTTCTCCCTTTCCACATTGCCTCCTACTACAAACAGAATCTACATGTGAAGGGACAACACAGTTTCTAGTAAAATCTCTTTTGCAAGTAAAATCTTTAGTAGAATGTTAGCCCAATATTATCAAAATGCCTTGAAAATTTAAAGTTTCCACAACTCCTAACAAATTATAATCAAGGTTCCAAAATTTAAGGAGCAGATTTCCAACAACAACAGGAGAAAGAGAGAAGGTTGCATCTCCAGCTCCTTAAAATGGAGTTGCCCCCTTCCCAAACGCTGCAAATAAGTCCTGGAAGGTATTAAAACACTACACAAAGCCCTGTATAGATATGCCAGAAACACACTAAGACAAAAATATAGGCAGTGGAGCAGTTGGCATTTATCTGATTCTAGTAAGAACACAACAAATTCCCATTTCAGCAAACGTCACAAACATTAAATAGGCACATGGTTATTTTCTCCCTCTCAGATACGTTCTACTGTTAGAATCCTGACAGTATGGTTTATCCTGTATTTAAAAAACAGTTTATTTCTCTAGGACAAACTTCCCTCCCAGCAGCTATATTGGTATACTTACAGAACTACAGTCATATAGTTTGTTCAGCAACCATCTACTCATTTTTTACACTGGAAGAAGACCACAATTCATTGCTAGAACAACTTGACTGGTACCATTGAAGAGTTAGCAACTACTAGAGGTGTTAACTACCCCAAAGCCCCCCAAGCAGATATGTCGATCCCAAAATTCTGCAAAAGATGGACTAGCTAATTCAGAGGGAGGGAGAGGGGGATTATTACGGTGTTTGAAGTATCTTCATCAATTCCCCTTCCAAGAGGTCACAATCTCTTTCTCCAGAATATATATAAAATTTAAAAAAAAAAAAAGTTACATGCAGATTTGTGTAGGTGCTATAGCACAAAACAGCATTGACATATTTTGTCAACATACTGAGAAAACGACCCTCCTGTAACAGCTACAGTCAGAGCAGCACAACCTCTGGCGGTATCCTAGCTGCTGTTTGGGATACTGGAAACACGGAAGAGTCTTTCCGTGGTGGCAGCAGTCAGACTGCAACTATTCTCTGCAACTAGACAAGCAAAGAGACCACACCACAGCATTGTGAAGCCCAGTAAAGAGACTGAGTGCAAAAAAAATCCCCAAATTGCCCCAAAGTACACTTTTTGTTGACATACAAGGAATGCAGCTAATCCCCAAAAGAAGTCTAGTGGTGCCCAAGCACGAGAAGTACATCGGGCATGATTCATGCAGACTGGTAACACAATGTATTTCTCAACTGAGAGAGTAAACAGGAATAGGCCAAAGTAATGCTTTAGAAAACACCTGGGCTACAAAACAATTTACACAGAGCAGTTCAGCTCAGAAAAGCAACAACAACGTCCATCAGCTGGGGCTCCATTTGTTGTTGTTACAAATCCAAATTTAAGCCCCAGCCCAAATACAGCTGATCCAGGGGCTTATACACACTTGCAGGACAAAACCCTACAAGTACAAGTACTAAAAACACTTTAAAGAAAAAAGTGAGGAGGGGGAGGCAACCACATGTGAGTTTCACACTACCTTGGGCAAATGGAGTTTTAAGACTTTTTACAACATTTTACCAATCTATTCAAAAATAGGATGATAATGCCACAGGCAATAAGTATTTCATTAATATCAATTTAATTCATGCAAAATAGGTTTTGCATGACATGAGATGATTCTACAGAGATATATTTGTCCATCAAACCCACACAACTCCCATTTAAAATACAAGCTACTACCCTCCCATACACACAGAACAAGTAAATCCCAACAGAAATACTTTGTAACAGTACTTCAATTCTGAGAACATAATTATTTGTCATTTCATAGTAAAGACAGTCAGATGCCCCAATGTCTCAGACCAGACACAAGTGTTCTCATGTCAAAGCGTCTGTGTGTTAGATTAAGTTCTGCTCTCTGCATTCATACCTGTGTAAATCCACAGAAAGTTACAGACTTCAGTGGAGACACTCTAGGTGCCCAAGCCCCTTGATACCTTTATCACACAACAAACTGCCTCAAAGCAACCAAGCAAAAAACAGCATTTCTTTCTGCTTCTTATAAAGCTGAAGAACCTCACTCATTTCCAGATCAGGTCGTGCTTGACCTGCTAGAGCAGAACAAACAGATTTCTTCAGTAATAAACAACAAACCCTCAGAAATTCTTAAACTAAGGACTAATGCAGCTCCCCAGATTGACTGAATTTGAGGCCTTCAATTACTTCAGTTAATGCTTATAAATGCAGTGTTATGCTTCAGTATTCATACTCAGTTGCCTTAACCAAAATAAGACTACCTTACATACACCTGTGTCATGGTTTCAGCCCAGCCGGTAACAAAGGACCACGCAGCCGCTCGCTCACTCCTCCCGCCACCCTCCGGTGGGATAGGGAGGAGACGGAGGAGAGAAAAGAAAAAAACCTGGAACCTCGAGGGTTGAGATAAGGGCAGTTTACTGGGACAACACAAAAAAAGGTTACAACAACAACAACTGTACTAATAAAAGAATATACAAAAAGAGTGATGCACAGCGCAACTGCTCACCACCCAGAACCCGACGCTCCGCCACTTCCCCCACCGAAAGTCGAGAGCTCTCCCCCCGGCCCGCTCCCCATTTATATACTGAGCATGATGTCACATGGTATGGAATAGCTCCTTGGCTAGTTCAGGTCAGCTGCCCTGGCTATGCCCCCCCACCTCCCAGGTTCCTGTAAAAATTAACTCTATCCCAGCTGAACCCAGGACATTATCCACCCCTTATTCTATACCATCTACATCATGCCCAGATCTTACATTTTCCAATCAACTACTACCACTTTCCTTGTCATATATATATATATATATATATGTATATGGACACCCCCCCCCCACACACACAAATAGTATTCCCTTAGTCGATGGGCTATCCCTCCAATGTGTCCATCAATTTTATTTAGTCCATGACTTTGGGGCTCCATCTGTTGTAACAGTTCTTCAGGGTAAGAGAGATGGTGTGAGGTGTTAGGTTGTTGTATGCTGCCTCTGGAACTTGTGGCTGGTACATTTGGTGCAACCCACACCCTTGGCCTGCAGGTCGAAGAGGCTGATCTTGAGGAAGTTGCTGGGCGCCAGTTCAAGTTCTATCACTGTTGTACTTGGCTTAGTTTCAAAGTCCACCCCTCAGTCATTTGGGTAATTCTTACAGTAACACCCTTGATATGGCATATAGACACTATAGATACAATGACATACATTGGCAGGTTATTTAGCAGTTAAATATCATACAGCCTAATTCACTGGCTATTCTCTCCCAAAACCAAACCTCCCTGAGGTACACATCGAACTTCCCCATCCCTCTGCATCACCCACCAGGTGTACCCAGATCCCTGAGCAAAAACAACCCCTTGGATGGGTTTGTCTCTGCTTGAGGGGGGACTGACCCAGACTGTCTTTCCTAACATACTCCTCATGCGCACTACAGGGACTTTATCTCCTTCTACAGTATGTGGAAGTCTTGGTTGGGCGGGGCCAGCCCGATTGGCAGATCCTCTAGTATTAACTAACCAGGTGGCTTTTGTTAAATGTGTATCCCAATGTTTGAAGGTTCCACCCCCCATTGCCCTCAATGTAGTTTTCAGCAGTCCATTGTATCGTTCGATTTTTCCGGAGGCTGGTGCGTGATAAGGGATGTGATATACCCACTCAATGCCATGTTCTTTGGCCCAGGTGTCTATGAGGTTGTTTCAGAAGTGAGTCCCGTTGTCCGATTCGATTCTTTCTGGGGTGCCGTGTCGCCATAAAACTTTCTCTTCAAGGCCCAGGATAGTGTTCTGGGCAGTGGCGTGGGACACAGGATATGTTTCCAGCCATCCAGTGGTTGCTTCCACCATTGTAAGCACATGGCACTTGCCTTGGCGGGTTCGTGGGAGTGTGATATAGTCAATCTGCCAGGCCTCCCACTGTTTATATTTCAGCCATCGCCCTCCATGCAACAGGGGTTTTAGATGCTTGGCTTGCTTAATTGCAGCACATGTTTCACATTCACGGATAACCTGTGCGATAGTGTCCATGGTCAAGTCCACCCCTCGATCACGAGCCCATCTATATGTTGCATCTCTTCCCTGATGCCCACAGGTATCATGGGCCCACTGAGCCATAAATAGCTCACCCCTACGTTGCCAGCCCAGGTCCACCTGAGACACTTCAATCTTGGCGGCCTGATCTGCCTGCTGGTTGTTTTGATGTTCTTCAGTGGCCCGACTCTTGGGTACATGAGCATCTACGTGACGTACTTTTACCACTAGCTTCTCTATCCAAACAGCAATATCTTGCCACAGTGCGGCCGCCCAGATGGGTTTACCTCTGCGCTGCCAGTTGCTCTTCTTCCATTGCTGTAGCCACCCCCATAGGGCATTTGCCACCATCCATGAGTCAGTATAGAGATAGAGCACTGGCCACTTCTCTCTTTCAGCAATGTCTAACGCTAGCTGGATGGCTTTCACCTCTGCAAACTGACTCGATTCACCTTCTCCTTCAGCAGTTTCTGCGACTAGTCGTGTAGGACTCCATACAGCAGCCTTCCACCTCCGATGCTTTCCCACAATGCGACAGGACCCATCAGTGAACAGGGCATATTGCCTCTCATTTTCTGGCAGTTTATTATACAGCGGGGCCTCTTCAGCCCGTGTCACCTCCTCCTCTGGCGACATTCCAAAATCTTTGCCTTCTGGCCAGTCCGTGATCACTTCCACAATTCCTGGGCGACTGGGGTTTCCTATGCGAGCTCGTTGTGTGATCAGTGCGGCCCACTTACTCCACGTGGCATCAGTTGCATGATGTGTAGAGGAGACTTTCCCTTTGAACATCCAGCCCAGCACTGGCAGTCGGGGTGCTAAGAGGAGCTGTGTTTCAGTACCAACCACTTCTGAGGCGGCTCGAACTCCTTCATATGCTGCCAATATCTCTTTTTCAGTTGGGAGTATAGCGAGCCTCAGATCCTCTGTATCCCCGACTCCAAAACCCCAGGGGTCGGCCTCGGGTCTCCCCAGGTGCTTTCTGCCAGAGGCTCCAGGTAGGGCCATTCTCCCCAGCTGCAGTATAGAGCGCATTTTTAACATCTTGTCCTGCCCGGACTGGCCCAAGAGCTACTGCATGAACAATCTCCCGCTTAATTTGTTCAAAGGCTTGTCGTTGCTCAGGCCCCCATTTAAAATCGTTCTTCTTTCGGGTCACTTGGTAGAGAGGACTTACAATTTGACTGTAATTTGGAATATGCATTCTCCAAAAGCCCACAACACCTAACAAAGCCTGTGTTTCCTTTTTATTAGTCGGCAGGGACACAGCTGCTATTTTGTTGATCACATCCATGGGGATGTGACGACGCCCGTCTTGCCATTTTACTCCTAAGAACTGGATCTCCTGTGCAGGTCCCTTGACCTTACTTTCTTTTATGGCAAAACCAGCCTTCAAAAGGATTTGGATTATTTTCTTCCCTTTCTCAAAAACTTCTTCTGCTGTGTTGCCCCATACGATGATGTCATCAATGTATTGCAGGTGCCCTGGAGCTTCACCTTTTTCCAGCGCAGCCTGGATCAGTCCATGGCAAATAGTGGGCCTGTGTTTCCACCCCTGGGGCAGTCGATTCCAGGTGTACTGGACACCCCTCCAAGTGAAAGCAAACTGTGGCCTGCACTCCACTGCCAAAGGAATGGAGAAAAATGCATTAGCAATGTCAATTGTGGCATACCACTTAGCTGCCTTTGATTCCAGTTCATATTGAAGCTCTAACATATCTGGCACAGCAGCGCTCAGCGGTGGCGTGACTTCATTCAGCCCACAATAATCTACTGTTAGTCTCCATTCCCCACTAGATTTCCGCACGGGCCATATGGGACTATTAAAGGGTGAGTGAGTCTTGCTGATCACTCCTTGGCTCTCCAATTGGCAAATCAGCTTATGGATGGGGATCAGGGAGTCTCGGTTGGTGCGATATTGCCGCCGGTGCACCGTCGTGGTAGCAATTGCCACCTGTTGTTCTTCAACCTTCAGCAACCCCACAACCGAAGGGTCTTGAGAGAGACCAGGCAGGGTAGACAGCTGTTCAATCTCCTCCGTCTCCAGTGCAGCTATACCAAAGGCCCAACGGTACCCTTTTGGGTCCTTGAAATACCCCCTCCTGAGATAATCTATACCAAGGATGCACGGGGCCTCTGGGCCAGTTGCAATGGGGTGTTTATGCCACTCATTCCCGGTTAGACTCATTTCAGCTTCCAATACGGTTAGCTCTTGGGATCCCCCTGTCACACCAGAGATACAGATGGGTTCTGCCCCTTTATAACTTGATGGCATTAGGGTGCATTGTGCACCAGTGTCTACTAGAGCCTTATATTCCTGTGGGTCTGATGTGCCAGGCCATCGAATCCACACTGTCCAGTAGACTCGGTTGTCCCTCTCCTTCACCTGGCTGGAGGCAGGGCCCCTCTAATCCTGGTTAGAATATCCGTCACTCACTTTTCGCACACGTGAATCAGAAGTCCCTTCAAGAGGATCAGAAATGGGATCAGCCCATCCACTGCGTCTGGGGGACTGCTCACGGGAAACTGGAGCAGCAGCTTTCCAAGAAGAATCCTCTTTTCTGGTTGCTTTTTCTCGCAACTCCCGTACCCGTGCATCCAGGACTGAGGTAGGTTTTCCATCCCACTTCCTCATGTCCTCTCCATGGTCACGCAGGTGAAACCACAGGTTAGCCCGTCGTGTGTACTTTCTCTCTCCTCTCTCTTGGGCAGAGGAGTGCTTACTCCCAATAGCTGCAATGCGGGCCTGCACAGGTGGGGAGGAGGACATATCCACTTTGAATTGCTGGAACTCTCGGGACAATTCCTCTACAGCCGAGACACAGGCCCGTAGGGAGGAAGAGAGACTTCCTTCGTATTGCCGGAGTTGGACAGCCAATTCATCCACCATTTGCCCATAGCCTTCTTTCCAGGACATTACTGCCAATGAGTTGGCATAGGTTGGTGGTGCACTTCGTAGAAACTTCCGCCACATCGGTTGTGTGCACTGGACTTCATCTGGATCTGTGGGTGACTGCGCATTTTCTGGATCATTATAAATCACCTCCAGCACGGCTAATTCCCTCAGGTACTGGATACCTCTCTCCATGGTGGTCCACTTGCCTTGGTGACATGTAACTTCATCTTTGAAGGGGTATCTTTCCTTTACACCTAACAGAAGTCGCCTCCAGAGGCTGAGGACTTGCGTTTGTCTCCCAATCGCCTTGTCGATGCCCCCTTCCCTAGACAGAGATCCCAACTGCTTGGCTTCCTTACCCTCTAATTCCCCACTACTAGCCCCATTATCCCAGCATCAGAGCAGCCAGGTAACAATGTGCTCACCTGGGTGGCGGCTAAAATCTTTTTGCATGTCACGCAACTCACTCAGGGATAGAGATCGGGTAATTATTTCAGGTTCTGCTTCTTCCTCCTGTTCTCGCAATGACCCTGGTTCATCTTCATCTCTCACTAAGCGAACTGATTTCTTTGTGTGTTTCTTTTTCTGTACAGGGGCGACTGATACTGGCATAGGTTGGTTCTCTGGTTTAGCTGCAGTATCTGTCACCGGGGTTGGGGTAGCCACGCTGCCTGTTGCCGGGGTAGGGGTAGCCACACTGCCTGTTGTCGGGGTTGGGGTAGCCACGGTGCCTGTTGCCCTGTTTTCCATCTTTTCCCCCTTTTCCCCCTGAGGGTGCTGCCTAATATCAAGCAGTGTTTGGTAGAAACTGGCCAGGGCCCAGCACAGTGCAGTGACTTGTACGTCTTTGGAATAGCCACTGCATTTTTCTTTCAAATATTCTACCACTTCATGAGGGTTCTGTAGTTGTTCGGGAGTGAACTTCCAAGCCACTGGAGGTGAGAAGTTCTCTAGATACCTGCCCATATCCTCCCACACGCCGTGCCACCCATGAATATCCAGCTTTGGGGCAGATCTCTGGGTGGTACTCTTAAAGAGCCTTTTTGTAGCCCTAAACAAGACCTGAAACATATTCAGGAGGCATAGCACTAACAGCACACTGGCTTGCGCATCCCAAGGATATTCAAAATTCTCAAAAGCTGTTGTAATTAGTCGGAAGGAGAGAAGGGAGGCGAACGGATGGGGGGAAGTATCCCCCCCTAACTTCCCCATGGATTGAGTGTAATTACCAATAAAATCCGATAGAAGGTGCCCGAAGTATGGAAATGATATCACTGCCTCATACAGATACCAGCTTAACCTCATGACCAGTGATGTAATCATTTCACAAGTCGACATTGCCCAGTACAGCAAAATGATAATCCCAATCACTCTCCCAGAGGTGAGAAACATAACTACAGGCAATACATAGAGCACATAAGAACTTACAAAACGCCACCATGTAAACAAATGAATCAACATTGTGACTAACATCTATTTACCTAATATAAGAAATGCATATGACAAATTTGTTTCAACACGCTCTGGCCAGATCTGTCGTTATCTCAACCCTTCGTGCCCCACGTTGGGCACCAAAAAAGGACTGTAGTGGTTTCAGCCCAGCCGGTAACAAAGGACCACGCAGCCGCTCGCTCACTCCTCCCGCCACCCTCCGGTGGGATAGGGAAGAGACGGAGGAGAGAAAAGAAAAAAACCTGGAACCTCGAGGGTTGAGACAAGGGCAGTTTACTGGGACAACACAAAAAAAGGTTACAACAACAACAACGGTACTAATGAAAGAATATACAAAAAGAGTGATGCACAGCGCAACTGCTCACCACCCGGAACCTGATGCTCCGCCACTTCCCCCACCAAAAGTCGAGAGCTCCCCATTTATATACTGAGCATGATGTCACATGGTATGGAATAGCTCGTTGGCTAGTTCAGGTCAGCTGCCCTGGCTATGCCCCCCCACCTCCCAGGTTCCTGTAAAAATTAACTCTATCCCAGCTGAACCCAGGACAACCTGTTAAAGGACAACTGATAAAAAAGTGACACTAGTTTATTATAATTCAAATTACAATAATTTCTTTAGACTTGTAGAGGCTACTCTGCACAGTAAGTGTTGGATAAGCTAGGAAACCCTTTCAACTTCAACACCACGTGGCATAGCTAACATTAAATACATTTAAATTATTTAGGCTAATGGATAAGGAGCTTTAAAGAAGAACATTCCAAATGCATGATCACTGAACTCTGTCAGTTTTTGCTTTATTTTTCCATTTTATTTATATTCATGCCATCTGGCTGTATTGATCATGCAGTTAAACAATCTTGTGTTTTTTTCAGATGAAGTAAATTCAAAACTAATTTGTATGATCTTTCAGTAACACATACACTCTTGATTGATTTGCAGGTGCCAGCTATGAAGTCACTTACCAACTCTTATAGACTGAGCTCTAATTCACAGAAAACATACTCCATAACAAATATTCAGAAGGCTAGACAGACAACCACACTTGAACCCACGGATCGCTAGTCATTTATTGGACGTTATGTAACAAGACCAACTTTTGTAAGCCTCAAGTTTCAACTCTTCTGTTTAGAAATTGTATCAGATTCCCTACCCCAAAAAACAGATACATACATCGACAGAACAGAATAAGCGAACAAACTAAAAAAGTTACTTGGCCTAAAAGCTCAGTGTCATCATAAACCGCTTGCTCAACAGCCAAATTTATAGAAAATAAAACTGGTAATTGACAAAGCATGATAAAGCAGCATTGAAAAAAGACTGCTAAAAATAAACAGACATTAATTTCCAGGTGTTATAGTAGAATTGTTTAAGTGACGTTTAGCTTTTTCCCATGATGTTTTCAGATAAAAGTTTCTTGGACATACACAGATTATACATGCTATTTCAAGCTGTCAGCCTTATCAAAGATTTAATCTGATCCCAAATACAACAAGCAGGCAGTTCTAGACCCAAAGATTTATAAGCAATGACCTGTATTTTGTAATTTCATCAGATTACATGAAAACGACCCTTAAAATCACTCAGAGTAAAAAGAGTTACCATTTCTACAAAAAGAGATGGAGGTGTCGGGGAAAAAAAATGGGGTAGGGTGGGGTCTTAATTTTCAGTCATGCATTTTAGTCCTACATTTTAGGTATCAAAATGTGTTTATTTGGTTTTTAAACAAAACTACGGGAGGACTGCATAAATCAACATATACAAGTCTAATGTGAATCTAGCACAGAACTGCAGTAACCAAGAGACAGTACAGGGCCTTCCCTACGTCTACATTGAAGCAGTCTAGTTTTATGGAGATGAGTGTGTATCCAAATCATACCAGACATACTGATTATCACTCACAGCTGGTGCACCTATGCATGCCTTCCATTGTATGGAATCAGACCAGCTCCTGAAACTTTTCAGAAAGTACTGCTACAGTACTCCTACCACTGATTTAGCCCCACACCACTCAGCATCATAGCATCATGGGCATTTGTGCAATTTAACTCTGCCACTTATAAATGCTTTAAAATTACTGTCAGAACATCAAGGTCCCAGCCATTCCCATGTTCTTACTGCTTGGGATCACTTAATATAAGCAACAGCAGGTTTTGGTAGGTTTGGGGTTTTTTTGGTTTTTAAAGGTTTATGCAGAGGTTTGTAACTAGTCCTGTAAATGTCCTCCTCTTCAAAACCATCACTGTGATGCCTTACATTAAAAAGTCAAGCTTCAGATAGATACTCATCTTCATCCATCCACTGAGAGGACAAAGTTTAATAACAGAAAGTAATACACTAATAAGAAATCTTCTCTCTTGATTTCAACAGATCCCAATACAGCATTATTAATTCCACAGTCTGGCTTCGACTCTGTAAGAAATTTTGCACTGAGACACTAGATTCAAAACCAGACCTTCCTTGGGACTCCCACAGATGCATGTCAGCCGGTCCACACCCAAAAAATTGCAGGACCAGGGCCTGTCACCGTATCAACATAAATTACGACTTGTCTAACAGGAAGGACATAGCAGCAGAGGAGATCTTACTGAGCACACAGGTAACTGTTTCCGCTGTCCCACCCCGCAGCAAGAAAATAATAGCCATAATAATCACAAGCATGGCGTTTTCCCCATTTCTTTTGGGACCATCTCACCCAGTTTTTCATTCTTCAGTCATCCAAGGTAACTTCACAGAAGAAGGAGACTAACCCGATAGAAACGGAGCCTAAAAACGGAAGGCTGCCGGGAGAACAGCATGTGCAGCCTGAGTCCTCCCCTGCCCCCGCCCGCACCTGCGGCGGCGGCGGCGCTGGGGGCCGCCGCTCCGGCCGCCCTGCCCTGCGCCCCCCGGCTCGACACCGGGCCGCCCGCCCCGTCCTTACGCCCAACTGGTCCTTCGCTTGGGAAAACAGACAAGCAACGCAAAATGAAGGGAAGCGGACGCGGAGGCGAAGGGAGCCTGGCCTCGGGCAGGGCCGGCGGCACAGCCCGGCCTACCTGTCCGCGGCGGCCGGGGAGGGGTCGGGGCGGGGCGGCGGCGCCAGCTGCCCGGACACCATCTTGGGGGCGGCCGGGGGTGAGGAGCGGCGCCCGCTGGGGGAGGACGCGGCCCCGCAGCGCCGCCGGGGGCCGGCCCAGCGGTTTACCTGCTCTGCCAGCCTTGCAGAAGGTTGGTGTATTTGCTGAGCGTCCCTTCCAGCACCGGCTCCCGCCGCCTGCCGCTGCCACCGGGCGCCTGCGCGCCCCCCGGGCTGGCCGCCGCCGAGCCGGGGCTGCTGCCGCCGCCGCCGCCGGCCCCCCCCCCCGCCTCCGTCCAGCCTCCCCGCGGCCGCCGCCCGGCCCGGCAGCCCGCGGCTGGCGGAGGAGGACGAGGGCGACGAGCCCGCCGACGTGGGGCGGCTGCTGCTGCGGCTGCTGCTGTTGCTGCCGCCGCCTTCGCTCGCCGCTGCTGCCTTCTCCATGGGGGCCCCGCGGCGGAGGCTGCGAGCCCGCTCCGGCCGCGGCTGCCGCCCGTGCCCGGCAAAGCCCTGACTCACAGGCGGCGCGGAGAGGGGGCGGCGCCCGCAGGAGAAGGGGCCGGGCCGCGCCGGGCGAGGGAACCGCCGCGCCGCCTCCCCGCGAGTTGCTGAGGGGAGTTGGCGGCGCTCGGTCCTCCGCGGCCCGCCGGGCTCCCGCCCGCCGCCCCCTCGGCCGCCCCCTGGGCCGCCCCGCCTGCCCGAGCCGGGGGCCGGGGCGCCGCCCCGGCGGCGGGAGCCGCTCGGCCGCCGCGGGCCGCGGGAGCCGGGCAGCAGGCCCCTGCGCGCGGGCGGGTGCCACGCACACGGGCGGCGAGGGGGGAAAGGCGTGACCTGCAGACGGAGCGGGTGGTGCAGCGAGGCGGCCCACGGGCCTGAGTGCCCGCGCACCCCGAGCGGCGACACGCCCGCGCATGCCGTGCGACCCCGGAGGAAACGGTGCCCGGCACGCGGGGCGGAGGTGCGGAGCCATGCAGGCGCGCGGGCTGATGGCGCGGGGAGGGTGCCCCGCGTCCGCAGTGCCAGGCCCGCCTGCCTGGGGCGGGGAGGGGAGGGACCCCAGCACGCAGGGCCGGGCAGACACCCGTGCCCATCCCCGACAGGCCTCACACGCACACACGTGGGGAGCAAGGAACGCAGCGGCTGCGTGCAGGGTGTACTCGCAGAAACGCCACGGGAGAGGAGGATGCCCGGGCTATGAAGCGTATGACTGGCACTCACAAAAGCTGTGCCCACCAGAGCGCAAAGCATAGCGCCGGGGAGGGGATTTCTTGGTACAGGCTGATAAACTCCACTGCCCGTTACCACAGAGCGTGACACCAAGGAGATGACTGTCCGTGATACAGTACACCAGCAGCACAGAGCAGTGCCTGCGCTCAGTGAAAAATCAAGAGGTGGGTGGTGTGCCCAGCAGTCAGGAGCACAACAGTTGTGCCCAACACACAGCACGTGCTGCTGCACATAATGTGTACTGGCATACCGTATCGGTCATGTCATTCATCCAGACTTTGCAAAAAATATGATTCTGGGTTACGTCACCCACCCTGAAAACAGGGGATGTAACCTCAAGATCACTGTAAAAAGCTAAGCAGATCCTTGTACAGTCAGCTCGGTACAAAGCTGTGCGGTTACATACCCTCAGATCACTTCTATGGCCATTCTTGCTGCATTAGTGAAGCGCCTCGGTTTTGTTACAATACGTGTCTTCACAGCATACCAGAGATGTGGTTATTCTTGTCATTTTCTAACTGGAGACCTGAAATGCAGAGGAGCTCGGAGAGTCCATGACAAAATATGAACTGAGCTTAGCTCCTGTGCTTTCAACCCTGTGGAAAGTTTTACAGTCCTGTCTACCAGAGATTTTTTGAGTGTACCGAGTGTCCTGAGCCCCCTGTGTTCTGCACCTCAGAAGATACACAAACCATCTGAATCCACCTGCAGTTAGAGGTCTCCATTCCCCATATAAATCAGCATAGAGAGGAGGGCTCCTATCTTAGATTCTCCCAGTTTTCTCTCCGGAAAATCCTACCATATGTGTTGTGGTTGGGTAGCTGAAATGTTGGGCAACCTGATCCTGAATTTTGGGTGGTTAAACTTCTCATGTTGTAGCTAAATACTGAGGCACTGCAGTCTGGAAACTTGAATTTTAATGTAGTATTTCATTGGTGGAACATTTAATGCACATCTCTTGCGGTACAGACGAAGATTATGAACTCAGTTATTTGTTAAAACAGAATATTTTAGAGTAACTACTTTTCCAAGTCAGAGCTATTATTTAAGATGTTCCTGTAAAATTCCCCAATCATTGTTTACTGTGGAAAGAAACTCCATGACTACAACCCAAAAATCCTCATTCTTAGGCTCAACTCCACTACTTCTGATGACCACAGTTTTCAGAAGGCATTGGAATGAACAAGGCATGCTCCTTCAGGAAGCTCAGGCCCTGCTCGCTGGAGATAAGGATAAGACCTTTTCATTTCTCCTCATAATCAGTTACAATTCCAGAACGGTGGAATAAAATGCTTTAATGAAATAAGAGTGTAATCACATCAGCCACTGCAACACATTACCTATATATGTTCTACATTATAGGTAATGAATGTAATTTTTTCTGCCTTCCACAGAGTTTGTTGGAAGAGAATTATGTCAGGAAAAGAAGCCGCCTTACACAGGTATAGAGAAGCTTCTCCATACCTTTCTATACAATAAAACTCAAGTAAGTGGTGCGCTCATCAGGGTGTTTCTGAAATGGACAACAGGCTGTAAGGACATTATGTCTCCAGGAGAATTTTGCAAAATCCCAAAATGTTCTTCACTGCTGCTAGAAGGATCACGGTGATGTGATAACATCATAACATCCTCTTACAGGTTATAAACTAGTGAGTAGATAGGAAGCAAAACACAGGAATAAATGGCCACTTTTCAAATAGAGGGAAACCACTACTCTGAGTTGGGATCTATGTTATTCAGTGTCTTCTTAAATCAGAATCCCTTCATTCGCTCATAGTTAAAACTAGAATCAAGTGCAAAAAATAGTAGAAGGATCTCACAGTAGTGACTAAATCACTGAAAAAATGGCAACTGAAATTTAATGTTGCTAAAAAGCAAAGCAAAGCACATGGAGAGAAAATAGCATTTGCTATGTACGCATAAAGATGATCTATAAATTAGCTATAGCTTCTTAGGAAAGAGATCTTGGAGTCATTTTAAGTAGTCCTCTGAAAACCCCATCTCCATTGTTCAAGGGTAATCAAGCAAACACCTGTGATGAGCTTATTAGGAAAACAGAAGTAACAGCATGCTGCTATATGAATCTATAGTACAGCCAGTGTCTGTATACTCTGCATTTATAATATGCCTTCAAAAAGGACAGAGTAAAAAGAGAAGAGGCATAAACCCCAGCTTTTCTACGAGGAGAGAGCTAACCGAACATGGTTTTCAGTTGGAAGAGACAACCAGTGTACAAGATGGTATTCAGGTTAATAGGAATGATTCTTCACTCTTTCTCATGAAACAAGAACTATGCGGCAGCTGGTTTAAAACACGCACAAGAAAATAGTTTTTCTCATGATTTGTACTTGTAAAACTCATTGTTATGAGGTGGGTTTGGATGCCAAATGTCTAGAAAGATTAAAACAGCAGTTGGTTTTGAAGAACCTTTAAACAAGGTTGACCAAAGTGTTTTGGACATATTCAAAGTTCAGAAAGGCCCTAAACTTCTCTTTGAAGACTGTTTACTTTATTGATGAAATAATGCCTGCCCTGTTCTTGAGTCTTTCTCTAAGCACCTACTAGTGGAAGGAATAAAGTACTGGACTAAATAGACCTTTGGTTTAACCTATAATGTAGCTTTTCATATACTAAGAATTCCTCCCCCTTGGTTAACCAAAGGTCCTTTGAGTCAAACATTGGCACTCTATGCAGCTTTTAGATTGTATTTAAGCGAAAGAGTATGTAACTCTTCTCATCCCTTTTCCCTTCCCAGTATGTACATACTGTTGCAATCTAACAGAGCTGGACAAGGTTTCATAGCAATCTTGATATCAGTGAGCCCCTACCCTCATTTATTTTAAGTTATTAATGTTCTTCAAAATGACTGAACCTGTATTTATCTTCTTTTACTAGCTAATGGTCTGTCCCAGTAGAGCTAGACTTCAGGGTAATACGCACTGACTTTGATGCAGTACTGCATGATACATGCTTTGTTACAAGTATTCTTAATTAGCTATTTATTAACAGCAACCTGCCTAATGAAGGTTCTCACTGTTCCCAAGGTAACACAGCTGCTACATTACAGTCCTCCTTTAGAACGCTACTTTCACTCTCTGATCAAACCAAAATTTTGCCTCTTTCATTAAGTACCCAAAAGAATCAAAGTAACTTATTGTTTATCCCACCTTTTAGAAAGCAAAACATCTGGTAAGGTAACAAATTTGATATTGTTTGCCCTTATCAGGAAACAGAAATGTTTCTCCATCCTTTGCTAAGCTACACAGTTTTAGCTTCTAGAACAAGGTCAGCTCATAATCCTTTGGCCAATTTCTGTTTCCTGGTTACCTTGGTTTGGGTTTCTATACCTTTTTAACGCTCCCATAGCAAACAGTTTCCTAGAATTGCTTTCCAGTTTCTTTTTCCACCTCCTCCCACCACCAGATTTCCACACAACTTCTTACCATCATAATCATATGGAGGAATTTAACTATATGGTCTACAGAAACTACTTCCGCCCTGTTGACATTCAAGCATTGACTCTATTCCATGGAAATGCCTCAAGGCTTGCTAAGTTTTACTGTCTCCTCCTTGCCCTACAGAGTTCTCCTGAGACACTGCTTCATTTCACATGAGCTTTGGAGACTAAAGCCATCTGTTGCTAAACTGCAGGAAGTACTTAGGGCAAAAACATACCACTGTGCACCTCTATCACCACTGTCTATAGACATCAGCACTGTAATGACTCAGACACGATCCCTAAAGTTCAGTTCATGCCACAGTCATACCTGCACCAAGCCTGCTCTCACTAATGCTTCCCCAATTGTCTACAGCAGCTGCCAGAGAGTGAATGCAGCAGGCAGAACAGTGCACGGCAGCTGCATGTCCTCCAGTCCTTCCTCAGATCAAGTTCCATAGATTCCTGGACTTGAAGGGTCTAAAAGAAGCAGTGATCCCTCTAATCTGGCCTTTTTCATAACACCGTCCAAGAATTGTAATACTATGTTCTATCTCATATAATGGTTTCACTTAGATTTAACCAGCACGTCATCCACGAGTAAAACACTTCTGACCTGAGGATTTCAAGAACTTGTTGAAGCTACCATTAACTTTGCAGTCTGCCAACTTTAGCATTGGCTTTGCTGAATCAGTATGCATCTTATTCTCCCTCTCTGGTTCCTGTAAGCCTGCAGTGTATGCTAAACATGGTTCTTCGCCACACTTAATCCTGTTGTCAGCAGCTTCTCATCCAGGTTTCTCATCCACCAGCATAACCATCCTTCTAAACCTCACTTAACTTAAAGCTGGTGAGAGGGAAACAGTCAAGAGAGATGCAGCATATGGCAAAAGTACACGAAGTACCTTTGCTGCTAGAAAAAATTGAGCCGAGGAAACAGAGACTTGCATGCAGGGTAACTTACTCTACCACGAGGCGTTACAAATTCATTTGGACTGAGGTTTGTGCTGCCACAGCTAGACTCTCATAGCTTGTTTACTCTGCTGCAGTGCACTGCTCTGTAATTTGCAGGTTAGACCAGTTGAAACAAAACTTGATCAAAATGTCTGAGCCTCTGGAAGACAAACTTTGGGATGGTTAGCTGGAGAGAATACTAGTTTATATTATGCATATGATATATATTTGCATTGGATGTCATTAAATGTGCCTGAGAAAGTGACGTGTATGACAACCATGACGAAAGGTATTTTCTACATAGCTACAATCAGCCCTTTGAACTGCAACTGGAAACAAATAGGAAACCAGTGCATAAAGAAACTAAGTGAGCATAAATATCACTAACACTACATATTGTGTATTTTAGCTAGTGGGAACAGCCTTATTCTGTGCCAGATAATGTTTGAACAGTTGTGTCGTGGTTTAACCCCAGCCAGCAACTAAACACCACGCAGCCGCTCACTCACTCCCCCCCACTCAGTGGGATGGGGGAGAAAATCGGGAAAAGAAGCAAAACCCGTGGGTTGAGATAAGAACGGTTTAATAGAACAGAAAAGAAGAAACTAATAATGATAATGATAACACTAATAAAATGACAACAGCAATAATGAAAGGATTGGAATGTACAAATGATACGCAGTGCAATTGCTCACCACCCGCCGACCGACACCCAGCCAGTCCCCCGAGCGGCGAAACCCTGCCCCCCCACTTCCCCGTTTCTGAACTGGATGGGACGTCACATGGTATGGAGTACACCGTTGGCCAGTTTGGGTCAGGTGCCCTGGCTGTGTCCTGTGCCAACTTCTTGTGCCCCTCCAGCTTTCTCACTGGCTGGGCATGAGAAGCTGAAAAATCCTTGACATTAGTCTAAACACTACTGAGCAACAACTGAAAACATCAGTGTTATCAACATTCTTCGCTCTGAACTCAAAACATAGCACTGTACCAGCTACTAGGAAGACAGTTAACTCTATCCCAGCTGAAACCAGGACAAGTTGTTATAGGTAGTCGCAAATACAGTTCTTTAAAATAGATTCATTCATACACTGAGGCCAGAAGAAAACACTGAGATTACCTAGCATAACCTGCTGGATAACGGTAACCCTTTTTGGTTTGATGTGGAATTACAGATAAATGTCGATATACCAAATCTTAACAGCATGCAGGCATTTTTACCCACTGTTTTTCTAGCACCATAGTTAAACATTTAGAGATTTGAAAAGTACACTAGCCCACTAAGGATGAAATTCAGATTCAAGACCAGGCTGAGTTTACTCAGTGCCGGTCTCTTACATCGTATCTCAAACCAGTGCTTAAGCTGTCTTTTATCCCCCTTTTTTGGAGAGCTGAGTGGTTCCACTGGAATCTGCCAAATTTCAACATTTATTATTCATAAGGCATGAGGCTGTGTATCACTGTAAAAACACCCAGCTTAGTGTCCATCCACTTTCTAAATTAAATATCTATGCACCTGTAATCTTATGCCTAATTTGCAAAATCATTTTTTACATCCTAAAAGTACTGCTATAGAGCACTTATACTGTAGAGTGTATATTTATTGATAATATGGTGCTAGCTTATGCCACTTAAGCTCTGACCTCATACTCCACCAACAGCAATTTGTATAGTTGTTTGATAATAGCATGCAGTATCTTATAGCTTAAGAAGTAGTCTCATTCAAATTGGACCAGTCTCTAATACGCTTATTCACCCACAGCAGAGCTGTGGTTTACTCACATCAGCTTTAAAAATACTATTTAGCTAGTTCGGGAATCCACCACACAATGGGATGACAGTTTAAGAAAAAAGGAAAGAACTATGCGCTAGAAATTAAAAACAAAACACAAACATTTAAGATTTTTTGGCACTGCAAAAGGGAGAAAAATTCAGTTAATAAAACTTTCTAACAACTACTTATGCAGAAAGTACTTCAGGTACTAATTTCAGACTCCATTCTGCAAGCAGTTTCATCTACAGAAACCTAATTGAAACAAATACAAGTTTCTAATGCAACATGACTGACTCCTTTTTTACCTACAAATCTGCATAAAAAATACTGATAGGTCTTTCAATATGTGTGATTGAAATATACAGACGTGACAAAAGACAGAGTATATTTGAAACTTTCTGAAACTGCAGAACCTCATATTAAAACAAGCATAATGTTCACTCCCTTTTTCATGACAATGTTTTAGAAGCTGGGCAGATTATAGAAATTTCCTAGTTTTTTATGAGTAATGTTAACACAAAATGCAAGAAACTTAGAGCAAATTGTGATACCTGTATTTTAACTGTTTTTTACTATCAAAATAAATCTCTTGAAAATTCAGTAAACTACTGAAATATATTTTGCCATTCAGTTCTAAATTTTAGCTCTCACCAATAAAACCAATCAATAAGCATGTAAAAGGCAGTAAAACTTGGGGTTTTTTTACAGTTTGGGGGTTTATAGCCTTGGGAGTTATACTTTGATTAACTCTGGAATGTGTGATGTGTGCAATTATCCCGAGCTAGGGATGACATTTTGTTTGCCAGGGTTCACCACTGAGTGATTTTAATTTGGCTGATAACAGACAAATTATAATAGCTTGTGAAAAATGCGTGAACCAAAAATTTCTTACACATTACAATAAATAAGATTAGTTTTAAAAAAAAAAACATAACAGGAGTGTGCTGCATATTGCCTCATTCATGCAAATGCTGGGCTAATTCTTTTGTGGTCTGCAGGTTTAATGCTGATATAACAGATAGACAACATTATGTTCAGCAGGACCCCACAGCACAGAATTGACTGTTATCTTCACTGATTCTGAAGAGTAGTAGAAACTGAGGTTTATAAAAGCCTGACAAGGTCATTTATCTAATCCTCTTCTGGTTGCAGGACAGAAAAAGACAGCCATATTTTTTTCTCCCTCTTCTCCAGTGAATTTGCTTGTCGTGTTTGCTCTCTCATATCACACTCGGCCTTGACAGGAGTATCCAGTGGAGATAACCTCAAATATGCAAAGAGCTGAATTATGATTCCGTCTCTCTGGTTTCTGAAACTCAGCTGTCAGCTTTGATCTTTGTCTTTTGAGATCCTATTCTGCAAAATTGAATGTGCATTCATACACGGCTTGATATGAGAGTATTTGCCATGATTTCAAAGGTAGAAACAAATGTTAATTTTTTAGAATAAGCAAACTACAAGTTCAGGAAGCTGCCATTTTTCAGTTTAACTTTTCCTAACCTTGGTCATTTCCATAGAGGATGCCTGGAACTGGCACTCCTTAGCTGCAGTTTCACAAATCCAGATATTCTAAACTCTGAGCTCTGCCAACTTCAATCAATCATAAACTTCCCCTACTATGGTGATACTGTGTTACAGCCTAAAATAGGGCTATGCTTTCAGCAAATGAGATAGCATTAAAGTTATGAAAGTTGATAAAACAGATTCCAGACACAAACAACTTGAAATGACAATAAGAGGAAGAATCCAGGGGTTTGCACACACAGAGAATTTTCTTCCTTCTTTATAAGATACACAGGAGACTGGAGAAATTTGTTGTCATTTTTCTGACATCCTCTTTGTGTGAAATGAAGAAGGAATGTCTAATCTTACTATCCTATTGGGGAAAAATAGGGACCAATTCTGGGGGACCTTGAAATCCTGATCAGGAGAGGTCAACCCCTAATTGACAAGACAGGCATTGGATCTCTAAAAAAAAACTTCTCACAGATATTTGAAACTGTCATCAGAAATAAATGTTTAAACAATATTACAAAGCTTTGAAGTGTCTCAATAAGAACTTTCCCCATCTAAAGTAGGCTTCACTTAATTTAATGTCAGATTTATAGGTTCTGTAAGTTCTCCACATAATTTTCAAAACACATCATGAAAAACAAATAGAAAGGAGCTGAGGTTTTAATATAAATATCAGATGGAACAGGAAAGGTCTTCAAAAGATCATGCACCTCCTGTTTTTTTTAGAAGAGTGCTTGAACAAAATCATCATCTAAAAGCTATAAATAAACTCATACATAGCATGTGCTTCATAAACTGGAATAGGGTCTTATTATGGGAAAACAAAGCCCATATACTAATGTAATCTGATGCCAGATTCCTTCATGTCAGAAATCAAATTCATATTGCTTTTAGCAGAGAAGGGCATAGAATTCTATTGCTGACAGGGAAAAATAGGGCTTATAGGCAGAAACAAAGACAAGAATCAGTCAGTTTGAAAGAGTTTTAGATTTTTTCTTTGCTAACAACGAGGACTGTGACACCACATTCAGAGCACCAGCAAGGTCTTTGGCAGTTGCTATTGCCTTATTTTGGCAGCAAGACCTGTTCTTACCAAGTTTAGACAACACTTTGATAGCAACACAAGTGGCTGGTCTACTTCAGAATTCCCAGTGGAGGTGGAGCTGCTCCAGTGTCAGCCTGAGTGTAGTGGAGAGTTTGCCAAAAAAGGCTGGGTTAGATGCAGTCTTCACAGGCTGCACATAAACCACATTTGTCAAAATCCTGGCAGTTAACTGCCAGGAAGTTTATAAACCAGGGAGAAACAGAAGACAAGTCTCCTGACATAACCACAGGATTTTCTCACTCTCATAGAGCTTCAGAAGGAAAACTGATGTTGTTTGATGATGCAGTGCACCAGAAATAATTCAGAGGTCATCGACCACAGACAGAGATAACCAAGCATTTCAGGGTAATTTGAAACTTAGGAAAATTTTACAAAGGGAAACAGATCTAAGCAAGCCAACCCAAGCCAAAGCACAAGAAAAGAAAAAGGTTTAAGGAAAAAAAAAGGTTTCTTTGCATGAAAGTAAACTGATGCCCTGATGCCATAAGTGTTAAGATTATTTTTGCTGAGTCTAGTAGTTTTAAGGGAAAATACCACTCCTATCTACACAAATTTTATGTATAACACTTCTGACACATTCCTTGCACTCGAGTAGTTTTCTTCACAGACAATAGGAACTGTGTTTATGTATTCAGAGGTACTAATAGAGGAACTGTGTTTATGTATTCAGAGGTACTAATAGCCTTATTAATTAATAAATGTGGGAAGAAATAAACAAAGCAATTTCTTTCCACTTTGTTTTTTCCTAATATTTCCCTACTGTACAATTAGCACAGTTCTCAAAAGTAGAAATTCTATGAAGTGGTTTAAATGCAGTACAGGTCCTCAGGCTTGAGTCTAGCTAAAAGAAAAAAATAAAAGTGAGGGAAAGGTAGAAAAATAATCTTGCATCACCCTCTTTCTCAGGAAAATTGTCCACTTTAGTTCAAGTCAAGAGAGCTAAGGTTATGACCCTCTTTTTCTTTGACCAAGAGCAGTTTGCTTCAACCTGGACTGTGGAGGTAGAAATAAACAGCAAGCAATATACACTATCAGTTTACAAAAAAGGAATTAATATCCATTTGTAACATAGAACCAAGGCAGCACATTTTTCATTTACAATCTGTAGCACAATGCAATTGATGTTTCTTCCTTGGAGAATAAAGTTAT
The DNA here is from genome assembly GCF_026419915.1 of Harpia harpyja. NCBI lineage: Eukaryota > Metazoa > Chordata > Aves > Accipitriformes > Accipitridae > Harpia > Harpia harpyja. The sequence goes on along the minus strand of NC_068940.1, from coordinate 63,018,754 downwards.
TTTCTTCTCACTAATGCTGCTCGTAGCTACCCAGGAATGCACACATGGAAGGACTGACCAGGAAGCGTGTACCTTCCTGTTTCACTGGCTTCTGAACTTCCCCTACATTCTCTGTACCGTTAGTGGCACCCTCTGTGAAGAGCTACGCCTCTGAGAAATTTGTGCTATAGAATAGACAAGATCAAGAAATTCAAGCCCAAGTGGAATCAAAGCACTTAATGTACTTGATCTCTGCTATGCATCCTGTGTCCCAGAGTCTACTTAATGTCACATAACATCAGAAATAAAATTAAACTACATATCCTAAAGGCTCAATCACAGCTCTAACTCTCTAGAAATACAGCAGACAATGGAATGAAGTTCAAATGCTGTTATACTGTATATACAAAAGCAATAGGTATCATTAAAAGAAAAAATGACATTGAGAAGGTCGCCTTTTTATGGTCGCTGGTGCTGAAATACATGGTACGTTTAGGCATCTCCTATTAATATAGGTCAAAGGAGGCAGTGAAACTGCAGCATAGAAATGTAAAAGAAGTACAATAGCTGTGCCATAAAATGAAACACAAAAATGTGGTTTTATCTAGGGTACAAGATTACATTAGAAGTATCTGTGGCTGAATGAAAACTAAAGAATCAAATTTGTTTTCTCATGAAGAAAAAAGAATATAGAAATCTAGGACACAAATAAACAACTTCAGAAAACACTTAAAAGACTGGCAGATTTAGAATTAAATCTGGGCACATTATTTAGAGTTAGCTCAAGATCTGCTAGATCCAGAACAAGGCTTCTAGCAGATGGATGGCAGTCTAATTCAGCAGACACGACCGAAAATTCAAAATGCCAGTAAAAAGGATGACTCAGTATGAAGTTCACATCCACATGGTAATAAGGAATAAGCATACAAAGCTCAAAATCGAAGTCAAGCAAAATGACACAAGAAGCCTTACATTCTGTAATAGCCAGCACCACCTAGGAAAACATGTCACAAAATGTATGTATAAAGAGAAGCAAAAAAATCTAATACATGATGTCATTTTGCAAGAGTGCACCAGCAGAGTGCACAACATCAAAAAGGAGATGATGAGGGCCTCATTAAGTCTGATTAATTCCTCACAGGAGTTGTACCAGGAGATGAATGGACTGTCAGCTAGAAAGCAAATGGGAAATATATTGCTTTTTGCACCAGTGTCCAGCTTAAAACTAATGTATTGCCAGAACTGCAGAGTTTCTAATATAATGCCACTAATAATAGAAGACAAGCAATAGGACTTAGATCTCACAGTGGTTAGCTTTTCCCACAGACATAATATATTAATTAGGCTATATTTCTATAAATTATGATAGTGTCAAAGGAAAAAAAGCCCCAACTTTTGGATTAAAAGTAACTAACGACCTTGGTCTTACTAAGGAGGCCACACTCAGAGGCAAATGGAAAGCAAAATAATTCAGGTTATTATGAAGACATCTTCCTAAAGAATAAAGAAGTCCTCACAGAGTATAGAAAAGAACTGGAGAAGTTCAAGCACTTCACATTTCATGCCCCTACTAAAGTTCCCCTTGGCCTAACACATCATGAGAAAAGACCCTGAATGCATTATTTTGGGATTCACAAAGCAAACAGAAGAATCAAAAGAGCAAACACATTTAAACATCATAGAAAAAATATTCCACTTAGGCATGGATTCCAAAGAATTCAGCAAATATTTAAAAAAGGAACGTGTTCCATTTTCTCAAAGGGAAGGAACACTCAGGGAACATATCTGATGCCAAGGATTTTTCTTCACTGAATGCATTCTCAAAATCTGCCAGATACATCTGCAATAGCCTATCCTGAAAAGCCTATGTATTTCACTTTTCCCTTGAGAAAAGACTAAATCATATTTTTCTTTAATCCAATATTCTAATAAAATCTCCAAGGTTTAAAGGTGCCAGAAAGTGCCCAGTTAATGTTGTAATTAATGACTACAAAGTCAATTTTCCATTTCATTATAATTTGGACAGCTCACACACTTCAGAAGACTTCTAATTACATTACTGATGATGAATTTTGAATGGTCAGAGCACGCATGTTTGCGCACATTTTAGTGCCTTCAAGGCCAACACACTAAACAATTAAAAACTTCCAAATAAATCCTCTTGCAAACTTGAAAGCTAAGCCATAAACTACATTACTAAGTTCACTGTTATTACATCAGATCATTTAGTCATGCAATAGAGTTTATGGGTGCACAAAGAAAGGCAATGCATCATCTCTACTAGCAGCAAATATGAAGATCTGAATCTCCAAGAGAACTGATAATACTTCTTCTAAAAGATGCAGCAAATTTTATAGCAGTTGAGAAGTGGCTTCATTATCTACTATGTTAATTTATTCTTCAATCCAAATGTTTTTTACACCATCCTGGTATCCATTCTTACGTATTAGGTAAAAACTAGAACATCAGAGCAGAGGAGACAAGTTTGCAGATATGGGGATAACTATAGGGAGGATAGTCTCCTTGTGCTAATAATTGTAAAGAATTTTCCGCTTTAACCAAATGAATACAAATTAGACTATCTGTTTTGGGTTTGATTGGCGAGGTTCTGGCAGCAGGGGAGGGGGCTGCAGGGGTGGCTCCTGTGAGAAAATGCTAGAAGCTTCCCCAGCTCCAAGTCAGACCCCCTCTGGCCAAGGCTAAGCCCATCAGCGACAGTGGTAGTGCCTCTGGGAGAACAGATTTAAGAAGGGAAAGCTGCAGCGGGGGAGGAGATTGGAATGTGAGAGAAACCCCTGTGCAGACAGCAAAGTCAGTGAAGAAGGAGAGGGAGGAGGTGCGCCGGAGGAGGAGATGCCCCTGCAGCCCGTGGTGAGACGGCAGGCTGCCCCCCCGCAGCCCATGGAGGGGAGCGGGGGAGCAGATGCCCACCTGCAGCCCGGGGAGGACCCCACGCCGGAGCAGGGGGTGCCCCCAAAGATAGCCATGACTCCATGGGAGAGCCCGCGCTGGAGCAGTCTGTGCCTGAAGGACTGCAGCCCATGGGAGGGACCCACGCTGGGTCAGTTCGTGAAGAACTGCAGCCTGTGGGAAGGACTCATGCCAGAGAAGTTCATGGAGGACTGTCTCCCATGGGAGGGACCCCACGCTGGAGCAGGGGAAGAGTGTAAGGAGTCCTGCCCCTGAGGAGGAAGGAGCAGCAGAGACAATGTGTGATGAACTGACCCCAACCCCCATTCCCCGTCTCCCTGCACCGCTGGAGCGGAGGAGGTAGAGAAAATCAGGAGTGAAGCTGTGCCCGGGAAGGAAAGAGGGGTGGGGGGAAGGTGTTCTAAGGTTTGGGTTTTACTTCTCATTATCCTTGTTTTGATTTGATTTGTAGTAAATTAAATTGATTTTGTTTTTTCCCCAAGTTGAGCCTGTCTTTTGCCCATGACCATAAGTGGCAAGTGATCCCTCCCTGTCCTTGTCTTGACCCACGAGCTTTTCTTTGTATTTTCTCCTCCCCATCCCACTGCAGGGGAGGAGTGAGCAAGCAGCTTCATGGTGCTTTGCTGCCTGCTGGGCTTAAACTATGACAACTGTCAAACAGTGCTAGAGCCTCTCCTCTACATAAAAAGACAGCTATTGTTTTGAGACAGTAGTTTGTGGCATGCTGTTTACTCTCAGAGTGGGTTTATGTAAATGAAAGTGGATTTATCCCTTGTGCATATTCAAAACTAAAACTCTTCTACTTAGAGATATCTGCTGATATTTACTGATATCTGGTGATATCTATTGATATCTAGCTACTGATGTTTAGTGGATTTTATTCCTATCAGTAGTGACCAAAACTCAACCCTTCTTCAGCCTGTTTCTTAATCAACATGATTGCATCTTATACTCCCATCATTTACGCCTCCACAACCCTATCCACGGCAACCAAGTTGCATGAGCTTTGGGGATGAATACTTCAGGCTCTAGAACATTATTTTAGGTCTGAATACCACATTAATACACATAAGCATTACAAACAATGAAGTTTTTCTATCCAAAATTAAAGAAAATCAAAACTAGTGATGAAATTGTTAATATCACCACAGTTCAACATTATTTTTCTAAGAACCTGCAGGGATTTTTTTTTTCCTGTTGCTTCTCCCACACCCAAGTAACCAACTGAGGCATCACTCCGGAATTTGGAACTCATACCTCTTTTGGAAATGCCTCTGTGAGCAGGGACCTAAGCTAGCTGCTAAAACCAATGAAGCTACCCATAAACGACAGATTTTTAGTTTTGCTGTGAAGAGCATCCCTGTCATTCTTAAACATAAAGGGTGGAGACTCAAATTAGGTCCAAACTGGGAGATTAATTCAAATAATTTACTAATTTTAAGAATCACAATAGAAATTGACATGTTAACTGGCTGTAAACTTTGTTTTGTGCCATATCTTGTTTGGAAATGTTCAGTCTAGTATCTGCTTTGTCTCCATCTTGGTCTTTTGCTTAGTCAGCTTGCATACAAACTCTCTAAAACCAATTAAGTCCCCCTATGTTTGAACCTTAGCTGCATGGGACAGGATTTATTGTCGGGAAACAGCAACTCCCTCTAGTGCCAAAGGAGCTTCCTCCTTCACAGCACACTAAATTATCTCCAGTGAAAGTCATTCTTTGCTGATCGATATCATGTTCTTGTTATAAAGTTGCATTCAGGAGTCTTCTGTTACCAGGCTTTGTTGTACCTGCTAATACAAGTGTTAACAGGCACTAAAATATAATAGAAAAAAAACATTTCTGTGCTAGCAAATCAGGACGCTGTTGGGCATTGATGATTTTTTCTTTGAAACAAATGATGTTAAGCTGTCCTGGTTTCAGCTGGGATAGAGTTAACTATCTTCCTAGTAGCTGGTACAGTGCTATGTTTTGAGTTCAGTATATGAAGAATGTTGATAACACTGATGTTTTTAGTTGTTGCTAAGTAGTGTTTAGACTAAAGTCAAGGATTTTTCAGCTTCTCATCCCCAGCCAGCGAGAAAGCTGGAGGGGCACAAGAAGTTGGCACAGGACACAGCCAGGGCACCTGACCCACACTGGCCAACGGGGTATTCCATACCATGTGGCGTCCCATCTAGTATAGGAACTGGGAAGGGGGGCGTGGGGGGAATCACCACTCGGGGACTAGCTGGGTGTCGGTCGGCGGGTGGTGAGCAATTGCACCGCGCATCATTTGTACATTCCAATCCTTCCATTATTGCTGTTGTCATTTTATTAGTGTTATCATTATCATTATTAGTTTCTTCTTTTCTGTTCTATTAAACCATTCTTATCTTAACCCATGGGTTTTGCTTCTTTTCCCGATTTTCTCCCCCATCCCACTGGGTGGGGGGGGAGTGAGTGAGCGGCTGCGTGGTGCTTAGCTGCTGGCTGGGGTTAAACCACGACATAAGCACACTGAAAAGCTTTGGTGTACATACTCAGGCCTATCAACTGGCTAGCTGCCACCTTTGAAAGCTGTTTCAGAACCCCCTGGCCTTTCACAATTTATGGCAAGTGTATGATTTCCAACTAAACAAAAACATTGAAATCAGTCACAGTTACTCTGGATGCTAAATTTGTCCTAGGTGTCGATACTCAGTAGGTTAATATGCATAGGCTCTACCATGGAATAACAAAAGAGAAAGTTGGAACACCCTCATGGGAGTTTTTATGCTCTGCAGATAAGATAAATAAAGCCCTACGCCCTTGAGTTACAAACTAGTTACGGCAGATCAGTTCCACGGGGGACATTCCATGCCGGCTTGGTATGCTGATAACAGGGTTTGGATGTGCTGGTACTGTTAGACTGCATATACTGTACACAAATGTTACTGAGATTGTCACACTCGATGTAGAGAGGCTTTGCACACATTAGGGTTGCACAGTTGCATTGTTTTCTGATGCAGAACAATTGAACAGCACGAAGGTAAAGGCAAAAAAACAGCCTGCTGCTGGTGAGAAATAAGATTGCATCTCGTTAAAGGTGACCAGAGGCAGCAGGAAAGCTGTCCTACCTCCATCACAGAGAGGTGACTAGCCTGCAATGCTAGACCTGCCCTCCATCCTTTAGAAACACTAAGCACTATGGGTGGAAAGGAATAGGAAATGGGGTTTATAGAAAAGATTTCTCTAGAAACTCCTGTTACAATGCTCTAAAACTTAAATAATGATCTGATGTCCAATAATATGTGTTTTTAAACCTTTATAGGATCACTTATTATGACCTACTGTCTAGAAAAAGGATGAACATGGGAAACAACCAGCTGCTCTGCTGTTTTAAGTTCAGAAGCTGAGGTACAAGCTGCGCCTCCTGTAGTGTATGTGGTGGCCACTTACAAAGCAGACAAGCACAGGGCCATATACATGCCCTGTGCAGATCCATAGCAGCAAGATTTAGCTCTGTATGTTGCAACGTGGCAGAGTTCTGTACAGCGCACAAGCTAAAACAGCACAAAGTCAGCATACAGAGAATTAGGATCTCTACACTGCAGATAGAAGGGGTGAAGACAGTGGGGCCAAGAAATGATATGTCTATCCCAGTGCAACTACCAAGTACAATTTGGCTTTCTTATTCCTGTAACCTATACTTTTTTTCTTCCTGGGATCACTGACACCCTGTGAGTCCCACATAGTAGAACTTCTGCAGATTGTATGGCTTTAAACAACTGATACCCCACAACCTGGTCTTCATCAACAACCAGCTTGGCTTGGTACTCAGCTCAAAGGCTCACAAACTTCCTTCCTGCTATAAAGAACCACCCATTATGAGAATGTCACCTGACGTTTAACTAAGTAACCAGCCTGACTGCCCAGGTGGAGCAATGGGATAACATGATTCTCTTAAGTCTCCCAAAAATCTCTTAAGGCAGTGTTTCTGTGTCGATTATGTATTTTGTGGCTAGTGAAACATTGGCTGGCATAGCTGCTGGAGTTTTTACAATTTGCATGAAGAGTTAGTAAGCTGCTTTTTACTAAATACCATAATCGTTTTGCTTGGCAAGTAGAGTGTATTTTTAAGATATAACATACTATAGATAAAGATTTCGTTTATCCTACCTGATTTATTTTTAATATGATCTGACATAATAGAGTGATTTGCTCCAATTCTACAACAAGGGAATAAGAAGATGTTTTCACTTCCAGTCTTAACTAGTTTTGTAATCTGGAATAATTTGGCTTTTGTATATACCTTCCTTGTATGAGTGAGTCGTGTATTGATTGTTAGTTCTTATGGCCCTAGTCCCTAATCCTGCATAACTTTACTCAAATAAACTGGCTCTGCAGCTGCTCAAATGAGTGAAGTCAGACAGGAACACAAGTAAATTGCCTTTCTCTGCAGCTGATCTTTGTTCTGTTGTTAGTCTTTCTCGTACTTTCAGCGATGAAGGATCAATACAGGTACATGCGCATAACTAAGAAAATGGTTATGCATTTGCTGTGCTAAAAGTGAATCTTAGATAAGGCTGCGTCGTTATAGCTTTTAAAGCTAGTGTAGAAAAATATTTCTAGGTTTACCTGTCAGGAAAGAGCAAGAATGAGCTGCTTGGCAAAGGAAGGTGAGCCAAGAGGATAAGCTAGGATGGCAAGCAGATGGGAGCAATGCCCTTCCTAACAAGGGTGTAGTCCCACACTACCTGAGCAAGAAGAGCAAAGCAGGTCCAGTGACAGTAACCAGGTTCAGCCAAAAGTCCACTGATGGCCCGACAGCTCTGCAGACACCTGGCAGGTCCAATGTCAACCCAGGGAGACAAGTCAGGAAGGCAAGATCAGGGCTGGCAAGGTACAAGGCCAGGCATTGCACACATGCAACATAGTTCAGGCAGGAATGGACAGCAATGCCTAAGCTGAAATGCAGCTCCTGAGCCAATGGGTGGAGTGTGCATGGATGGAAATGTGCATCCTGGTCCCATCTGAGGCTTCTCACAGCTCTTTCTCATGACCCAGCTGTCCTTAGAGCAGTCTGATCCAACCTTACACAGTTGTGCCACACCATAGTTGCCTGTGAAGAGAGGCAGCCAAAGCCTGGGAGATGGGGAAGGAGTTCCAGAGGAGGCTTACAGAAAAAGATGGCTACAGGCTGGTCAAGGCAACTGTAGCCTGTGGGCTCACTGAGAGCCCTGATAGCAGCTTAGTTAAAATGTTTTGTAAAAGCTTTTTAGCTATCCATTTCCATTTAAAAACAGAGTAGCCTTCTCATATTTCTTACTCTCCTTGGTACACCAAATGTTCACAAGCCCATACACACCGAGGCTCTCATTTTGCTTAAAATGAACCAACAGTTACTTTCTGATTGATTGTTTCACAGTGAATTTATATTGTTTATTGTTTCACAATGTTTACATTATGAAAAACATGTTCCATGGTTCTCAGTTCAGTTTCTCTTGATAGACAAGACAGTTCACTAATTTGTTCCAAAAAAATGGCAATGACATATAATCAAATTTGAATGCAACAAAAAAATCAATCATGGAACTGCATACAATTTCACATAGTCTATGTCAATAAAAGCTATTAAACAGTAACAAACTGACTTTCAAACACAACTATTGAGAGCATCAGCTAAGCATATCATTGATCTAGCAGGAATTGCTGGGCACAATTATTTCTAAAAATCAGTCAATACATTTTTCTACAATAATCTTATCTGAATGTTTTCTTCAGACTGCATAAGACTGAACACTTGATATATGGAGAGGAATGAAGACACATACATATCTAGGTCAACATTCACTATGTTAATGGAACTGCCTTCACTGTCTCAATCCTTATTCTGGAAATCCCAAACTGCACATCTTGTGTTACTAAAAACTTGTTGTGAAAGCACTGGGACTGTCTTTCCAGAAACTTTCAATCATCTGGAAGTGTAGCTGTGTGCCGGTTAAAATTAATTCTAGATGTAGTAAAAGTCACCAGAGCGCAGCAGAGAGAGACTATAAGTGATCTATCTTGATTCCAGATCATTGGACAGTGCATCAGATTCCATTATGGATGAGAGAACTGTGTGGTCACTTAGCTTCTCATCATGTGAATTCAACTGACCAGTCAGTCATTTTACATCTTGACCAGCTAGAAATAATTTTCACTTCAAGTCCAGACACTTCTTTACTATCAGATCCTTCACTACAACGCTGTATTAGTGCCAAGTACCCCTTCAGAGTTGCCCAGTGTCAGCATGATGCTAGCACACAGCACTGTACCTAACAATCCAAGAAACCAGTAGAAGCAAACAGCAACACTAAGAAAATCCTGACTATTGCTTGTCAAGAGCTTGCAAGACCACTCAAAACTCTCTTACGTTAAAATGTGGAGGCAATGATGCCAATGAATGTGCAGCAGATCTGCAGTCATCTGTGGCATCACAGTCATAAACAAAGAGGCACAAACCATTCCACTCCAGTTAAAGCAGAGTTTTCCTAATTGCAGCATTCCATGGGATAACGGTACATGCAGAGAGAGACCTGGTATTCTTTTTGTTCCTAGCTGAGAACAGTTATGTCACATGGACACTAGCCAGTGCAGTTTATCTAAAGATCCAGATTTTAATTTCATTGCACTTTTTTTCCCCCCCTCAATAATGCCCTTATAGTCAACAGACTGCAGGAAAAAGTTGATACATGATCCAAATCTTTTTTGATTAATAACTTTGCCAAAATTTTATGTAGCATTCCACTGAAATAGGGATAAACAGTAAATAATTTCAATTCACTCTTCCTAAACCTCAATTATACTCTATATGTGCTTGGCAATAGCCGTGTGTAGCTATAGGAACACAGTTCCAGGGATTGGGGCTGCACAGTAGTGGGAGGCTCACGTTAGAGTTTTGTGAGAGATCCGGTCACTGCACTGTCTGGAAGGCAGAGCAACCATGCAAGCAAGAGTTATCCACAGAGCAGAATTCAGTGAGGAGGGCAGGACATAGCTGCAATAAGCACCAGAGTGGAGGCACTAGTTAGTGTCTAGCAGATGTAAGGGTCACATCAGAGATACTGATCTATGCTTTGCAAATTGAACACTTTATCAAAGCTGACTGTTAAACAGCAGGGAACTAGGCCTACATTCTTACACCATCACCATTCTCCTAGCTTCCAAAGACAAAGGTCTTTGTTATTGTTTGCTCTGGGGAGGAAAGGTTAGAAAGAAAGCATTCCCTGCATGCCATCAAAACGGTTCAGTGACTAAGGTGAGATGAAGACTAGTTCAATTTCAAGAAGATAAGAATGGAAGATAGAAAAGAAAGGAATGATTTGAGGCCATCTGCACTTCAAAAAAATAAAAGAAATTCCACATATGTAGAGCAAAGCTTGCCTTTATTTTTTCTTTTGTAAGAGATACTGTTTATATATAGGACATAGCAATGACAAGAAATCCTAAAAATAGTTCTCCACTGCCTCAAGGTTTGTCCTGGTTTTGGCTGGGATAGAGTTAATTTTCTTCTTAGTATCTGGTACAGTGTGTTTTGGATTTAGTATGAGAATAATGCTGATAGCACACTGATGTTTTCAGTTGTTGCTAAGTAGCACTTATCTTAAGTCAAGGATTTTTCAGTCTCCCATGGTCTGCCAGCAAGCAGATGCACAAGAAGCTGGGAGGGAGCACAGTCAGGACAGCTGACTTGAACTAGCCAAAGGGATATTCCATACCATAGAACATCATGCTCAGTATATAAACAGGGGAGCTGGCCAGGAGGGGCAGATCGCTGCTTGGGCATCTGTCAGTGGATGGTGAGCAATTGCATTGTGCATCACTTGTCTTTTCTTGGTTTGGGGGTTGTTGGGGGGTTTTTTTGTTATATTCCTTTTCATCATCATCATTATTATTGTTAGTATTATATTTTATTTTACTTTAGTTATTAAGCGTTCTTATCTCAACCCACAAGTTTTACTTTTTTTTTCCGATTCTCCTCCCCATCCCACTGGGATGGGGGAAGACTGAGCGAGCAGCTGCATGGTGCTTAGTTGCCGGCTGGGGTTAAATCATGACAGATTGTAGGCAAGAAACACTTACCTGGCAGACACCTGTATTGCCCAAAATCAGTTTTGTGTATTGCCCTCAGCCCACATAATTCTGTCTCTGTTTTATATTCACAGTCTGTATTCCAGAATACAAATCTAATAGCAGTAAATTGCTTAGTCAGACATTTTACTTCATATGCTATGGACTGAGACAGTCATTCAACAAACACTTCACGATAGAAAAAGCAGATAAACAGAGCTAATTCTCCTATTTGATTGTCTGTGTGGACTGCACGTACAACAATTTGTGTGTCAACACCAGGTGGGGGAAGAAAGTGCAGAAAGGGGAATGAGAAACTGGGAGAGGATGGCCTTTTTACTGACCCAAAAGATTTATCATGCTATGACCTTAAATAATAATGATGCAGCACAAAAGCTTAAAGGAATAATTTGTAACAAATTACCATCAGTAATAGGTTACCTGAAAGAATTGCACCGTGTTCGGCAGGCAGAGGAAAAAACAGTACCAGCAGAATCTGTAAGATACAGAGAGAAAGTCTTTATGAAGTTAAAATGAAACATTTATTTTCCAGATTTCTCCTTATCTATTAAGCTTCATAATTTGTGCTTGACCTAGGTTCCCAGCTAGATTAAAAATTTATTTAACTTGTAAGGCCCGCCAAAATGCAATATGATCTCCAAGAAAAGCTGCAAACATTCTTTCTTCTTTGAGAATAGAGAAGTGATCTATTTGGAAGACTGACTTATTCTGAAGGAGCCTGTCAACTTTGCTTGAGGTGGGAAGTTCTCTACAAACAAGGTGAGTACATTTGCTTCAATGTAAGAAAAAGTAAAATGGCTTTTAACCCTGTTGTGGTTTAACCCCATGGAGCAACTAAGCCCCACACAGCCACCTGCTCGCTCCCCCGGGGAGAGAAACAAAAGAGTAAAAGTGAGAAAACTCGTGGGTTGAGATATTTCACTAGACTCTAAAATACAGTAAGGCAAGCAAGCCCCATGGCAAGCACAGAAGCCTGCCCATTAATAGCTAAACAGCAATAACAGCTATAAATTTGATCTAGCACATTCCAGTCAAACCTGTGGTTATCTCAAATCCTTCGAGCCCCATGTTAGGCACCAAAAGGGACTGTCATGGTTTAGCCCCAGCCAGCAACTAAGCACCACACAGCTGTTCGCTCACTTGCCACCCGGTTTGTTTGGAAGAGAGAATCAGAAGGGTGAAAGTGAGAAAACTCATGGGTTGAGGTAAAAGACAGTTTAATAGGTAAAGCAAAAGCTGAGTGTGCAAGCAAAGCAGAACAAGGAATCCGTTCACTATTGCCCATCAGCAGGCAGGTGTTCAGCCATCTCCAGGAAAGCCAGGGCTCCATCACGCCTAATGGTGACTTGGGAAGACAGATGCCATCACTCTGAACATCCCCCCTTCCTTCTTCTTCCCCCCAGCTTTTTATTGCTGAGCATGACATCATATGGTCTGGAATATCCCCGTGGTCAGTTGGGGTCAGCTGTCCCAGCTATGTACCCTCCCAACTTCTTGTGCCCCCCCAGCCTCCTCGCTGGTGGGGTGGGGTGAGGAGCAGAAAAGGCCTTGGCTCTGTGTAAGCCCTGATCAGCAGTAACGAAAACATCCCTGTGTTATCAACACTGTTTTCAGCACAAATCCAAAACATAGCCCCATACTAGCTACTGTGAAGAAAATTAACTCTATCCCAGCCAAAATCAGCACAAACCCTCAAAACACCTTCCGTTCCTCATTAACTTTTTATCCTCAAAAATGCAGAATAGTCAGCCAAAGAGGACTGGGAAGTCTGAGGTGAGAATGGGCATAAAAAAGAAACATTTCAATAAAGGTGTGGAGAGCTGACAAAATAAGCACAGATAAGTGGTAGGAAAACAGGTTATGTGAAGAAAGGATGAGGAGGAATAGGGAGTGTAGTTGAAGGGGAGGAAGTCTGAGTGAGAGGGAAGGTGAAATGTTTGTCCCTTTTAGCATTTCCTGGCCTTCATGCGCATTTGTTTTTTGGAGACTTTAAAGCTACCCAGCAGTCACTGGGAATAAAAACCCAAAAACTAAAAACCAAACCTAACTACTTCCCATTCTGTACACCTTCAAAAAAGTCAAAGACTGTGGGACATGAAGAGTGCTTTCTTATTCTATTATTCAGTTACATCTACATTTGTTTAATTTAGGCAGGACCTCATCTTCATATGTCTTTATGATGCTTTAGAAACTGAGGTGTCTTATGAAACTGTTAATTATTATATCTTAGTCTTCCCTTTGACATCATCTACTCGGAGAGGCTGAGCTGTGCTACCTAATCCCTACCCATAGTTAGGCTAAAGAGTTTATTCTACTAAAGAAGTCACACAGTTTTGCCAGCCACACACTCACACAACAGAATGTATGTAAAAGAAATTCCGACAAAATCAGCAGAATTTAGAATGTCTCAAGATGTGTTTCAAGACCTTAATGTGTTCCAGTGCAATAATTACCTAATTATATATAAATCAGATTCCTATCTTTTGTACAGAACACTAAGAATAAAATGAAAGGAAACTGCAATTTAATGCTTTTAAATGTATCCTAAGAAAACTATTTTTTATAATAATCTATTCAATGAGAAAATCAGCATATTTTCCAAGCAGGTAATCAGGACTGTTTTCAGAAATTTGCAATTAAAGCTAAATATTTATACTATTGTAGCTTGCCTGTATTTTCTAGTTGCCAGATGTTTCTGCTTTGTACAGGACTCTCTGCAGTTGTAGATTAGCACTGACATATCATATTATCTCTGGGTACTGAGTTTTGAAAGGAGCTTGTCAGGTTTTGATAAATGCTTGGATGTCAGACAAATAGAGAACTTCCTAGAAAAAGAGGAACAGGCATCCTAGCAATATCTAGAATAGCTAAAATAGATCAATAGATTAAGCTGTAAGTGCAGTGACTGCATATAAGTAGTCTAGAACATGCAACTAGAGAATCTCAGAGCTTTATACTGCCCTTATATAAGTTGGTTTTGTTCTTCTTAATGGATGCTTAATCCATGCTGTCTTTTTTATCAGCATGTGTACAGTCAAATGAAGCACTGAAGAAAAATATGGATCTATCTCTACTGACATTGGATCAACAAAGCACTTAACTACAGAGGAAAACTGGAAAACAAGAACGGTGATCTCATTGTGTATTACTTGCTCCCCCATCCAAACTGTATCTTTATTTTCTTTATCAATCTTCCTCTTTTTTTTTTTTTCTGTAATGGAACTATAGGTACCAAACTATCTGCTTTCTGACATGCACTAGATAAATTTCATATTGACTTAGTCTTTTGGGGTGTTGGACATGAAATCTGTCAAATCTTAGTGGTGGTTTAATAAACCCAGATGCCGGCTTCACCTGTCAGAGGAGCTCATACTGCTGCCATAGCAAAGCTGTCATAAGGGAACATGTGCTTCTTCCTCAGCTGCTTCCATACCAACCCCAGAATCTGAAGGACTTAACACCTATAATTCAGGCAAACAGTTGCTTAGCTTGATCTATTATGACCCATAGCTGTCTGTCACTTCCCTTTGGCTGTTTGCTGTATAAGGTTCAGGAGAATGGAATATGCACTTGAGTATCTGTGATTTAAATTCATTGGTTATACCTGGACTCTTACGGCTACACCATGAAAATGTGTTTTTTTATGAAAGAGGCTGCTGTTCTGATTTCCCTGAGATTACCTTTCAGATTGCCTTTGCTCTTAACCCATCTCATTAGCAATTAAAGGTAAGATGCCAGACTCTGAACTCAAGCCACTAACATGCAAAAAGTCATTTCTTCTGCCAACCTTGAGAAAAAGATTAAAATCTCCAGCTGAGGTTGGTATAGCCCACTAGGGTGGGAGGACAGTATCTTCAATCAGTACAGTTAGATTGCCTGAACACATCTGTCTGAGTCTGCAGACAGGGCATAAAAGAGTGTCTTTGTGTTCTTGCTACCATTAATGATCTGGTAGCACTTGTTTCAACAGTAGAAAGGTTCTTTCTTGCTCCTTCATCTCCATTGTCTGCAATGTTTTTATTTAAAGGATTGGCCACTTCTTACCTCAGATGCAGCTTAAATTAATCAATACTCTATTAATTGTCCTGGCAGCCAAGAGGGCAAACCACATCCTGGGGTGCATTAAACACAGTATAACCAGTCAGTCAAAAGAGGTGATTATCTCACTGTATTCAGTGTTGGTGTGGCCTCACCTGGAGTACTGTGTGCAGTTCTGGGCCCCACAGTTTAAGAAGGATGTGAAGGTCCTTGAATGCATCCAGAGGAGGGCAACAAAGCTGGTGAAAGGGCTGGAAGGAATGTCCTCTAAGGAGCAGCTCAGGACTTTGGGTTTGTCTAGTTGGAGAGAAGGAGGCTGAGGGGCGACCTCACTGCTCTCGACAGCTTCCTGAGGAGGGGAAACGGAGAGGGAGGTGCTGATCTCTTCTCCCTGGTATCCAGTGATAGGACGCATGGGAATGGCTCAAAGCTGCACCAGGGGAGGTTTAGACTGGACATTAGGAAGCATTTCCTTAAGAGGGTGGTCAAACACTGGAACAGGCTTCCTAGAGAGGTGGTTGATGGCCCATGCTTGTCAGCGTTTAAGAGCATTTGGACAATGCCCTTAGTAACATGCTTTAATTTGGTCAGCCCTGAATTGGTCAGGCAGTTGGACTAGATGATCACTGTAGGTTCCTTCCAGCTGAAACAGTCTACTCTATCCTATTCTAATAGGCTAAAGTCTCTATTTGGAATGGTACAGGTAGGTCTCTGCAACGTAATTCTGCAATGCATCTGAGGATTCTTCAAGATGAATATGTGTTTACACTATATTTTGGCTGTTAACAGAGTTTTCATAAACTTGAACTCTTTAACTAGACTGCAGTTTAGTTCGTGGTGAAGATGTATGTTAAAGTTCAGGTTGCAGGCTGCCAGTAAGACAATGACAATTCTGTGTAAAACAGAGAAGTACACACAACCTCATAAAATGCTGCAGACTGATGGACCATAGCCTTCTAGACTGCTGAATAATTGTCAGCTTTATGAGAAAATCTATAGAAGTTATAATTTGTCTGTATTTTTTATATTTCCCATTTAGCTTAATACTTTCATCTTTTCTGTCCAGATCATCAAAATGATCCTGAAGTGCTTACATTAAGGATGTACTTTTTGCATCATTTTTATTCCCCTATTTCATTAAGTATGTAGACTCCAGTCGCTTGTTGTTCAGTTTTATAGGACTATCCCTTCCCCAATCCCTCAAAAGCTAGGCTGGACATTATCAACTCTGATCTCTGGATGCTTAAGGCAAGTGCAAGCAAAACACTCCCTCACAGGACTCAAATAATAATGAGATGAGGGTTTTCTCCACATTAGGAAATGCTACCAGTGGAAATGAAGATACTAGTGCAAGCAGATTGGATTTAGGCATGTTTGGTGCTTTTTTTCCCCTCTTCTGGTTTAGTTTAATTTGATACCAAACCGGCATTGAGGTAAATGAAAACCCCGCTTTAAACAGAAAGGAGAAAACCAGGTAGCAGTTCACACTGCTTCAGTTCCAATGACCCAAAAGGCAACTGAGCTGGTCCAACTTTTCCTTTCATGTAGCCTCTCATTGAAGGAGCATTTCCGGAACAGCTAACACCATCAGGTCCCTAGCAAGCCACTTGGAAAAGGTACAAGAGAAGAAGTCTGCCACAGCTCCCTATAATGAAAAGCTCAAAAGGGTATTGTCTTGATACATGGTTTATTCTAATAGAGAGAGGGGGGCACTATCTTTGTGCAGAGACAAGAGCATTGTATTTGAGTGCTTCCAGGTTATTATTAAATACAGCTAAAGGTGTCAGTAGAAATACACCATTGATTAAAAAGTTTATTACGGATGACTTAAAACCATCTTACCAAACCAACAGCTCATCTGCATTTTTTTCCCCTGGAGAAGCATGGGGGAAGGAGAACAACATGATATTGGCTAAAGGAGTATTTGAAAACACTCATATTTCTCTCGTTAAGATCCCCCCAGGCCTGGCCTGCTTTACTACTTGATACGTTGGTTCCTCCACATCTGGGCGCTTCACAGACTTACGCCGAAGCTATTCAGCGCTGCTCCAGCCCTAGAAGAGAGCAAAAGAGTTTTGTTGTGACATATATGACTGAAATGTGTGGTATCAGTCGAGTAGAAAACAGTGACAGTAAGGATATGGCTCAGTGCCAGCAGCACTGCCACTTTTGGCCGAGGGCTCCCGCCATGGAGGTAGCCTCCGTTAGCCTCGCCCTCCATGGCGGGAGCCCTCGACCCCTCCCCAGAGCCGGCAAGGGTGAGAGAATGAGCGACGCGGTGCGGAACTACACTTCCCGGCAAGCCGCAGGGGCGGAGGGAGGTGAGAGCGATCCCCTGACGGCGGAGGCGGGGGAGCGTGAGGCGGTCTCCTCACGGAGCCCGTCGCCGCGGCCATTGGCAGGGAGTGGGTGGCGCTGCCATGGCGCTCGCCGCGGCGCCCCTCAGGGTCTGCATCGTGGGCTCGGGGAACTGGTGAGTGGGGCGGCAGCCCCTGAGAGGGCTGACACCTCAGCGGCGGCCGCGGCCTGACCTTCCCTGAGGCTGTGCCTGCCCGGGCCTTGCTGTCGCTTCCCGCGCAGCGCTGTCCTTCCCGCGGCCCGCAGCCGGAGGGTTTCGCGCCGTGGCCGCGCTCCCCTCGGGGTGGCGGCGGTGAGGGCAGCCGTGCCCCGGAGGCGACGGCCCCGGTGCCGGTGGTGAACCACGGTGTCGCCGGCAGCTGCTAGCAGGGCTCGGTCTGTGGGGGACTTTTGAGCGCGCTTGTGCCGTACGGGTGGGCTTCTCCAGCCCTCGGTCTCCCTCGGAGGCAGAGGTACTGCCCTGAAGTAAACGGAGGGAGAAGCGGCAGAGTCGAGCACCCTGTTTTGGCGTGCTTGTAGGCACCCGTCTGTTCTGTGAAGACGTTATTTTGGGATTATTTTTAGCCTGGTATTTGTTGTGTGGTGTGTGCGATGTCAGGTGGCATAGACGTTAAAGATACTGAACATTTTATCTTTTTTTTTCAGCAGGTCATTGCTAACTAAGCGCTGCCTGTAGGGCTTCTGTAACAAGTCCACTTCTCTCCAAAAGTGTTGTTCGGGGTTTCCTGTGTTAGCTGTTTTCCAAGGTAGTTCAAAGAAGAGTTGCAAGACGCTAGGTTATTTGAAATACCTTCTCTTTTTCAAATTGATTATGCTGAGGCATACTGAAGGCTTGAGACAAGGTTTTATTGCTGCATCTATCACTAGCTTATAATTAGACTTAAATAAACTTACTGTTGTGTCCACTGAAAGCAATAGATTTACTAAAAATTTCTCTAAGAGGAGCATCATGTTAATAATCCTTTGGCTTGCTTGTTCAATTTCTCTGCCATTCCTGATCACTGTTTTTACTCTGGATCCCTATTTGCCATGAATAAGTTAAGTACAATGTGTTATATAAATGTATCTTCACAGTTTGTCACTTTAATTACTAATGCTAAGCATACATTATTTCTGATAACGTTCTGGTTTTTAAGACTAAATTTAAATTCAGAGGACTTTGGTGTAGAGCAAGGTACCACAGTTTATTAAACAAAACTTAATAGCCTTTTGTCAAGGTGATCTTATACTTGTTGCTCACGCCCTGCCCCCTCTGTGCAATTGGCTTTTGGTGCTGTTTTGCATAGTTAAAAATATCAGCAGCTGCCAAGTTGTGTTTTTCTTTGTGATGGCTTGTTCAGGGAATGGCTGACATTTCAGTGCAGCATCTCTTGCTTTCCTTGCACTAGCTTGTAAGATGAACCGGGAGATTCTGTGCCTTGCAATATGTTGGAAATTATGTAGTTAGACATATCAATCTTTTAGGAGTATTGTTGCCATTCTTCCATGCTTGAAATCTAGCAAAAAGTTTTGCAGGAAGTTTGACTGCATTTATACTTGATTCACTGTGAAACACACTTGCAGAAGCAAAAGGATACGTAGATATTACCTACTAGCAATAACCACATGCATATATATTTTGTTTTCACCTCATTGGATCAGTTTAATAACAAGAAAAGCTCCTGCCTAACAGGGTGGATATTTGGGTGGC
This sequence comes from Harpia harpyja, assembly GCF_026419915.1. Classification (NCBI taxonomy): domain Eukaryota; kingdom Metazoa; phylum Chordata; class Aves; order Accipitriformes; family Accipitridae; genus Harpia; species Harpia harpyja. The sequence goes on along the minus strand of NC_068940.1, from coordinate 62,999,663 downwards.
AAAATGCCCATATCTGTGATGCTGAGAGAAACAGATAATGCTATTATCAGACATCGGCTTTTTTCTTTCTTTTGGGTATAAATGTATTCAAATAACTGGTAGCTTATTTCATATTTAGTAGCAGTGTGGCAATTTTTTTTGTAGCAGGAAAGCAGAAACCAAAGCAATAAAAAATTTTAAATTGCAAATTATTTGATGTGCAACAGCTCTCCCATCCCCAACCCCCCCTCCCCCGCCACCCCGAGTGTTTCTGAAAACAATAATTCTTGGAGAGGTAGATGATTTCTTCCTCAGAGTCCAAGGGATGACAAACACCAAATCCTGACCACAAAGAGCACTGTGGTTCTAATACATGCAACCATTGAACTAAATAGGACTTAATTTGAATTGTGTACCTATGTGCATTTAAGTGCCTTTTTGAACTGGGGCCTGTGGTCCTAAAGTGGAAGCATTTAATGCTCAAAAGCAGGTAAATAGAAAGAAATTGAAGCATTTATATACATCTTGTCATTGATGTTTTGGGGTTATATATTTTTGAAGCCTGGATTACTGGAGTGTGTGACTGGTGTTGCCTAAATTGTAAGCATGTAAGTAGTTGAACTGAGTGGGGTTTAGCATCTTTAGCAGTTTGGAGACTGTGGGGTTTTGGGGTTCTGTGCGAGATGATTCTGTCCCACAAGTGCCAGTAACTGTATGGACATCTTTGCCTTCTCACAGCCCTTTCACCTATATCTGGGGTAAAAAAAACACTAAAGGAGCTTGGCACAACAGTGACTGTTTAGAAGGGTTGAGCCAATCACCTTGGATGATAAACTACTTCCAGTCAGACTTGTTTGGTCAGTTTGCTAGGGGGAAGGTCACCTTAACAATGAAGTTGACTTGGCAGTGGTCACTCAACACCTGATGGAAGATCATGGGACAGGACAGATGGCTAGCAAGGCACCGAAGAGCAGGAGCTGTGCTTTTTGCTGGCCTTGCCCATTTAGGGTTGCTCAGCTGCTGGATTAGTGATTGTATTAGGATCTTTAAGATAGGGAATAAAATAAGCTTTCTTGAATGTGAAGAGCGTATACCTTGGGAATATGCCTTGGAGCCTCAGGATTCAAGGACAGTGCCCAGATTCAGTGAAAGCACTGCAAACGCTGTCTTGGACACGTACTATATAGCCTGGTCTTCTGATAACACTTGCAGGGCAGGTGAACAAGGTGTGCATGGCCGGAATTTATCCCTGTCTGTTTTACTAGAACCAGTTGTTAATTAATCTGATTGCCCAACTTGAACAGAAACTGTAGAGTTCAGTAAGAGATGGGAAGTTACCAGAACAGAGGGGTTCATATGGCTATGAACTTGCTGTAGAAAAATGGGAGGTAAAACTTGTGGCTTAACTGAGGTGATTTTACAGGGACAAGTGGTAGAGCTAGCGTTAATGATATTGTTTGCACTTGCATGTTGTGACCTCCACTGATGCTGGTATCAGGGCAAGTTCAGGAGTTTCTGGGTTTTGTGCTTTACTTTTAAAGTGATGAGGGGAAAGCAGACCAACTGTGATACACTGTAACAGTAAAGGGCAGGAGACAAAGTGGGTGGTCTTGCTCAGTGAGCATCAGATACAGTTTTTCAGAGGTGTTAAATAAGTGTATGTGATTGTACTTGGGTGTACCTTTGATATTCGTTGCAAGGAAGAGAACTGCTCTTTAGCGTGCAACTACCTTGTATTACTTGAATAGCATTAACCATCCCTCAGCGCATGTCAGGGTTAAGGTTTATGAGGGGATCTTTCACTATGTTTTTTCTTGTGTAACTGAGCTGCTGCAGGCACCAAGTCTTGCAACCTTCCTCACACTAGAACTGTTATGGCTAGGAATAAATTGGCAAGAATTCCCATTCCTTTGCCTTGCGATGTGTTAGGAGCATACAAGACGAGCCAGACATTCCAGTAAATTATTTCAGAGTACACACTGAGGAGTATTAGGGCACAGAAGAGAATATAGGCTTGCTTGTTGGATTAACAGGTGTGGGGAGCTGATATTTCACCTTGCATAGAGCAGTCCTAGACTGGGTGTCAGTTGTTTGACCTTGCTTAATTCAGTCCTGCAACAGTTGTTGCGACATGACCGGAAATGAGGAACCAGAGAAGCCAGTCAGGAGAATCTTCCTAAATTCAGGAACTAAGACTAGGCAAATCTTCACTTTTTTCGTACAACATTCAAAGGCTGAGAAAAAGACAGCTAAGGCATTTAAGTGCTAAATACTAATAGAATTAATGTCTCTCTCAAGTAGCACACGCTGCCAAACTTTATGCTGGCAAACTGTTTGAAAATCCCAGTCGGTCAGTTGCTGAATCAGTTATTTCTGTCTTTCTCTATCAACCCTAAGCACACAGAATGTGTAGTGAAGTTCAAAACTGAAGACAGTGATTTGCCAGGATCCAGACTTTGTATATAAATCTGCAGTAGTAAATGTGCTTTTGTTCAAGGAACTCAAAGCACTTTCTGAGGAACACATACTTGTGTTGTGTTGAATGTGATTCATACTGTTTCCGTGGATCTGAAATTTGGGGGTTGAGCTGGTGAATTGTCTACCATTGCAGTGGAAGACACTGTGTGCATGCAGATCTAGAACATGAACTTTATAAGAGATGCCTGACAACTGTGGCTTCTGTATCACCTCCTGAACCCAGGGGAATTTGTAGTGTGTGAAGTGCTGTTAGAGAAACAAATTCCAGTCTTTTAAGACATACAGTTTTATGGTTTAACTGAAGAAGGTTTACTTAGGATACTATATTTTTTTCTGCTACTACGTAGAAAGTGACTTTAGGCCTGTGATAGCACACATCTTTAATATAGCACAATGAGTTGTGCCATATTAAAAGATCTTGAAGCAGAATGAATCTACCTGGTTTAGTTGCCAGCTGTGAGTTTATTACAAGCAATGTCCATAATAAATTTAGGGGAGTATGTGAGTATAACTAGATTTGAAAAGTTCAGGTGTTCTTACCTGCTAATAAAGTGTGCAGTTTCCACACATGCACACATGTAAGCCTCAGAGCAGTGACTCTGTGTATTTTTATCACATCTTTCTAAATTTCTTTTTTGTCTGTTTTCTAAGTTATCAGTCATTATGAAGCTGCCTTCTTGTCCCAGGAAAGGAAGTTAGGTTAACAGCTTTTATAAAATTACATCTTTTTCTTCCATATAGCATTCAGGCTAGGAATGGAAGGGAAAGTTACATTTATTCCTCTTCTTGTATGTAGCTTCAGTAATTCTGATTAATTTCATTGTTGCTTAGAGATTTGAGTAGTAAAATTCATCACCATCCTACAGGTTTCACTGTGTGCTGTTCTTGGGGAGAAAATGAGGCTAACTAATGGAATTGTCTGCCTGCAAATTCAGAGGATGCCGTTGCAAAGTTAAATTCTGTGAGGTTGGCAGCATAACCATAAAGCTTATAACTTACACAAGATATAAATGCTTCTTGGCTTTAAATGCATACCTGTATTGTACAGCAATTGATGGGTCAGTCATCTTAGCAAAGAAAGCTTCCTGTTTCTTAAAGGTGAAGATGATCCATTTTTAAAATTGAGTATGTCACTTTTACCACTGCTTTGAAGATATAATCTGTTTGATTTGTGGAAATACGGTAACCTAAACTCTCACTGGATAGGCAATAAGCAGTCATGTTTTCAGTAAATGCTTCAGTCCAACCTACTCTAGATGTATTTGAGAGAAAGCAGCAGGTGTGAATGACTGGTGTATTTTTCCACTTGTTTTAGTAGATCAAAAATGCTACTTAGTAACTGGTCCAATAACCTGTGAATTACTGTTTATTTTAAAGACAATCTCTTTCTTTTAGAGCAAAATCATAGTTTTTTTAGAATATTTGTTTTCTTCCCTGCAGGGGTTCTGCGGTTGCCAAAATAATAGGCAATAATGTAAAAAAATTGCAGAAGTTTGCTTCCACAGTGAAGATGTGGGTCTTCGAGGAGAATATTAATGGGCGAAAACTGACAGATATCATAAATAATGAACATGAAAATGTAAAATATCTCCCCGGATACAAGCTGCCAGATAATGTGGTAAGGCTCAGAAGCTAAATTCTAGTTATGGAGCAGAGGGAATATTACTCATGCTGTGAATGGAGGTAGAAATTTGTTTTGTTAACACCTTTAGGGTTTATAATATTTCAGACTGCATGCTATTTTACTGATGAGAGATCAGAGATTTGAACGTAAAATTATGCAGTTATGCAGGTAGGTAAATCCAACGCACCGTACCCTTTTTTTTTTTCCCCCAGTCTCATTATTGTCTGTATGTTACTTCAGCTTCTGTATAAGGAAGCAAATGTGAAAATGAGGGCTAGATTAACAGCTCTGACCATACCCATTAAAAAAAAGACTTTGGCCTCAACTTTGGAAGGGAGCTGGCTGGTCAGTGAGAATTGAAGGGATTTCAAGTACTCTGAAACTCTTAGAAAGTATTACAGGATGAGAACTAGAGTATTTCTCAAGCAAACTGCAAGCCGTTGGCAGTTTATCTGATTCTCAGTTGTGTTTCAACTATGTGCAGTCAGATCAGCATATTAGATGTGGCATTGCCAGGGCAAAACAGTGGGACTCCACATCTATTCTGTGTTGGTGTAACATGATGGTGGGTGGGCCGGTAGTGACTCTGGCCCCCAAAAAATTATAGGAAGAGGCTGCAGAAGCTGACAGTTCAGTCGAGTTTTTGGCCAGGAAAAACATGAATCGCCATGCATTGCAGTTTTCTCTTTAACAATGACACTGAAATCCCATTTCCCTACCCTTCAGCAAGTGTGGCGTTTCTGCTGTCCACTACCTGCTCATTCAAGTCAAATGCTTTGTACAAGTCCAGGTAGATGGCGTCTGTTGCTCTTTCTTTATCCACCAATGCTGTAACCCTGTTGTAGGCCACCATATTTGTCAGGCACGATTTGCCCTTAGGGAAGCCATGTTGGCTGTCACCAGTCACCTTGTTATTTTCCATGTGCCTTTGCATAGTCTCCAGGAGGATCTGCTCCTTGATAATAATATGATAATATTATTATCATATTACATATTATATATAATAATATTGTTAAATTATAATGATTTATAAAAAATGATATTATTTTGTCAAAGAGAAGGCAGCTTCTTATTTTATGTTTTCTTACTCAAAGTACTTGTTTGAATGTTATGGAACACTTTGAATTTTTGTGGCACTAACCATGCTGGTGGCTGTGAAGATGCCCCTTTCAAGACATAAACCAACTTATTTGAAAGCTTAAATTCCTCTGCTTTTCTGGGAAGTTTGTTACTGCTTATTTTCCATGATGAAGCACAGTAGTCTGTAGCATTCAGTGTAAGACCAAAATGTGCTTTTACTTATCAGATAACACTGGTGTGTAGTGTTAATTTTAAGAAGTTATGTGGCCCTTCTCTCCTGTAACTACACAGGTTGCTGTCCCAAACCTTAATGAAGCTGTACAGGATGCAGACTTGCTGGTTTTTGTCATTCCTCATCAGTTCATTCATAAAGTCTGCGATGAAATCACAGGACGAGTACCCAAGAAAGCGCTTGGTATAACTCTCATAAAGGTATAATAAATACTATGCATTAATAATAACCAGGAATGTGTCATGGAATCTTCTAAAACAAGATGGCTTGATATTTTGATATGAAAAGTCTCTTTGCATTATTCACTTGATTGTTCCATTAAACCTTTCTAGATATAAGACTGGAATTTGTCTTGGTCATTAGTGGATTGTTATGAAGTGTTTTATTTTAGGCTAGCGCTTGCAGGAAGAGGAAAACGAGGCTTTTCATAAGACTTTTGAAAAGAAAGAGGGAGTGAATATGTTTTGCACCACCAAGCTTTCCAATCTTTTATTTGTTGTTTCCAAACGCATCATTAGATGAAGAACAGAGCACAAGCATAATGCTTTGATTGTTAACACACATCCCACACGCCGAGTTGATCATTTTAAGAACTGCTGAGAGAATTTCATGTGACTGAGAGGATAGTGCTCTTGTTCATGTCAAGTATTACGTTGCAAGAAGAGAGTCTGTTCAGCATGGCCCAAAAAGACCGTTTGAGCATAGGAAATAGGAGAGGCCAGAGGTACAGGAAGTGTTTCACTGGTGTGTTTGTAGTTTTGGTGGCAGGAGAATTTTTAAATGTGAATGAGCTTCTTCCCCCCGCCCCGTGTGTTTATCTGCAAAGAATAAGCTATTGCCACAAGGTTTGGAAGATTCTGGTTTGTTCTTGCTTTGTACTTAGTTGAAAGCAGGCCATTTTCTCAGCACACATTTCCTTGTTCACTGTCATTTCTGGAAAATGATACATTTATGGATCTGTGCTCAAAAAGAACACCCCCCCCCCCCATCACTACTTACTGCGAGCTTGTCTCTTTAGTTTGGCTAACTAAGCCCATCAAATCTGTATTGTTTTGTCAGTGCTGACCTGATGTATTGCTGAGATGTATGAAAAAGTAATGCTTCCAGGTGTACTTGCTGCATTTTGTAGAAAAACTTTTCATATTGTAGAAGGATAAAATAAGGCAGTGTTAAAAGAGCTGAATGCATAGAATCAAAACCACACAACTGTCCTAGATGCCGGTAAGTTTATTGCTTTGAAGTTGTCCATTTATGCTTCTTTCTTCTGTAAGCTCAAGATTAAAGTTTATTCTCCTTTAATTTGCTAAATGTGATTTATGTTCTCATGTCCTTAGTGATAGGAATAACTCCAATGAAATTGGTGGAGTAAATGAGGATTTATGTCAGCATATCTGAAGTCAGAGTCTGGGCCTATGGGATTACTGCTCTGGGTATTGATTACCAGTGCTTTAATGGAGTGTTGATTAATGGCTATGTTTAAAAAAAAAAAGGGGGGGGGAAGGGGATACTTAGCTTTAAAAAAAAAAAATCCAAACCCTGAACAAACAAAAAAAAAACCCAAGAAAGCAAAAAGCCCATACTTAGTGTAGTGTAAGTAAAATAGTGACACTTGCCATGCAAAGCAGAGTTGATTACTAGGCAGCTTCCCACTGTCACATTGTGACACTGCTTCAGTAAGCGGTCTTTCGAAAGAAATAGTGTGAGGCCTCTTAATTTTTTTGCGGGAGAATGCAAAGTATGTTAGCTTTTATTTTTTGTGCATCATTAAAATTATCATTTAAGAAGAAAGGGCAGAGATTTAACACAACAATGAAACTAAGTAGTAGAGGCAGGAATGCATTCTTTCCTCTACTTCTGCAGCTTCTTTATGCATGCTGTTTTCACCAAAGTCATATTTTTAGTGGTCTCATTATGCTCAACACTAATGCTATTAAAGTGACTTGTGTTAACTTTGGCAGTTAAAAGTGCAGTTCTGCTCTGCAAAATATCATTAGTGGGACGTCTTGTTTCTGTTCTTTCTAAATTGCTTGGCAAGTTAGCAGTGTGTCATCTTTTAGTCTTTTTTTTTCTTTTTTTTTTTGCCAGTCTAATCTTCAAGCAGAGCCTATGTCTGATAATAAAACTGAGTCTTTGGGAAATGAAGACATTTTTCTGCTGATTGATCTGCATTCCCATTGAAACATTTGCAGCTGTGTTGCTTTACCTAAGTTCTGATCACTGATGTCTATGAAAACCTAACAAATCATTGTGTAGGTGTGGGGGAGGAACTGTATACAACTTACGATGCGGTACAGCAGCAAGCACAGGAAGCAGAGTAGGTGGAGGTCATTCAAAATAGTCTTCAGGCAGCCTCAACATCAATCTCATTTTCACCTACCTATATATAGGCCCCAGGGACTGCTCTGGCAGGCATGTTAGGATGTAAGCAGTAAGACCACCAAATTGGACTTGCATTGCCTGGGGATCATTGCTACCCCGTGGAAATTCCCATATGTTGGAGCCTTGGTTTTGGAGGGAGGGAGATGTGTTTGCTTCTTCTCCTGTCATCTGTCATTCAGTATTGGATTTAACTCTACAAGAAACAGGTGCAGTTCTCCTTGACTTTGTCAGAAGTTGCATCTGTTTCATAGCGGAGCTGAATTCGGCACCTACACCTCTCTGATCTCCTTTCACTGGGATGAATAATTGTTGTGTTCACGTTTTTGGAGTTGTTCGCAATCTGTGCGTGCTTTTGTTTATTAATTGCCTACTTAGGAGGAGGGGCCTTACAGTCGTTTTGTGGGGACATTATTAACACTGTGAGGGAAAAATACAACATGTACATGTGTGCTTGCTTTCAGATTCTTTCTGTATGGCTCATTAAAGATGAGAAAGCAGAGCTGTGCATTAAGTGATACAGATTGAAAAAATAATGCGGAAATGCAAGCACTAGTTTAATTGGCTGGTTTTATACAGGCATTTCTGCATGTCTCTTGATTGCACCATGTTATTTAAGGAATAGCACCTCTGATGTGTGGAAATGCAAATTACTGCCTGCCTGAAATGTCACTACTGGCAACGTACAAGTGTGTGTGTGTGTATATGTGTATCTGGAAGTAGTAGAGGATCACACTGCCCTTTTGCCTTTAAGTCATAATTCAAAATTACCAATCCCCGAAAGTACCAAATCCCCAACATTAAAAAATAGTACTGTATAAAAGGTGGTATACTGTGGGAAAGAAAGACCATTTCAGTAGCTTGTCTGCCATGTCCCTGTTCTAAAAACTCAAAAGGAGTCTGCATTTAGCAGGCTAGAAGAAAAGGGCTTTGTGAGAAGAAAGTGCTCTCATTTGGAGTTCTTGGTTCAGGCAATTCCAGGTACCAGACTCTCTTCTCCATTGCAGCATTAATCTCTGGGGTGATCTCTTCTAAAGTCCTATTTCTGCCCCTACTTTCACGCTTTGTAAAGAGAGCGTTATAAATACAGATTAAAAATATCCTTAGAAGTTAAATTATTCTCAGTTGTTCAGCTTTCTACATATCTGTGAACAGCTGTTCCATTTGTAGCAGCATTCAAAATGATTAAACTGGGTTTCTACTAGTAAACTGTTGTTGGTATTATACACAAGGGGATCTGTCTCTGGTATTTCAGTTCAGATACCTCTTCACAAAACAAGGTATTGGGACGCCATTTTGTGAGGTTTGGTGCAATTTCAAATCCAAGTGCAGGCCTGATTCACAACTGATGGATTGGTGATTCTTCACTGGTTTTAGTAAGGATACACTGATAATAAGCAGCTGAGATTCTGAACTAACAAAGCTGATGTCCTGGGTTCAGCTGGGATAGAGTTAATTTTTACAGGAACCTGGGAGGTGGGGGGGCATAGCCGGGGCAGCCGACCTGAACTAGCCAAGGAGCTATTCCATACCATGTGACATCATGCTCAGTATATAAATGGGGAGCGGGCCGGGGGGGGGAGGTCTCTCGACTTTCGGTGGCCGAGCGTCGGGTTCCGGGTGGTGAGCAGTTGCACTGTGCATCACTCGTTTTGTATATTCTTTCATTAGTACCGTTGTTGTTGTTGTAACCTTTTTTTTTTGTGTTGTCCCAGTAAACTGCCCTTATCTCGACCCTCGAGGTTCCAGTTGTTTTTTTTTCTTTTCTCTCCTCCGTCTCCTCCCTATCCCACCGGAGGGGGGCGGGAGGAGTGAGCGAGCGGCTGCGTGGTCCTTTGTTACCGGCTGGGCTGAAACCACGACAGTCCTTTTTGGCGCCCAACGTGGGGCACGAAGGGTTGAGATAACGACAGATCTGGCCAGAGCGTGTTGAAACAAATTCGTCATACGCATTTCTTATATTAGATAAATAGATGTTAGTCACAATGTTGATTCATTTGTTTACATGGTGGCGTTTTGTAAGTTCTTATATGCTCTATGTATTGCCTGTAGTTATGTTTCTCACCTTTGGGAGAGTGATTGGGATTATCATTTTGCTGTACTGGGCAATGTCGACTTGTGAAATGATTACATCACTGGTCATGAGGTTAAGCTGGTATCTGTATGAGGAGTGATATCATTTCCATACTTCGGGCACCTTCTATTGGATTTTATTGGTAATTACACCCAATCCATGGGGAAGTTAGGGGGGGATACTTCCCCCCATCCGTTCGCCTCCCTTCTCTCCTTCCGACTAATTACAACAGCTTTTGAGAATTCTGAATATCCTTGGGATGCGCAAGCCATTGTGCTGTTAGTGCTATGCCTCCTGAATATGTTTCAGGTCTTGTTTAGGGCTACAAAAAGGCTCTTTAAGAGTACCACCCAGAGATCTGCCCCAAAGCTGGATATTCATGGGTGGCACAGCATGTGGGAGGATATGGGCAGGTATCTAGAGAACTTCTCACCTCCAGTGGCTTGGAAGTTCACTCCCGAACAACTACAGAACCCTCATGAAGTGGTAGAATATTTGAAAGAAAAATGCAGTGGCTATTCCAAAGACGTACAAGTCACTGCACTGTGCTGGGCCCTGGCAAGTTTCTACCAAACACTGCTTGATATTAGGCAGCACCCTCAGGGGGAAAAGGGGGAAAAGATGGAAAACAGGGCAACAGGCACCGTGGCTACCCCAACCCCGACAACAGGCACCATGGCTACCCCTACCCCAGCAACAGGCAGCGTGGCTACCCCAACCCCGGTGACAGATACTGCAGCTAAACCAGAGAACCAACCTATGCCAGTATCAGTCGCCCCTGTACAGAAGAAGAAACACACAAAGAAATCAGTTCGCTTAGTGAGAGATGAAGATGAACCAGGGTCATTGCGAGAACAGGAGGAAGAAGCAGAACCTGAAATAATTACCCGATCTCTATCCCTGAGTGAGTTGCGTGACATGCAAAAAGATTTTAGCCGCCACCCAGGTGAGCACATTGTTACCTGGCTGCTCTGATGCTGGGATAATGGGGCTAGTAGTGGGGAATTAGAGGGTAAGGAAGCCAAGCAGTTGGGATCTCTGTCTAGGGAAGGGGGCATCGACAAGGCGATTGGGAGACAAACGCAAGTCCTCAGCCTCTGGAGGCGACTTCTGTTAGGTGTAAAGGAAAGATACCCCTTCAAAGATGAAGTTACATGTCACCAAGGCAAGTGGACCACCATGGAGAGAGGTATCCAGTACCTGAGGGAATTAGCCGTGCTGGAGGTGATTTATAATGATCCAGAAAATGCGCAGTCACCCACAGATCCAGATGAAGTCCAGTGCACACAACCGATGTGGCGGAAGTTTCTACGAAGTGCACCACCAACCTATGCCAACTCATTGGCAGTAATGTCCTGGAAAGAAGGCTATGGGCAAATGGTGGATGAATTGGCTGTCCAACTCCGGCAATACGAAGGAAGTCTCTCTTCCTCCCTACGGGCCTGTGTCTCGGCTGTAGAGGAATTGTCCCGAGAGTTCCAGCAATTCAAAGTGGATATGTCCTCCTCCCCACCTGTGCAGGCCCGCATTGCAGCTATTGGGAGTAAGCACTCCTCTGCCCAAGAGAGAGGAGAGAGAAAGTACACACGACGGGCTAACCTGTGGTTTCACCTGCGTGACCATGGAGAGGACATGAGGAAGTGGGATGGAAAACCTACCTCAGTCCTGGATGCACGGGTACGGGAGTTGCGAGAAAAAGCAACCAGAAAAGAGGATTCTTCTTGGAAAGCTGCTGCTCCAGTTTCCCGTGAGCAGTCCCCCAGACGCAGTGGATGGGCTGATCCCATTTCTGATCCTCTTGAAGGGACTTCTGATTCACGTGTGCGAAAAGTGAGTGACGGATATTCTAACCAGGATTAGAGGGGCCCTGCCTCCAGCCAGGTGAAGGAGAGGGACAACCGAGTCTACTGGACAGTGTGGATTCGATGGCCTGGCACATCAGACCCACAGGAATATAAGGCTCTAGTAGACACTGGTGCACAATGCACCCTAATGCCATCAAGTTATAAAGGGGCAGAACCCATCTGTATCTCTGGTGTGACAGGGGGATCCCAAGAGCTAACCGTATTGGAAGCTGAAATGAGTCTAACCGGGAATGAGTGGCATAAACACCCCATTGCAACTGGCCCAGAGGCCCCGTGCATCCTTGGTATAGATTATCTCAGGAGGGGGTATTTCAAGGACCCAAAAGGGTACCGTTGGGCCTTTGGTATAGCTGCACTGGAGACGGAGGAGATTGAACAGCTGTCTACCCTGCCTGGTCTCTCTCAAGACCCTTCGGTTGTGGGGTTGCTGAAGGTTGAAGAACAACAGGTGGCAATTGCTACCACGACGGTGCACCGGCGGCAATATCGCACCAACCGAGACTCCCTGATCCCCATCCATAAGCTGATTTGCCAATTGGAGAGCCAAGGAGTGATCAGCAAGACTCACTCACCCTTTAATAGTCCCATATGGCCCGTGCGGAAATCTAGTGGGGAATGGAGACTAACAGTAGATTATTGTGGGCTGAATGAAGTCACGCCACCGCTGAGCGCTGCTGTGCCAGATATGTTAGAGCTTCAATATGAACTGGAATCAAAGGCAGCTAAGTGGTATGCCACAATTGACATTGCTAATGCATTTTTCTCCATTCCTTTGGCAGTGGAGTGCAGGCCACAGTTTGCTTTCACTTGGAGGGGTGTCCAGTACACCTGGAATCGACTGCCCCAGGGGTGGAAACACAGGCCCACTATTTGCCATGGACTGATCCAGGCTGCACTGGAAAAAGGTGAAGCTCCAGGGCACCTGCAATACATTGATGACATCATCGTATGGGGCAACACAGCAGAAGAAGTTTTTGAGAAAGGGAAGAAAATAATCCAAATCCTTTTGAAGGCTGGTTTTGCCATAAAAGAAAGTAAGGTCAAGGGACCTGCACAGGAGATCCAGTTCTTAGGAGTAAAATGGCAAGATGGGCGTCGTCACATCCCCATGGATGTGATCAACAAAATAGCAGCTGTGTCCCTGCCGACTAATAAAAAGGAAACACAGGCTTTGTTAGGTGTTGTGGGCTTTTGGAGAATGCATATTCCAAATTACAGTCAAATTGTAAGTCCTCTCTACCAAGTGACCCGAAAGAAGAACGATTTTAAATGGGGGCCTGAGCAACGACAAGCCTTTGAACAAATTAAGCGGGAGATTGTTCATGCAGTAGCTCTTGGGCCAGTCCGGGCAGGACAAGATGTTAAAAATGCGCTCTATACTGCAGCTGGGGAGAATGGCCCTACCTGGAGCCTCTGGCAGAAAGCACCTGGGGAGACCCGAGGCCGACCCCTGGGGTTTTGGAGTCGGGGATACAGAGGATCTGAGGCTCGCTATACTCCCAACTGAAAAAGAGATATTGGCAGCATATGAAGGAGTTCGAGCCGCCTCAGAAGTGGTTGGTACTGAAACACAGCTCCTCTTAGCACCCCGACTGCCAGTGCTGGGCTGGATGTTCAAAGGGAGGGTCTCTACACATCATGCAACTGATGCCACGTGGAGTAAGTGGGCCGCACTGATCACACAACGAGCTCGCATAGGAAACCCCAGTCGCCCAGGAATTGTGGAAGTGATCACGGACTGGCCAGAAGGCAAAGATTTTGGAATGTCGCCAGAGGAGGAGGTGGCACGTGCTGAAGAGGCCCCGCTGTATAATAAACTGCCAGAAAATGAGAGGCAATATGCCCTGTTCACTGATGGGTCCTGTCGCATTGTGGGAAAGCATTGGAGGTGGAAGGCTGCTGTATGGAGTCCTACATGACTAGTCGCAGAAACTGCTGAAGGAGAAGGTGAATCGAGTCAGTTTGCAGAGGTGAAAGCCATCCAGCTAGCGTTAGACATTGCTGAAAGAGAGAAGTGGCCAGTGCTCTATCTCTATACTGACTCATGGATGGTGGCAAATGCCCTATGGGGGTGGCTACAGCAATGGAAGAAGAGCAACTGGCAGCGCAGAGGTAAACCCATCTGGGCGGCTGCACTGTGGCAAGATATTGCTGTTTGGATAGAGAAGCTAGTGGTAAAAGTATGTCACGTAGATGCTCATGTACCCAAGAGTCGGGCCACTGAAGAACATCAAAACAACCAGCAGGCACATCAGGCCGCCAAGATTGAAGTGTCTCAGGTGGACCTGGACTGGCAACGTAGGGGTGAGCTATTTATGGCTCAGTGGGCCCATGATACCTGTGGGCATCAGGGAAGAGATGCAACATATAGATGGGCTCGTGATCGAGGGGTGGACTTGACCATGGACACTATCGCACAGGTTATCCGTGAATGTGAAACATGTGCTGCAATTAAGCAAGCCAAGCGGCTAAAACCCCTGTTGCATGGAGGGCGATGGCTGAAATATAAACAGTGGGAGGCCTGGCAGATTGACTATATCACACTCCCACGAACCCACAAGTGCCATGTGCTTACAATGGTGGAAGCAACCACTGGATGGCTGGAAACATATCCTGTGTCCCACGCCACTGCCCAGAACACTATCCTGGGCCTTGAAGAGAAAGTTTTATGGTGACACGGCACCCCAGAAAGAATCGAGTCGGAAACGGGACTCACTTCCAAAACAACCTCATAGACACCTGGGCCAAAGAACATGGCATTGAGTGGGTATATCACATCCCTTATCACGCACCAGCCTCCGGAAAAATCGAACGATACAATGGACTGTTAAAGACTACATTGAGAGCAATGGGGGGTGGAACCTTCAAACATTGGGATACACATTTAACAAAAGCCACCTGGTTAGTTAATACTAGAGGATCTGCCAATCGGGCTGGCCCCGCCCAACCAAGACTTCCACATACTGTAGAATGGGATAAAGTCCCTGTAGTGCGCATGAGGAGTATGTTAGGAAAGACAGTCTGGGTCAGTCCCCCCTCAAGCAGAGACAAACCCATCCAAGGGGTTGTTTTTGCTCAGGGATCTGGGTACACCTGGTGGGTGATGCAGAGGGATGGGGAAGTTCGATGTGTACCTCAGGGAGGTTTGGTTTTGGGAGAGAATAGCCAGTGAATTAGGCTGTATGATATTTAACTGCTAAATAACCTGCCAATGTATGTCATTGTATCTATAGTGTCTATATGCCATATCAAGGGTATTACTGTAAGAATTACCCAAATGACTGAGGGGTGGACTTTGAAACTGAGCCAAGTACAACAGTGATAGAACTTGAACTGGCGCCCAGCAACTTCCTCAAGATCAGCCTCTTCGACCTGCAGGCCAAGGGTGTGGGTTGCACCAAATGTACCAGCCACAAGTTCCAGAGGCAGCATACAACAACCTAACACCTCACACCATCTCTCTTACCCTGAAGAACTGTTACAACAGATGGAGCCCCAAAGTCATGGACTAAATAAAATTGATGGACACATTGGAGGGATAGCCCATCGACTAAGGGAATACTATTTGTGTGTGTGTGGGGGGGTGTCCATATACATATATATATATATATATATGACAAGGAAAGTGGTAGTAGTTGATTGGAAAATGTAAGATCTGGGCATGATGTAGATGGTATAGAATAAGGGGTGGATAATGTCCTGGGTTCAGCTGGGATAGAGTTAATTTTTACAGGAACCTGGGAGGTGGGGGTCATAGCCAGGGCAGCTGACCTGAACTAGCCAAGGAGCTATTCCATACCATGTGACATCATGCTCAGTATATAAATGGGGAGCGGGCCGGGGGGGAGGTCTCTCGACTTTCGGTGGCCGAGCGTCGGGTTCCGGGTGGTGAGCAGTTGCACTGTGCATCACTCGTTTTGTATATTCTTTCATTAGTACCGTTGTTGTTGTTGTAACCTTTTTTTTTGTGTTGTCCCAGTAAACTGCCCTTATCTCGACCCTCGAGGTTCCAGTTGTTTTTTTTTCTTTTCTCTCCTCCGTCTCCTCCCTATCCCACCGGAGGGGGGCGGGAGGAGTGAGCGAGCGGCTGCGTGGTCCTTTGTTACCGGCTGGGCTGAAACCACGACAGCTGAATATTCAGCACTTCTTAGAATCAGGTCTTTGAGCATGGAATAAAAACTGTTACCATCACCTAGAGTTTAGTCCTAATTCTTTAGGTGCTACCTTCTATGAAAAGACAAGTGCTTGGAGAGGTCACAACAACAGCAGAAGTTTTACCAGTAGCAAGTCTGTCATCTCTAGTCTCTATCTGAATAGGCCTACTTGCACTTCTCACCCGTGAACAAGACTAATTGTGATGTGCTTCTCTACTGTATCTAATGAATGACTTTTTAGTAATTCCATTTAATGTTGGCTGCAGGGAATAGATGAAGGCCCGGAGGGACTCAAACTGATCTCTGACATTATTCGAGAGAAGATGGGAATAGACATCAGTGTGCTGATGGGAGCTAACATTGCCAATGAGGTGGCAGCAGAGAAATTCTGTGAAACCACAATAGGTACTGTTCCAAGTAATAAGAATGTTTAAAACATGCTCCTGTCCTCACAGTTGCACGCCAAATAGCTCAAATTTTATCATTTTTTATCAGAAACTGTTGGGTTCTTTTTATTCTAATGTTGAATTTCCTAGAATGTTTATACTTCCAAAAGTACTAGGACAATACCAGGAATAGGGGGAGAGGGAGGAGTGTGATTTTACCTAGTCTCACTAGGGTTGTGACTTTAGCAGGTGAAATACTAAGGATGCTTTCTGTCACCCTCCACATAACAAACTGCTTTATTTCATTACTGTGCTTAAGATTTTTCTTGGGTCTGTATGACTTTATATGGATAAATGATTATATATTCTGTACTCCAGCTCAGGTGTTATGGTCACAGACAGTACCTTTATGCATGTTTGGGTTGTGGGTTTTTTTAAGGTAATAATATCTTATTTTAATTTCTCAAAATAATTAGTTCCCCCAAAAGCCAGACATGGTTTTAGTTCTGTGTTGATGTCTGCACACCTTTGCAGCACAAAAATGTGCCTCGTCTTGGATTTCACAGTGTCTAGATAGTCGTGTGTGTGTATACACATACAGGTAGTCATACGTAATAGCACAGAGTTCATGTTATTTTTTCAGTGTTAATGTTTACAGTTTTGTGCATTTTTAGCTTTGTAAACTCTCATTAACAGCTTTTGCATTGAACTTATTTTTGAATGGCTGAATTGCCTCTTAGTGCTTAGAAACATATGTCAGTGGCAGCATGCTCAATTAATAAAACTTCCTTGACAAGCATTTATCAGTGGGTATTCTTCTGGAATGCAGGCCTTAAAATAATTGGTAGAATTGCACCTGCTATATTTTTAATTCACCTTTGTTTTATTATTAACTGTTCTTTTTAAAGAGAATAATCAAAAAAAGAGTGTAGAGAATTAATGGAATTGTTATTTAGAATCTGTTGCTGAGCACACAATGAATTATGAAGAAGTCCAGAGTAACTCAGTGCAGAGCTTTTTAAGTGCAATGAAGACATGTCTGTAGTCACTTAAAACAGGAGTCTGTTTAGGATGAATATAGAACAACCATATCTCTGCTTTTAAGTATTTTGGCTTGCACAGAAAAGGCTAAATAACACCCAAATAAATTATTAATTTTTTAGCCTTCCTTTCTGTCTCTCAACAGGCAGCAAAATCTTGGAAAATGGCCTTCTTTTCAAAGAACTCCTGCAGACTCCAAACTTCCGAATAACTGTAGTAGATGATGCAGATACGGTTGAGCTTTGTGGTGCTCTGAAGGTAAGATTAACAGGCTGCTGTTGGTACACAGATGGAACAGTGATCCTTGTAGAAGAAAGAGGGTATTTTCATTTAAAGAATTAAGTTTATTGTGCTTTATGTAGTATATAAAACTGCTACATAACATTTCTGGAAGAACCAGATGGGAACTTAGGGAGCAGCATGTTCTGAGAGTTGGCTTTTAGACTCTTGTCTCACCATCTCCCAAGTTCTCTTTCTACACCTTTCATGTAGCTTACACACAGTCATGAAACAAGTGTTGATTTCATCTAACTGGTCAGCATATTTCTAAATCCATCTTAGATCCCTTTTTCTTTTTGCAACAGTGTGTTCACAAAAAGAAAGGGAGAAAGAAGTTGGCATTAATCCTTTGTGTCTGTTGGCAAAACTGTTCCCTTCTTCATTGACTTACACAATGTGAGCATTCTTATGTTTTGTATTTTGTGGACATACGCTGCATAAGGTTCATGTGGATAACCACATACAGAAATGACCTGAATAGGAAAAAAGTTATTTTGGACAGTTACTCATCTGGAATTTTTTTTGGTAACAAAATTGATGTTGACAGGAAGCAAAGGCTAGCTTAAACATACTCTTAATGCTATTTTTTTCAGGTTAATTTACAGGCCATTTGTGAAAGGAAGGCATTAGTTGCTTGGCACCCTGGCCAATTGTCGTGGTTTAACCCCAGCCAGCAACTAAACACCACGCAGCCGCTCACTCACTCCCCCCCACTCAGTGGGATGGGGGAGAAAATCGGGAAAAGAAGCAAAACCCGTGGGTTGAGATAAGAACGGTTTAATAGAACAGAAAAGAAGAAACTAATAATGATAATGATAACACTAATAAAATGACAACAGCAATAATGAAAGGATTGGAATGTACAAATGATGCACAGTGCAATTGCTCACCACCCGCCGACCGACACCCAGCCAGTCCCCGAGCGGTGAATCCCTGCCCCCTCCCACTTCCCCGTTCCTAAACTGGATGGGACGTCACATGGTATGGAATACCCCGTTGGCCAGTTTGGGTCAGGTGCCCTGGCTGTGTCCTGTGCCAACTTCTTGTGCCCCTCCAGCTTTCTCACTGGCTGGGCATGAGAAGCTGAAAAATCCTTGACATTAGTCTAAACACTACTGAGCAACAACTGAAAACATCAGTGTTATCAACATTCTTCACATACTGAACTCAAAACATAGCACTGTACCAGCTACTAGGAAGACAGTTAACTCTATCCCAGCTGAAACCAGGACACCAATAGTACTGTAGTTATCTGATGTCTATCATGGAAGATAGGTGATCCAATGGGTGTAGTGGTTTAGTAGGTAATTTGGCTTGCTTTTTTATTTTTTATGTTTTGGATAATTATTTTGTATTGCTTTGTTTTCTCTGTTGAAATTATTTGTAAACTACACCATTCACTTGCAAAGCTACCACGCCAATGAATGATGCCTTTAAGCTAAGGAGTTCTGATTCCTGCTCAGCGGGAAGTAGATTGGTAGCTATAATAACATAATTTTTGGCACACTGGTTTTCTTGATAATTTTGTCTTGAGAGCTGTCATACTGGAAGTCCTGAGAAGGTGGAGGCCATGGGTCTGTGCATTGGGCTAATGGGATACACTTTGGTGTAACATGCTTTGGAGTTACTGTGTTTATAGCAGTTTCTCAAGATTGTGGAGCTCATAATTTTGCTCCACAGCCATTGCTTTAAAATGCTGTGGTGATGTGGGAGGTTAGCAGGAGAAAAATCCCTGTGTATAGACCCATGAAATTAGTCAAAAAGTTTTACAGATTTATTTTTCTTTGAACTCTGCTCAGCCTGAAGTTTTCTAGCTAGCTGTAGTGGGTTGACCCTGGCTGGATGCCAGGTGCCCACCAAAGCCGCTCTATCACTCCCCCTTCTCAGCTGGACAGGGGGGAGAAAATATAACAAAAGGCTCGTGGGTCAAGATAAGGACAGTTTAATAAACTGAAAGCCAAGGTCACGTGCGAAAGCAAAGAAAAACAAATGATATTATTCTCTACTTCCCATCAGCAGGTGATGTCTAGCCACTTCCTGGGAAGCAGGGCTTCAGTACGCGTAGTGGTTGCTCCGGAAGACAAAAATGCCCCCCTTCCGTCTCCCTTTACTTAGCTTTTATATCTGAGCTGACGTCATATGGTATGGAATATCTGTTTGGTTAGTTTAGGTCAGCTGTCCTGGTTATGTCCCCTCCTGAGATCTCGCCCTGCCCCAGCCTGCCATTGAGGGGGGGGCAAAAATGTTGGAGAGACAGCCTTGATGCTGTGCCACCACTGCTCAGCAGTAGCCAAAACACTGGTGTGTTATCAACACCTTTCTAGCTACTGATGCAGAGCACAGTGCTGTGAGGGCTGCTATGGGGAGTATTAACTCCATCTCAGCCAGACACAATACACTAGCTTAAATTCTTGCTTGATAGAGGAGTTCTGTCCCAGGTAATTTTTATTCCAGATAAATCTCGTGAAAGGGCGCTAGAGATGAGTGTACCCATCAAACTGAGCAGCTAGTCAGCAGACACTCAAACTCCACTGTAAAGGTCCAAGTCAGGCAAGATACCAGTATCTCTTTGGAAGTGCAGAAGAATTTAAATAAATTGTTGTTCTTGACCTGGAAAGATGCTGAGGTGAAACTTCCTTATTTTCTTTGTAGCTCTGTTTTGTTCTTCCCTCCTGCTTCATTATTCATCATATATCCTGCAGACTGAACTCTATAGTTGCATTTCTAGAAAGCTGTATATATTCTGTGTGCTCTGGTCATTTGGTTTTGATTGCAGTATATTTTGTTAACTGAGTTGAGACTTCCAAAGAAATGCATGGTATGAGCTCTAAACAAAAAGCAAATTAAGGATAGATTAACTTGTTTAAAAATACTATGGATTTCTTGCCTGATTAAAAGGCATGAACTGGTATAAAGTGGCATAGATGAGTCATACTAATATAGATGATGTTTTTTAAACATATAACTCTTCCTTAATCTCAATGAAAATTTAATTAAAATCATATTTTTAGAAGTAATTTTTAATTTTAAACCCTTTCTAGTTTAATCCTAAATTTGTACTGACAGCATGTAAATAATTTCCTGAGCTGTTTTTAACTCAAACATTGCAAAATTTTGTTAATGCATTGGGAACATGTATGCCTCTGAAAGAAAATGAAGAAGCTAAAATTAAACAGATGGGTATGTTTTTATTGCCTGTTCAAAGCAAAATGAAAAGCTCAGATGTGAGTAGTGAAATGTAAACCTGAGCTTTTTTTCTTAGAAGTTGTACATTCTTATTATTAGGAGAATTGTTTGCTGAGGGTAACAACAAGCACTTTGCTTTTTTATGATTAATCTGATAATCTTTGTAATAAAAATATGAAAAATAAGCATCTTTTCATGTGATTGTTTTTAGGGAAAGACCTAAAGTGTAGCTTCTGTCAGCTGACAGTTACTTTATTAAACTTGGAAAGTTACTTCATGAAAAAATAGTAAAAATTAGCATTATTTAACCTTCTGAAAGGAGGAAATTCCTATTTCAGAAGATGACAGTGTCGTGTTGTGTGGAGAGACAGGTATAAAAAGAGAGGTTCTACTGTCTTTCTATAGCAGTGCCAATTCAAAATGTCAGCAGCATCACTGCAAAGTATGGCTTAGAGGACAGAAGTAAGCAGGCACACATGCTAGTCCAGACTGTCTTTTTGGATGTGGAAATAGTAAAAGCAACTCCTGTATTGGCATTTAAAGGATGAGAAATAGTACACTATGAGAAGTAGTATATTCTCCCAGTTTCTGCATTTTTCTATAAATACCAGCTTGGAAAAGGAGGCTTTTCTGGTATTTCTGGCATAATAGACTAGATCTTGTTAAAAGTCTATACTTAACCTTGCACTTTATTTCTGCAAGCCTTTGTAAGGAGGGAGGATTTTCAATGTGGATGCTTGCCTAAAGGTTGGGAAAAAATACAGAAGGGTAACAGAGAGTGCTCTGAGCACAGCTTTCCCTTACAATAATGATAATTTTAGGTTTGAAATCTGGTTTTTGATACATATTTGCATTCAGACTGTAATAATAGGTATTGCAGCTGGGTGATCATGAAAGAACATGTGCTTGATTGCTATTTATGTACATATACATATATATATGCATATATATATTGAATATCCACTTCATTTACTCTATTTATTTTTTGTGACAATGGGCTGAAGTATAGAAATCAGCACAGTGAAACTGCAGTCTTGTGTCAGCTTGAAGACTGGCTGAATAGGCAATGGCAGTCAGTTTACAAAATCTGATGATACTGGGGAAGAGCAGCTGTCTACAGTAACTTGTTGGCTGTAGGAACAAAAAGTGCTTGGCTTGTTCTTCTCAATCAGGATTTTTTTCTTCTGAGGACTGAAGCACATTTCACATTTATTTGTTGACCTTTTCTAAGGATAGAGGTCAGAAATAAACAAACTTCAAATTTAGATAGTTCAGTTTCAAGGTGTCCAGTTGGCTTTACAGGCAGCCTGACCCAAGGCCACCTACAAGTTCCAGCTGCCATTTGCCAGATGATGAAGGGGCCTTTCTAGGAAGTGCTTAAAGGTTATGACACCACGGTCAGAGTAGTACGTGCAGCTATGCATACATATGGATGTGCTCCTAGTTGCTGATGGATGTGATACTGCAGAGTAGCACAGACCCAAGGTTGTCACCTCTGAGGTGTCCTTAGAGTCCTTAGTGCCTGTGCCAGTGTGTGGTCTTACAATTAAACAGCACAGATGTGAGGCAGGGCTGAGCTGGTGTATGAACCTAGCAGCATACTTGAGAGGCAATATAGATAGACATTGGTAGCTGCATTCTGGCGTGTAAACTGTACTGGAATGACGTACCCAGTGCAGTGGTGGCGGGGGTGTGAGTGTGAGGGAAGGAGAAGTGAGAATCTAATCTCTGGATATGGCAAAATGGCCATGCTCCAGCTGCCTGATGTATATGTTCAGGGATCTGGAGAGTTAAAAACCTTCAAGTGGCAGCAGCCAAGGATCAAGACAGATGTGACAGTTACTGTAGGAAGGAGAAGGAGCAGCAGCTGTGGTTGCCTTTCAGGTTGCTTCAGGCCCATCTCTAAATCTTATGGCTCCAGCTTAGCCTTAAGCAAAGAAGTAAGAAGTATAACGATGATTTATTATTTACCAGGTTATGTAACCCAGCATTATTACTTAGAAAGGTGGTCTTGCAAAGTGTGTTTATGGCAGTCACTGTTGGATAGTCAGTCTAGGTACTGTAGAAGTTGATTGTGGTAATTACTCTTTCCTGAGATTAAGTGGAAATGAAATCCATTATTTCCATTCAAGTTTGCCAGGAGCAAGCAAGCAGTTTATGCTTAACCTCTCTGACAGTCCTGCTGATACAGTCTTTGATTTGTTGAGTCTTCATTGGACCTCTCTCAGCCATGATGTGAAGCAAGGAGCTTCTCCAAGTTCATGTGTAAGCAGGAGGGAAAGCAGGCTGTGCTGAGCTGTGACAGTACCTCAAGGAAGTCTGGACATCCCAGGTGAATTAACATTTCTGCTTAGTTCTCTAATGATCCATTTAATTATGGAGAGGTAATGGTTGCCTCAGAAATGGCCTCTGAAGCTGTCTTTATGAGCACTCCACAAACTTACTGTAAACAGAGTAGGACTGTAAATTGGATATTTCTGAGCACTGACTGTGTAAGAAAACAATCTGTCAGCAAAGTCTGCAGACTTGTTAGCCTTGGTTTCTTGGTCATCTATTGACCTTGCATTTGTGACCTCTGGCATGTTTGCAGCAGGTCATGTGCAAGTAAAAGACACTTTTTCTCATTTGTTCTGACACATACTGTGAGCACTGCCTGGCATCAACATTTCTTTTCTGGAGCGTAGCTTCACTATCCCGGTGATAAAATAACTGAATCCAGTCCTTTTTCATGTTCTAGAATAACTAGGACTAGGAGTAACACCAGCTTCTGGATACCAGACCAGCTAAAGACTCACCTGTTAGTGCAAAGTATTTTAGTAGTTTAAAACCATATGCAATATAAAAACGCCCTGTGCATCTTGCTTACAGGATGCGTGCTTTAATGTAAAAAGCTGTTAATGCCAAGATGGGGGAAATGTGTTTGCTCAGGTGTGAAGTGGTTTTGAGAGCTCTGAATTCCTCAGGCCAAGAGGACCATTGTGTTGCAGTCATTTTGGGGTTGTTGTGACAGTATTTTTGAACATTTGGAACAACAGGTTTGTCTGTAGGCTAAAGTTGTCCTTGCTTATTGGGCTCTCAGACCCCCATGTTGTGTACGCAAATACAGTCAGTCTTTGAGCTCATGGAAACATGGGCTCTCTCCTGTTGCACAAATGTATGCCCATTGCATTTGCAGGAACTCTTGTAACTTCAGGTGTAGGCTTTGGCAGTGGCAGTGTTCAGGATCAACCATATCAGATACAGAAAGATGTTTTTGCCAGATAGATACATGATTCTCGCCCCCCAGTCTGCTTCTCAGAGGATTACTATACTGCTAGTGCCGTTAGGCTCTTGTGTGCTAATTTGTGTTTTGCTTATGCATCTTCCTGAAACAAACTCAGCTTAGTGCCTGCACCCAGAGATTTCAAGTACAAAGCTGCCTGTTTTGGTCTTGTTTTGGACTGAAAGATAACTCAGTCTCAAGTTTTGTGAGATTTTTTTGTTGTTTTGTTTTAAAAAGGAGTGGCTTGTCTTTCAGTAAGGTGTAACTTTCAGTGTGGTATAATTCAGTTCTCTGCAGTGTATTAGACATGAGAGAGTTGTCATAGATTCTTCACGGACTTAAATGAAACCAGATGGTAGACCTTGTAAATTCATAGTTGTGGCCTGAGGGTTATGCAGACCAGATTATAACAGTCTCCTAGGCATGGCTGTGTGTTCTAGAGCATAATCAGTTGTCTTGTTTCCTCATTATTTGCAAACTATGTGTAGGAACATACAATGGGGACATTGTACAAACGAGGAGCTTACTGTTTCAGAGTTAGACTCACAACTTCCCTTCTTCCCTATGACATTTCCTCAGAAGTAACTAGTCTTGGTATGACTTGCTTAAAACATTATTTCTGTTGCTCCGAAGAGAAACATTGCAAAAGGTAGAAGTAGACAACAGAATACCATAGGCCAAATCATACTGTAAATTATGATCAGGTAAGCTCCTTTGAAGTGGAAAGTCAAAGCAGGCAAAGTTGGAGGGAAGGGGAAGCTTTAGTATTGGAGTGTTCAAGAAGTATACGGAAAAAGCCCGGAGGTTGTTCAAAAACGTTTTAGTTTTCAGCTGAGCGCTAAACACTTGCAGACTTCATGTATGTGTAAATTCCATTTAAATGGATTATCCCATCTGAAAACTTCTTAAACACCTGTTTGACTTCCTCTTGTTTTGCCACCAAATGAATAAATATTGGAGGTTGCTCTGGGAGAGGCATCTGATAAAAACATACCTTGACTGAATCACCACAGCCAAGATTTAAGCCAAAGTGATCTGAAGTACCAGCTTTAAAAGTCTGATCATCTTTTGCTGCTTCAGGTCTGATGTTGAGATATCTGTCTGCAATTTTTAAGGTCACCTTTAGACCTCAGCTAGCTGCTCAAAAAGCAATGAGTCATCCTTTGACCTCATTTGATTCAGAGTCATGTAGCCATGACTGGCCACATAGCACTGGAGCTGCCTGCAGTTTTTGGTTCTTACAGTCCAAAAAGCAAAACAAAACTGGCAGTTAATCAGCTTATTGCTTTCATTAGCAGCTTCTGACTGTTGCTGTTTCTTAACCAACAGTTAAAGTTGGTTTGGTGGTTTGGTTTTTTCCCCTGCATCGGGTGCTACATTAGGTGCCGTAATGTTGGTTCTCCTGTGGTTTCTGTTGCAGTCACTGCTGCTATTGTTGCATGCAAAAAAGTATTACTACATCTATTGCTTCCTTGTTTGCTTTATCAGTACATCAGAATGCTAACTTTTTTGGAGTGTTTAGGTTTTTGGTAGCGATTGGGGGTTTTTTTTGGTAGGGGCAAACTAACCATGGCTAGTTGCTGAGTCCCAGGCCAGAAAATAGCTTTTATACTCACATCACTCAAACGTCTCTCAACTAATCTCTATGTTTGTAAACCAGAGAAGGGACTGTATGGCTGATTGTTCATGAAGAAACAGCACATTCTTTGTAGAAGGCTGTCACCAGGTCTAAGGAAAAAAAAACCCCGCAACATTTTTTGCTTAGGAAAGGTCTTCCTGTGTAATGAACCTTCTGGGAATCCTTGATTAACTATTACTGTTATAGGAACTCTGCATACTTGAAAGGGCTGAATACTACTAGCTTGGCTGAATTTGGTCCCTTAGCATATCAGCATTGAAGTCAATAAATGTTTCTTACATTCAGTATTTAATCATAAAGAAAATAAATGGATAAAGGGACTGTGGGATGTCTAGTCTAACTTTACCCCTACCTCAGGGCAGGAACAGCTCAATCTAGATAAAACCTTGTTTGGGTGTAGTGTAACCTGTTTGTTCTTAAAGATAGTCAATAATAACAGCTCCACAGCCTCTGGGGCAACTTGTTCCAGAGCTTTAACTATGTTTTTATCATTGGAAATACTTAGTAATGTAAGGCTTGTCATCTTTTTTTTTTTTTTTTTTAAAGGTTATCCCATAGACCTCAAAATCCCAAAACCAAAAAACCAAAAAAACCCAAACCAACAACCTAGTCTTACACTCGTAATGTGTTTGCAGTTCTTAAGGGCATCTGCACTCTGTCTTTTGGTGTCTCCTAGGATTCTGTAAGCAATAATTGACTCATTTCCCATTTGTTTTTTCTCTTCTCATTAGAATATAGTAGCAGTAGGAGCTGGATTCTGTGATGGCCTTTGCTGCGGTGACAATACCAAAGCTGCTGTTATTCGCCTTGGCCTAATGGAGATGATTGCGTTTGCCAGAATTTTTTGCAAAGGGCAGGTGTCTACTGCCACTTTCCTGGAGAGCTGTGGAGTTGCTGATCTCATCACAACATGTTACGGTGGCCGGAATCGACGTGTAGCAGAAGCATTCGTTAAAACCGGAAAGGTACCTTATTCCCTGGGTGAAATCCATTGTTGCAAGTACTAGAACTCCTGGTTTGTTGGAGTAATAGTACAGTTATCTGAGACATGCTAGCTGTACTGAGTGAGTACCCTTCTCTTTCCTGTCATTTTTGAGAGTGTTACAAGGCTACAATGAGTGTAAAGGTGTTAAGAAGGAAGGCTGATTAAAAAAAACAAACTGGAGAGATAAGATGTTGGGAGATGCAGATTTAAGAAGGAGAATATTTACAAACAAGAATATAGGAGAATATTATATATGCTCACTCAAGGTTGCTTTTGAGAAAGGAAAAACCCTCAGTAACATTTTTTTTTTTCCATCCAGATGGTGTTGTCAGGCTTATGAAAACTTTATCATAGCTCTCCTTTTCTTCCTTTTTTTTTTTTTTTTCCCTCTGTTGTTTAGTCTATTGAAGAATTGGAGCAAGAGATGTTGAATGGCCAGAAACTGCAAGGACCACAGACTTCTGCAGAAGTGTATCGCATCCTCAAGCAGAAAGGAATGCTGGAAAAGTAAGAACAGATGAAGCACATTCCGCATACCCCTTTTTTATCTCCATAATTCTTTCTGCATATTTGGTGTTGATATCTTCATGAAGGTAATAGACAAAAAGAAAATCACTGTAATGAGAGTAGCTTAATCCCCAGTTAAAATCACAGAGAGAAGTGAATAGAACCTCAAAATGCTATTGCTGTAGATAGAGCTAATAGTGTGACGTTAAATTTGTGAATGCACTTCTGTTTGCAGAATATATTATTGCCTTCTGCTATCACAGAAAAGCATGTGAAAAGAATAAAATATGTGAAAATAGAAGCTGAGCTTCCTATAGAGACTTGTGAAGAGGTTCTACAGCTCATTTCATCGTAGTAACTTCATTACTTATCTTCAAGGAGAGGAGCTTTGTTATTAAGGATCTGTATAGGTGATCATCTGAATAGAGTCGCTGTTTCTATCCACATGGATTCTAGCTTAGATACCGCAGTTCTGTTTCCTAATGTGAATTCCAGTTTGGTCGAGGATAAAACCTGCCATTTGTTTGTGTAGGTCAGGGGTTTTTTGTGGTATGAAATTAAGCAGGTTGTCCTGGCTTGTTCATTTGTATTCAAGTCAGAACATGTATGATTCCTAAAGCCACACACACAACTGTCTCCTTATGAGAGTAAGGATATTGCATCTATCTGTTCCTGTTTGTAGAGGGGGCAAAATCAGAAATAAATGACTGCCAGTCAGAAGACCAAGCATTGTTACTTTTTTTCCAAAGCAGTTTTAAAAGTCTAGTTTTAATGGATCAGCTGCATTAAATTACTTATTTTTTAACATTATCTTTGGATGTAAGGCACCTAAGTCTATCTCTGCAGCGTGTAGTAATTCAGCTAACTGCAGAAAAAAAATTAATTAAAATGTTGGCTTCAGTCTTTGCTGTTTATGATTCCCTAAATGAGACAGGATGCTGTGTTTGGGGTTTTTTGTTGGTTGGTTGCTTGCTTGCTTTTTTCCCTGTTCTATGTTACAACAAATAGAGCATATTATAGAAGACTTTTGGTTGTGTTTTTAATGAAAAATGTGAAAACAGAGAGTTGCTTATTTGTCTGGTATACCAACATACATGTGTCAATTCTTCATAAAAGGTCTCATTCAACAAGACTTTTGAAAGCAACTTTCAAAGTGTTTTTCAAAAACTCTCCTGCTACTGCTTTAAAACAGAAAACACAGTAAAACAGCCATGGTTTCAAAGTGAAGAGGTAAGACTCTAGTAAGAGTAAGATTTCATACTCTTACCCTACAAAAAGAGTCCCAAGGCTACACAGAAATATGCAAAAGTCAAAGTTCAGTAGAAAAGCCTTGGTGGCAGGGTTGATGCCTATTGGTATTTACAGTGCAATTCGTTTTTTCATTTCAACAGTTGTAGAACTAGCCCTATTAATGTGCTCAGACATAAGATGCATTTGGAGTTTGCTGGCCCTGAGCCTGCAGTCAGCCTTGATTCTGCTTTCCCCATGTGAAGCATGGCAGACCTGTGCACAGCAGAGTAATGTTCTCTGTGATAAACAGCAAGACTTATGTATCAAGATGTGGTTTGTAGTAGTGGTACTTCTTCACTGAGAAGTAACTGCCAGTACTGTATCTAAAGCTGTGTGAAACTTGCTTTTGCTTCAGAAGGTTCACATGTTTTGTGGCCGCCTCTGGTAAAATCTCACATAGGCATAACAAATTTTATTTTAGCGCATACATTTAAATTTTTATGGTAAAAGCAAATTCAGCCCACCCAGCCCAATATATTCTACAAAGTGAGTGATAATTGAGGCTTGTTAATAGATGCAAAAGTTTTTGTGTAAATTTTTTTTCTGCATATTTCCTAGTAAGTAATTTTGCAACCTAAACAGTGTAGCACTGGATTTGAAAGAGCAGCTATTTTGCTATTGCTGCTATTTTTTTCTTGTTGCCCACAGAAATAAATCAAAAGAAATGGACATGCGTTACATAGCAGGACATTAAAATGTTTCAGATGATAAAAATGAAATTCTACATTTGGAATTGAGCACTTCTAATAAAAGCCGTAGAAACAATGGTCTGAATTCACAAGCATGTCCGTTCCCCCACTTTTTTCCCCCAGTAACACAAAGTATTCTGTTCAGCCAGGTACAAATCCTGTATCTGCCCCTGAGAATGCAGTAGTCACCATGCTGTAATGGTACTCCTGAATGGCTCATGGCTTCTCTTGTGACCTCTGGTTCACTTTGAGGAGTCTAGTTCAGAGCTATGTGGCGACACCAGAATAACTTCATTATAACGCATTATAGCAGAGTGTATGGGCAAGCACATACGGTGTTCAGTACTGGTTGGGGGTTCTGCTCAATGCTGCATTTGTGAATTACAGATACAGCTTTAGAGTGACTGATGGGACCACTTTCCTGAGCAGAAAGTCCTAGTCCAGATGTATTCTGAATCACTCAGAAATTAACTATTTCACCATCTCCAATGCTCCTTATTTTTTATTTCAGTCAAAATAACGTAGTGTGTTTGGTCAAAATTTATCAATATAAAAGGCCACACTGAAATGGCGTATTTATTTTAGTGAACAATTAATCCCTAAAATTCACCAGGCTCTGTATGAAAATGGGACTTGTCTGGCTGTCCCTGTCCAGGATGGACAGAAAGCAAATATGAAGTTGTGTAAAGCGTCTTGGCTGTAACAAGTCTGCAGATTATCAGAGAAGCCTGAATAATTTGGGGGTTGTTGGAAACGTGGCCAATTTAAAAAAGAAAAAAAGAAGAGATAGAATTTAGTGTTTCAAAATCCACATTTGATTTTGGTCTCTTATTAAAAACTTGACCTTCAATTTCTTCTTGAGGCTCTTTGTGTCATGTTCTGCAATTGTATTATCAAATTATTGCTCAGAGATAATGTATAACTGATGTGCCAGTCATCCCTTTTAATCATAGATGAGTACTGCTATAAGAATGTCAAGGAAAGATGCAAGTATTTTTAATTTTTTAATTTTTTAGATAACTTAATGGTTGTGCCATACATAATGAATGTTGCAGGCTCCATTATAGCTAGCTAGGCTTCTGAGAGTGACTCATTTTAGAGATGTGTGTAGGTTCTGTATTTATCCAGTGCTTTTCAACCCAGCTTTCACACTTGACAAATACTAAAAGAAATTGATTTTTCAGTCTCTCTCTTTTCCCTCCCTCTCCTCACCCCACTTTATTTCTTTCATTTAAGAAAATGTTACAGAATAAACTTATGCTGCGTTTGCTTTCCCCACCTTGTTTCCTCAGGTTTCCACTATTCACTGCTGTGTATCAAATCTGCTATGAAGGGAAGCCTGTCAGAGAGATGATATCCTGCCTTCAAAGTCATCCAGAGCACATATAAAATCAATCAGGCCATCGTACTAATGCAGCTTTCTGCCTTTCAAATTTATATCTGAGTTCAAGTGGATGTATCATTAAGCTTCATTCAAAGCTGCTCACTAGGCAACAGTAACAAGATGAATGTCTCTGGATGGGTATTGGTTTTTGTTATACAGCCTAGTTTGACATAGCATGTAGTGTTGGCTTGGTGATTGTTGTTTTACTGGCTAAAATACAGCTGGTTTAAGACACGCAATGCAAAAGTTGTCCTACATATCTAGTGTATATACACAAGTGTACTTTGTGTGTGTTCCTACACCATTAAACACAATGTGTTGTTGTCTCTTATTAAGGCCTAGTCCAAAATCCACCAGACACTGTGGGAAGAATCCCACTGGTTTTGATGGAGACTGAATCAAGCCTGTAACCTTGAAATATTAGGAGTCTTTCTATTAGAACTTGGTTTTATTCCATATACACAATGAAATTTTAACATTTTGCATGCTTAAGATTATATTAATTTAAGCAATATTAATGCAAAACGAGTGGTAGCAGTTATTCAGGGGGCTACAGGGATATTTTAATGAACTCTGGTGAAGAATATTTTGATTTTTGAAAGTCTAAAACTGTCGGACTATTTTGAAACCAATTTCTAAGTGAATTTAAAGTTTTTAATTACACTGTTTTAAAGGGAATATGCTAGAGGGGGATCATTACCTCCCCTTCTGTTTTTTAATCCTTGCATTTTTGTATTTCTCCGTTTCTCCCTTGCTGTTCCCAGGTGCTAGGCTCTTCTAAAATCCCATTCCCCAAAACAAGTGGGAGATGTTGACCTGGGGATTCTGAACCCTGGAGCCTAGGGTTCATTTTAGTGTTGTACCTGTGGTCATTCTTCACTGGTATTGTTTGGTGGGTGGGGAAGGATATTCTTGGGTATCCACTGCTCAAAATTGTCATGCTGTGTTTCTAGTTTAACCATCAGCTACAAAGTGTTGCACTCCACGCAAGACTCCAAGGAATGTTTGGGGAATTCCCTGGTAGATCATGCTTGTGTCGTCAAAAGTGTTATGTGCCAGTACACTGACCGCATTCATTTCAGTGCCTGCCAGTGACTGACATGTCAACTGGACTGTAGTCCTGAACCAGCCTCTCCAGAGAAATGATGAATTCTGAAGTTATTCTTTTCACTGGACAAAACTTTAATGGGTGCTGGAGCAAGTCCTTTATGACCAAGCTCCCAGAAAGCTTCTCAAAGGCATCTGTCTCTTTTATTCCCCAGGTATCTCAACTTGTTTTTTTCAGGCACCTTTCCTTTATCAGGGAGGTTAATTTTATTTATTATTGGAAAATTTGTGATTTTATGGAGTTTGGGGGTGGGGTTGGCTTGGTTGGGTTCTTTGGGACTTCTTTTAAGAAGGTTGATGCAAGAGAAGATAGATAAATCAAATCTGACTTGCTTTTCTTGTATACTAAACTGTAATTTTTTTGGTAAAATATATGCTGGGTACATAAAGAGTGGACTCATTCTTGCAGCTGGGAGGCAAGGGTTAGCACTGAGATT
Source organism: Harpia harpyja (assembly GCF_026419915.1). Taxonomy (NCBI): domain Eukaryota; kingdom Metazoa; phylum Chordata; class Aves; order Accipitriformes; family Accipitridae; genus Harpia; species Harpia harpyja. Next base: position 62,967,609 of record NC_068940.1, on the reverse strand, counting down.
TACAGAGCTCAACAAGAATGCCCATCTGCTCTGAATATCCACTCTAAACCTCTGAGCAGTATCAGAACTGTTGTTCACTGTTCTCAGTGATGTTTTTAGGCCAGAAATTGTGAGCACAAACCCATCCTGAAGATTTAAGTTGTCATTCAAAACTTGCTAAAACAAAGGGGATGCCTGGGAATAATTGTCGTATTTAGTTAAGTAGCGTGGATTACTCTGAAATAGGCAAGCATTGGGCCAGCTTTGTATAGACAGGAAGACGCTTCAGCTCAGAGGTGCCGTTTCTTGTGCTCCTATAATGCTTTGTATTAATTTTTGGAAGATCTTGTGAATATCATCAGATATTCATTGATGAGAAAAGTTATTTTGCCTTATTTCTGATTTAGTGCTAAATATAACAGATGGCTAGAAGTTAAGTAACATCAGGTGTTTGTGGCAATTGAGGAAATCACTGGTAGAGCTGACTTGGAGTAAGCACTCTGCTTAGACAAAAGGATGTGTTAAGATTGGAAGCACTGTTACACTAACGCACACGTGGAGCATACACTCCTCATTACTGCATAACTTTCAATGTGTCTGCTTATGCTTCGTGTTGTTTTTTTTAATACCAAGCTGATTGGCTTTGCCTTTATATGTGTATATATACATATATATATATATATAAAAATAAACTTTTTTTTACATGCAGTATGTAGAACAGTAGCATTTTGTAAGATACATAAAGGGCTATATGAGCTAAATGTGGTAAATTAATATATATTTTAAGATGATTTCTTTATTATTCCAATACTACTTCTACCACTGAAACCCCAAAATCTTAATTGTTCTTGTTTTGTACGGAAGCCTATTCTAAGGCAAATCTAGAAAAAAGGTTTTTATGGAATTCTTTCCTCCAGTCTGTAATGATATTCATGTTCTTTTCAGACAAAAAGTGAAGTTTCAGTAACTAAAATAAATTATTTAAATTTCTATAGATACTTCACCATTTGTATTTGATTTTCAGTGCTTGAGAACATTCAGCTTGGCACTAGATATTTTTCCCCCACTAATATTTGCTGCTCATTAGAAGACTGTGATATGATACTGGAACTGAATGATCAGAATCCTGTTCTACAAACACTCTGTTTTGCCTAGTACTGGGATAGTCTTACTGAAAACATTAGCCCCTGTGTAAGGGGTCGTAAATGTGTAACTAGTTCTTGATTTATGAACATTAATTACTAAGGAAGGCATTATCTTCTAGTGATACATACTCAACTTGCCCTAGACGTGTACTGATTTTGTTTAAAGATTGTGAATGTATACCCATTTGAAGAGTTAGTACAAATAAACATTTTTCTCTTCAGAATCACTTTGGTTTCTGTTGTCTCATTTTACATGGCTTGTCATTAGTATTTTACCCACTTGATGGAATGCAGGGTTTTATGGATATCGTATGTAATGATAGCAGATATGAGATTGCCATGCAAGAACTTAAATTTTAAAAAGAGCTATCTGGCATCCAGATGTCAGCGTTTTCATTTCTGTCCATTAGTGAAACAATTATGGTGTCTGACCTCTGAAAACAGGTTCTCATCTTCAGTTCCTTGAGTTGCTGTGTGAGCCACTGGAGGGCACTGGTGGGTAAGTGACCAATTCCCCCTGCCCGCAGTTACTTTTCTTCCCATTTATTTCTGAATTTCTTTAGGTTCCTGTATGACTGCAGCTGTCTTACACTGTGTTCCTTGTATTTGGAGATGGTTATAGTTGAGCACCAGATGCATGTGTTGTAGATCCACTGGAAGTGAGAGAAGGAGCTTGCTATAAAACACCCAGCACCTTACTACCTCTGCCCCAGGCCATGTCTTGCCTGTCATCTAACACCCTCCCAGTACAGGGCAACAGCCACTACCTCAGCTCTTGGACGTTATGGTCTGAGAGATCTTTCAGCACCACTTGGGTTCCTGCAATGTGTGTCCAGCAATGCTCGTTTCTGTTGCATCTTGAAGTTGCAAGAGCCTGGAAAATGATGAGGGCACATTGTGTTCAGTTTTGTCAGTTTTTACGTCAGCTAAAGGGGTGGGAGGTGTCACAAGTGTTTAACCAGGGAAGGGAGGGTCTACTATTTAGTTGTGGGGCACCATACTGTAAAAGAAGTATGGGGGTTTTGATGAACAGAATAACGCACTGTCTGCCTGAAAGCCTCAAAGCCTTTCACAAAATGAGACCAATGTCCTAATTTCTCATTTACGGACAGGGATACTGAGACAGGTAAAGGTCATTGCCTAGCCAACCTGTGACTGGGTGCATTTTATTCCTAATTTTAAGCCAGATTTTCAGCCATTAGGTCATTTCTCATTGTACTTTTAGCTCAAAATTGTATTTGTTTTAAGAGTGCATGAAATCAACGAGTAGAATAAATATGTAGGTATCTAAAACATACCATCCAAAGGGCCTTTAATTCTAGTAAGTCTGAGTCAACAGGAAAGTAAAAAACATCACAAGATAATTAGGATGGATACATTTCTTTCATATGGGCATTATCTTCTGAAGGGGTGGTGCTTTCTCACTAAATCAGTGCTTACAGGCTGGGTGTCTTTGATAGTCTGACTGTAAATATCACCCAGGCTGGCCCTGAGGTACAGGAAACACGGCAGACAAGAACGCAGTTTCCAATGGCCTGTGCTGATGCTGCTTCATAATGCTCCCACCTGGGACTTCATTGTAAGGCTGGAGTCACAGGGGCTGGTTAATGCTGAAATAAAATGTTGTCCCAGAACACATAGCACTTCATATTATTAGAAAGTGTAAAACTATTTCTCTTCTGCCTGCCTCCTGGCTGCACAGAGTTTTCTCCTGTGATTTGCCATGAGCTGATAGAAATCTGAGCACTAAAAGGTAACACTTCTATTTTGAATAATGGATGAGAAGAGCATCTGCCTTCAGTCCCAGCATGTGCAAAGGAGAGGTGTTTGGCATTCAGATTAAATGAAACCTAGTTCTCTTAATCAGTCTGTTCTGACTTGCTTTCTGATTCCTGCCCATATGCTTTGGGTAGGGACTTTCAGATACTCTCAGTCTATCAGCCTAGTCCTGCTCTTATTGAAAGCAATTGCAGAACTGGGTTTTAAGAGGAGAACAGTAGGGTGATGCCCAGCAGAATGGTATTTCTGTCGGAGTTCCCCATGCATAAATTGAATTTACCTATTTGTTATATTTACCTATTACCTACAGTATCTGTTTTAGAGAGATGTTGTGAAGGGTAATTGTAGGGAGCACTGGGAACCATATGTTGATTATTTCAGTAAGTTACTAGAAACAGCATGAATTACTGCTTTTAAATGCATGTCCTTCTTGTAACTCATGCTGAAGAAATTAGTGAGTAATAAATAAAGCACAGCTCTGACCTGTGAGCAGTCTTGATTTTTTAGGTAGGGGTGACTGCCAAAGTCTGGTCAGTATAATCCATATTGCACTCTGTGATGTTAGTGCTGCTTGTTGTCACTACACTGCGCGTTTCATTTTCTTACCTGGATGGGAGTCATTTAAGTGTCTTTCACCTTACAGCTTTTCTTCGTATCTATTCCAGCTTCCCTCTCCTCTTTATGGAGCTGCACCTGTATGTGCTATTTTGTAGCAAACCTTAAGAAGCCTTCTTCATATCAAAAGGTGGCTGTGTGTATACGCACATGCATATGCTCATCTATACGGGTAAACCCTTACCTACCTTCTGTTGAACGTTTGTGTGCACAAGTAAGCCTTGTAAGGGGCTGGGAATTTTGCACAGGCTTTTAGCAAGGCTGACAGGAGGACTGATGTTCAGGTGCCTTTGCACCAGCTGTGTCCATCCATTCATTTAAAGGTGTTTTGCTGTGAAGCTAGCGCATAGATCTCTTCCAGACCATCCTACAATCTCTGGGATGGCAGTAAGTCAGCTTGGATTAATTGAAAACATTGCTACTATTTTAGGGGAATATTATCGCATCTATGCCACCGGCCATTGAAGCTCTGAAATGCCACGTTTGTAAAAAACAGTGTATAGTCCATGCTTAGGTGAAAATAATAATGACATTAATTGAACTAGTTTGCCCTTTCTTTCTCCAAATCCAGGTTCATTATAAACCCCATTTCAAAAATTGCAAACTACTGCATCACATTCTTGTCACCGAAACATGCTTCAGCTCTCAGTGTGATAGATTCTTTCTGAATAGTTTCTTTTGAGGACTTAGTGAATATCTTTCAGTTTGATGATTACTGAGCACAGGCATGTGGTGGGCTCAGGAAGTACAGCCTTGGGGATTTTTAGTTTGCTTTTTTGCTTTTTGAAGGCTGGAGAGAACTGGAAAGCGAGCCAAATCTGCTAGCAAGCACTGGCTGGGTTGCTGATCTATGTAAATAGTAACATAGAGATATTTATGAAGCATTAGTTAGTATTTAAAATGCAAACTTCAAACACAAAATACTTGCATCACATCCCAGTTTCTGTAAGCCATTTTTTTAACATGCTATTGTGATACATGATTTTGAAGGCTCAAAATACTGACTTGAAAGCATTTTAGCAAAGTGAGCTCAAAACAAGCTGCTCTGTATCGTGATAGCTGAGCAGAGACAGCCTCAGCTGTGCCTGTGCTTTGGATTAAAGCCCAGTTTTTGTACAAGTGTTTTTAGTGATGTATTTAAACCCAGTTTGGGGATTTTTCTAATTTTGAATTACTGTGCAGAGTTGCATTTGAATGTGACAGAGGTGCTTCATTTGGGGGGGGGGGGGGGGAGTGTTTTGTTTGGTTTTTTTTTTAATGTAGCCTTCATCAGCATGATTTTCTCCAAGCTTTAAGTTAGGTCGTAACTGCAGTACCACTTCGTCATGACAGTCTACCCTTGTCTGTGTTTAGTCTTATCCTCCAGTTTTCTTCCTTCATCTGCACTTTTTTTCAGGTTGTAGGCTACTACAGAGAAGGAATACCTTTTGTTATTCCCAGAATTTTAGCCAGCATGGCAAAAAAAGATCAGCATATTGCCATCTGCATTTAGCCTTGTCTTATGTTTGTTGCCCATTAGAGAGGTTAAGGGTGGAATAAGGGCTTCCAAACTTTCATACTGTTGGGTTTAATCATTCTGCCACTTACGTCTTTATTCATCTATTCACTGTTTTAAAACAGCAGAAGCTCATGTTTTTTCTTAGTGGTATTGCCTGGTGCAGTTGCTCAGGCCGCTTTAAGTCTCCAGAATATGTGAACACACCAAAATCTTGGTACCTAGCAATGATCTTCTTCACCCAGCCAGAGTGCTTAAACTTTATAACAAAAGCTGCTTAAGTAGATTCTAATGTATTCCTACTCTAGAGCCATAGTATCCTACACTTAACCTTTAGTGTACCTAGTTACAATACTCATTTAAATAATCTTTTTTTTTTCCCTAAGAAATTTTGTCTCCAACTTATCCATGACTATACATTATTCACAGATATATTCTGAAACTTGTAATTTGGCTGCTTGTAACCATTTGGCAGAGGAATGTGCAGTTACCCAGTATGACAATTTCTAGGTGTAGCTTTTCTTGCAAAATACAATGTGGTTTTCTTGACAGTGCTGGGCATTCTCAAGCCGCAGAGGTGTTTCCTAGCAGGCACAATTAGCTTTCTGAAAGCAATCAGATTAGAAATGAGAGAAGAGAGTGGAATGGGGTTGGACTGCCTACCCTACAGGTAAATTGTTTTAAGTGTGACTTGTATGTACTATGTGTGGAGAAGAGAGGGAACAGAATTCAAAATATTGCACTTGTTGGAAAATAGGGAGTGAGACCAAGTCAGTTTTAACCAGTGCGAGAGCTGGTAATGCAAGAACATGCACTAAAATGCAGGAGGAGTGAAGTCAAAGCTGTTGAGGAGTTATTCGAGCCTCTTCTGGCCTGTCATTCTGTACCAGGCACAGCTTCACGGTAACAGCTTAGTGCAGCAATGTTCTCTTCAAAACGAAAACCTGGGAAATGTCTCCTCAGAGAACTAAGCAGTTGCTCAAGTGGAAGAGAGATTTCACAAGCACACTTGGTATTATCAAAATGCACTGAGATATATCAATTGCTGTTGAAGTTCCCCCTCCCTTCCATGTATCACTTTCCAAGCAAGAGATGGAAAACTCTTCAGATGAGAAAAATATGTTGTTCATGCACTCTAGACAGCTTATACAGAGGAAATATGCAGTTTACTCACTTTGCAGTAGGATTATAAGAGTTCAGAAAAATGCACTGATAGTCATGAGAAAGGCTGGCAAGAGAAATAACTGTAACCTCCTTGGGGTAAAGACCCCCATTCTTTCTTGCACATGCTGCATTTAACAAGTGAGGAATAATGAGAAGCGTTGGCTACCTCTTCATGAGTTCATGATTTTTCTCAGAGCTAAACTAAGCAGGATTAGGTCTGACTAAGTACTCGGAGATAAGCCTTCAAAGCAAAGCTCCTCAAAATGTTCTTCCTGAAATTCTGGGGGAATTTTCTTCCTTCTCTCTTGTGAATGCAGATTCAGAGCTAGAAGTGGGAGCCCTAGTAACAGCAAGGTACCCATAACCCTGGCTATTAAGGTTTTTGTGTGATCTTAACAACCAAATATTATAATGCTACCAGCAGCTGTGGCCTGGTGTTACCAGAGGTTGAGGTTAAATGATAGAAATTGAGCAAGAAAACTCCAGGAACAGTCCTGACTCCTGGTGCATTTTTATCCATCTAAAATAGGTCCTGATCCACAAGTGAGCTGGAATTCTTGCTGGTTCCTTCCACCTGAGAACTTGTGTGTTGTATACAAGCTCTCCCCAGCACAAAGCCAGCATCACTGGTTTTCTCATTGCTACTGTAATCAATTCTAAAGTGAAGAGTAGGGGACTTGGTTACATGATTTGTGAATTATCCCATATTATGGTGATGGGGGCACAAGAAGCACTTCTGTGAACTGATTGCATTTAGATAGAACCTGTCATGTCAGCATGCAGGCTGAGTCAGGGGAGCATCTACGGAGTGGTAAGCAGGTACTGGGAGGTTTGAACATCTCTGTTCTTCTAATGTTGGGACAGTAATTAGGCCCAGACTGGATGTTAGGAAGCAGAGTGAGTGGAAAGGCTTGGTATGGGAAAATTTGAGAAGCACAGCTCCAGGTACTTTGTTTTAATTACTGAGTTGGACTAGACTGATTTAAAACTCATTATGTTACAACAACTGGGAACTCTGCACCAGGTAATCAAGCCTCAGATGACTCCCTCTTGAATGCATCACTAGAAATGACAATGTGGTTTATTGTCACGGAAGTTATAGGGTAAATAAGCAGGGAACCTAAACTATTTGAGGCAGCCTGATTGAGTCAGGATGAAAGCATTTCAGCTGGGCTGTTACAAGGTAGTTTCTAGGATCACTGACTGTGCTGAACATGTCCTAAGGAATCGGTGACTTCATTCCCCGGGACTGCTTGCTGCCTACCTGCCTCTGTGTGTTAAATTCACATTTTAAAAAAGGAAATGCATGCACGTGCACAAACAACACTTGAACAGGGAAAATGCTTAATTTCCAAGTCTGCTTTCAGTTGCGAAGTATTAGTGTTAACATACAATTTATCTCTGTTCAATGCAGTTTTCTTGGGCTTACCTAGTCACAAGTCTTTGTGTAGCTAGATAGAGTTTTGGAAAGATTATTTTGCTTTCAAAGGCATTATCTGGCTTGAGATGATTAGTAAAATATATTGAAATCCAGTAGGCAGATCTTAAGAAACAGCTGACCTTCATATGCATTTTGATATGGATTTGGAGTGTTTGGGGTTGGTGGTGATTTGGGTTGGCAAATTTTTTTATTTTCTATACTGCCTTTGAGCAAACACAGCTTACTGCATCTGCTTTAGTCCAGTATTGCTGACTGATTATATTGCATTGGTGGCTTTTTTTGGCACAACTTATGCCAGGGAATTCACTACCACATACACACAGCTTCTCTGTGTAGTGCGAATGGAGAGACTATGCCTCTCTCTGTCCCTCATCTTACAGCTGATGCTTGCTAAAAGTTATTTTCAATCACATTAATGGAATACTGTGAAATAATGGTTTCTTTTTCAAGGCAGGGATACATATAGAGCAAGTGTGTGTGGGGTGTAGTCCTTCTAGACCTGCCTCTTCTTCACTTCCCCAAATTTGGAGGTGAACTTGAACTGTATCTCTCGCACTCAGATGAGGTAGACTGCGGATCTGCAACTCCTCCATTCCCCTCTCCTAGAGAGGCAGTTGTCATGCATCTTCATGGCTCCCTTTCTGTGCTCTTGTAAGAAGACACGATTGAATACTTGTCTTTGTATTAGAGATGCTTTCACCAGCATCTTTTTTTTTTCCCTTTTCTGTGTGTGTTTTTTTCTTCTTGCTGGTTGCCTTACACGTGGGAGTACTTTTGCAGGCTGCAGGATGTCACCTATAACTCATCTTCCGGTTAGATAGATACCTTGAAATACCCCTTAAAATATCCGTGTCGTTCATTGCTATTTATTAAGATAATTTATTAAATCCTGCACTTCAGCACTGATGAACTTAAGTAATCCCCTTACTCATATTTCTCTTACTTGTGAATTACACCAAGAAATCCTTCACTAGTGAATTCAGACAGCACATAAAAGTCGGCTTCTAGCACAAGAGGGACGCTTGTATGCAAGAAATAATCTCAGATTTCATCAAAGTAACACCTGGTTTGAATATATCCTTGCTAACTTTGATGTTTTTCCTTTTACTGCCTGCTTGAACAATGAATCATGAAAATATGACGTCCCTTATTAGTACTTCACTGAAATAGTAATCATAACATCACTTTAAAAGAAAGCACAGCAGTTTGATGCATGACCTTCATTTGCACACACTGATACAGCTTGTTTCCTGATTGAATCCTTGCGAGGAACGCAAGTAAGAAATTATTTGATTGGCATACTTGGAGAACCATACTGCTTTTGTAAGATCATATGTTTTATATATTTAGTGACTACTTTTTTTTTTTTTTTTTAAATAATTGTCTGGGTCTAGAAGACATTCTTTCAATGATATAGGTATGTCTGTGTGTGTGTGTGTGTGTGTGTATGTGTATATATATAAAACCAGTTTTCTGATGTGCTGAGATGAAGGTTAAGCTATTGCACTACCTCTCCTCATCTTCCTTCATAGTCTTTTAAACTATTGGTCAATTCCACCTGAACATGACAGAGTGGAAGAGTACTAAAAGATGTCGAATTCTTGTAAATGCCAAGAAAATGTGCTAACTGGGGATACCCTCTTAGTAGAAAAAAGCTACATGGAGTAGACTGATCTTACAAATACCCCCACTGCACCAAGTACTTCCAATGGAGTCTGAACTTTCTTGAACATTAAGGTGAGCCAACCTCAAATTTCATAGGAAACGCAGCTTTTTAATTGTGGGGCTTATGGGGACATCTGTGTTATAACAAATGTCATGTCAGAATTGTCTCATAGTTAGCATTAAGCTAGACATTCATAAATATATGATGGACTTAATTCACCTCGATATTAGTAATTAGAGCCACATCAGAGCATCCTCTGCTTACTCCAAATCTAATACTGCAAACCACAGGGCTGTGCCAAGTCACATAATTTAAATACCTAGGTAATGAGGATGCCCTCAGTAGAAAGGCTGTATTTTAGCTGCACTATGGGCAGTTAGTAAAATCCTTCTTGATATGTTTTTTCTCATGGTTCAAAGAGCTTAGATAGCCTAACTCCTATCAGCTCTTCTTTAAATCTCCTAAAATCCCTAAATGAAAACCTTCCTTTCTTCTGAAATTCTTTTTTCCCTCACTGATCTAGCAAAGAAGCATTATACGTGCTCAGTAGCTAGTTAGGAGGGTGATAAATGACTTGACAGGATAAGCTTTCTCAAGACATGTCATAAATGGGATAAACCTTTGTTCTGAGGAAATTCCAGTCCCTTCAGAATTCAGCCCATCATCCATCCTCTGACTGCTCTGTAGTCTGACACCATGCACCATTCTCACACAGCCCAAAGCCTGCAGTTTTCAAAGCAGACTAACTGAATAGCGAAATTTAACAAAATTTGGCTTTCTGATTAATTTAAAAATTCCAGCAGGTTTTGCTAGACCGGCAACAGACAACACACTCTGTTCCCCATAAATACATGCAGCCATAATGAAGAAATCATTCTCTCTTCTATTTATCTTCTGTTTCTCCAAGCTCCCATTTCTCTTGCAATAGCTATTTTCAGGATCCTAGAACAGAAGAATGTACTAAGTGTCTTGCATCTCTGCAGCTATTTTTTCATGTACTGACACAAGACTTAACCAGGTATCAGCAGCTTTGCATGCTGGTTTTGTGCATATCTGTTAACACTAATGCTATGAAAGCATCCAATAATTATTTATAGTCATGAGCAGTGCTCTGTATATTCTAAAACACTGGTGGCTGCGCCTCTGTGTCCTGCTTTGAGTTAAATTTGACTGTGTTTTGTGCTAGGGAGATTTGTTTCTTTGGTTTTGTTTTGTTTCAGGGCTAAGCTGCAAGCAAGTTGATGCCAGAAGTTATGAAGTGGCTCTAAACTCTCTCCCTAAACATGGATGATGTTGTGATGAAACCGTGGTGGAGTTGTTCAGTCTTTCATTAATTATCTAAAACCAAATATAACTGACAGTTGTTGAAGGTGATCTTTTCCTCCAGCTGTTTTCCACTGTATAAACATTACCTGCTGTGATTTACATAAACACTTAGGCAAATACCATCCTCAAGGAGTAGAAAACATACATGTCTTCAGTGGAAACGTTTATATTGTCAAGTACTATAATCACTAGTATGTGTTTGTGCCATAGTAATATCTAAAGGTCTATGGAGGACCAGTGATCCCAATGAAAGTATTTATGAGTGTGCCTCAGGCACAGCCTGTCTGGACACACTTAGGGGCTGAATAAGTTCCTTCCTCACACAGCATGACACACTTAGGGGCTGAATAAGCTCCTTCCTCACACAGCATGACACCGGACACTCCTGAATATTCAGGTGACTTGTGATTTGCAGGTGTGAGAAGGCATGGCCACGAGCTGCGCTTCGAGCTGTGCTTGCAGGCTTACTGTAGAGAAAGGCAGCTGAGGGCAGCTGAGGAGCAGCCTGTGAAATAAAATATGGGCATACTCTTGCAGGTGCATTACAGATTTGAGGTCCCCAACCCCAAAGTTTGAAAACCACAACTCCCATTATGAGAAGATTTGTACACAGACTTCACACTTCCCACTACAAACTCTTCTCTAAATTTGAGTAGATGCTCTCTCTGCCCTGAAGTTAAGCATACATGTACAGCGTGCAGGGACGGTGTTCTAAGTACAAATTGGCTCTGGAGGAAGTAAGCAATTTTTCCTCAGCACAGTATCTAAGACACGGTTGTGTTTCAGGGCTGGGAGGGATTTTTAGATTCCCAGAGCAGATAAACAGCTGGTGAAAGGCTAATGCACAGAAAATACATGGCTTATGTACTTCATGATTTCTTTTCTTAGCACAGTCTCTATCGCCAAACAGTTTACTTAGTGTCATGATAATGGGTTTCAAAACTGAAAAAAAAGAAAAATTCTTAAAGTCAGCATATTACTGTTGACAGCATGGAGTTAATTCTCTGTATGGCAGTGCATATGCTCTAAGACAGCTTTTTGGCGGGTAAAATGTCTGTGTGTCTACAGTCAGGCCTTTGTCCTTATAATTCAAGTAAGCGTCATGTAAAGAAAGAAATATTTGCAAGAAAAGGAGTATGGAATATAAGCAGCTAAAATTTGCATTTTCCAGCATTAGGGTAGTAACATGTATGTGATGATCAAATGCCATGCAGTCATTACTTGGACTGTAGCTTCAATTGGTATTGATTTTACGTTTGTTAATTTTGAGGTGCCCAAGCTGCAAAACCAAACAAGCCTTGTGTTCAGTAACACCATATACACACACAGATCCTCTACAGATTTGCAGAATAATAGCCATTTTGAAAATATGGGCATCTCATCTATTCTCTCTCTGTTGCAGCAACATTAGAAGATCCACATATCTCAATCATGAAAACCATCATTACTTTGCAAAATACCGGTTCATACACAGAGTCATTTGCCTTGATTGATCATTAGGCGTGCCTATAGCACATGTCACTACCAAAGTACAAATCAAGTATTTCTGGGTTAGTATAAATCAGCTTTTCCGTACGGTCATAAGCCACAAAAGAGTAATATATGTTATTAATTGTTTACTTAAATGTGTTTGTAGCTCAAAGCCTACACTTTGCTGATTCCAAAAAGCCATTAGGAAATATTCCAAACGTTTCTTGATTTAATGCTAACTAAAAATATCTCATCCTCAGATTAGCACAGTGGGATGTCAAGGGTGAGAATATTTGTCCTGGACATCCGACACGAATCCATATTCCTTACGTAAGACCTGGGTTCCACGGAAAGTACAATTCCTTTCTTGCCCTCTTCAGAGTAAGTTCCCTTGGCTTTCTTAGATCAGTCCTAGGTCGTTTAAAAACAGTAACTTTTTATTGTTGACTGAAATCTGCTGATGACCAGTGAAAAATCTCAACCACCTTTCCTTTTTTATGTTTACTTGTTTTTCTTGCCTAAAAAAAAGTCTGAATAACTTTGGCATTTGAAAATTCTAGGATTTGGGAGGGGGGAAGGGACGCTGTATTTCAAAAACAGAAAACCAGTTCAGGAAATTCCAGTCAGCTCTGCTCCTTGGGCCTGTGAGTCTACTTTAATTAGCACTTCCAGTTGGCCAGATTGTTGCTAAGATGGTAGTTCTAGAGAGCTCGATCAGTAATCTCAAATATGTTGATACCTCAGGATTTGAGAACCAAACCAGCTTAAATGGAAGAATCTGTTAATTAGATATTGAGATGTTCAGGAATAAGCCATTTACTTAGAAACCTGATAATACTTCTATCGGCTATTTTGCTTTTACTAAAACATTTACATTGAAAGGCTTCACTGAATTACATATTTTTTTCTACTCACAGTTTACTTTATTATAGTAGTTGACAAACAGAGGTTACAATCTTGACTGGTGTTTAAAAGCTTCACCAATCCTTCCCTTGAAAGGTTAATTTAAAACACAGAAAATGGGCCACCTTCTTCTCTCTTGGTAGTTCTGTAATAAAAGGTTGATTGTTCAAGCAGCAGCATTCAATTATTTTGTTTCTGATGCTATCTACATGTAAAAAAATCTAGCTAAGCTCAGGTGGTCCCTGCAGGCTTTCCAGTTCTAGCCTTCAGTGCGAGGATGCAAAACAAAAAATTAGAGCCTCGCAGTTAACATTCAAAATGTAAAGTGTTATGTTGTCAAGTTAAAGAATGAAATTTGCTTCCTGGAATATCAGTGATATAGAAAAGCTTCTGGAGTGTTTGCCCTTTTTTTAGTAAAATTTATTCTTCGAATATGTTTGCCGGAGAAAAATGTGCTAACTAAGGAGTTCAGAGTGGCAGCCAGGGTTCAGGGAAGTTGCTCAGAAATGTAGCTGTCCCATTCTTGTGGAATTAGTCATTATACTAGACCTCTACAACAGACACTGAAAACTTATGCTATATTAATAGATTTAATATAGTTGAAACAGAAAACAAATGGTTCCCTATCTGTTTTACTTCTTTTTCCACAGGACCTGGGATGCTCAAATGATTGATTTGCAGACCAAAAGCAATGAAACTTATTGCTGTGATTGTGATGGTTGAAAGAGAAACAACACTGACCTCCAGAAGTTTAGGGAGCAAAATAAATACAGAGTTTTAGCATTATGCATGAAAACTGAGACCACTGAATAACATCCTGGAAACATGGTGAGAATAGACATCCAGTGTAAAATAAATCAGCTCTCAAAGGGAGAGCAATGTGAATGACTCAGACCATTCTGAAATTTGTATTAACTTTGCTATTGGCATGAATTTTAGTCCCACATTTACTCATTTTTTACTTACTGATCTTATAGGTGGGAAACTGAAAAGACAAGAGTCTTTCAGAGGAGAAAATTGATGCTGTTACAATGGATCCTCACGAACAGCACCTCAAAGTGGCTCTGGCATTGGAAGGAAGCTTGGCAGCACTGAACAATCAGATAAAGCACTTTTTATTTGCAAGCCAGTTGAAGCAGGTCTCTAAACAGACCAGTGCACAGATGTGTTCTGTTCCTTTAAAATCTCAGCTCTTACTTAAGAGAAAGGGATCAAATAGGAATGCAACCAATACAGAAATGCTGGTAACTCCATAAAAAATGATGGTTTTGCCAAAAAGTGTAAAATTCCTTGTTCATGACTGAGATGTTGTGTTAAATGCTTTGAGTTCGTGGTTTGCTAATGGTCTTTTTTTTTTTCCTCACAAAGAAATTATATGACCTGTCTGTCATGTCATATGCTGAGTGGCTGGCATCTCACTCTGATGACCTGCAGCTGCTGTTTACAAAACTCTGCTGGATTTCTTCTGCCATCTTAAATAAAAAAGTCACCAGTGCCTATGAGTACACGGAGGCTCCACAGAGCCTGAGCCAAGACACACATTCCAAGAAGCCCATGGGGCCTGTGCTGTGACACACTTACACTGTGAGTGGAGGCACAATCATGCACAAGAACCAGTTCCTTTGGGTAATTCACATTTCCCGTATTTCTGGGAGAAACTCTGTCATCCTCCTCCTCCCTCCCCAGCTGATTCAATCCCTTGTGGAAAGGTAATACTGCAAAATCCATCCTTTGTTAGCCAGTGGGAGAGCAGCAGTAAACAATTCGAGGACAATAGCCACCAGACATATGGAAAACACTTCATTTTTACTGAGCTGCCACATGCAAATGCTTTGCTAATGAGAATTCCTGAACGTTGAAAAAAACTATAACCTGCTTTCTTGTTGTTGAAACACCATACTTTTTGTGGAATGGAAGATCACTTTAGAAGCTCTTAAATGACCCAGAAACGATTTTTTTTTTCTTTAAAGGCAACACTTTAGACTGGAAAAGTGCTAAAAAATATAGGTTAGGGAACAGCTTGACACTGTCAGGTAGTAGGCCAATAATGACCTCATACTTTCCACTTCTAGTGACCTTCATGGCTTTTAAAAAGTCTTTTGCATCATGGAGACTCTTGGTTGTTTGGCAGATCCCAGCTAAATCCCCATTTCCAGCTCCAAGAGGTCTGCGGTACCTCCTAACCTCTCGTTCCCTGCCCGCGGCACTTCGTGGGCACTTCTCTCCCAACAGTGTGCCACCCATGAGCGATGGCAGCCAGCGGGGACGACAACCCGCAGCGCCAGCACGTCTCCCGTCAACGTTTGCTGCCCGTGGAGCCAGGGGCGACAGTCTAGATGGACGACGATGGCAGGGGGCTGGGGTTGGACCCCCCAAACCGCGCTCACCCATGAGGCTACGGCATGGTTTCCTGCAGGGTGTTCTTCCAGAGGATGGCCAGCTCAGCTTGGCTCCTCGCCCACACTGGAAGCAGACGTGGTCCCAAGGGTGTATGAAAGTCCGGGAGGTCAGGCGATGGTTTCAGAGGGGCCCCGCCGTGCCCCCTCAGAGGGCCCTTCCCTAGCGCCGGGGGTCCCTCGCAACACCAACCCC